>NW_026843647.1:4170398-4481438 GCF_030254825.1 Meriones unguiculatus
GGGGGAGATAGAAAGACCTGAGGGGACAGGACCTCCACAATTAGAGTAATAGAACCAAAATCTATGGGCACAGGGATTTTTGGAGACCCGTATTCCAAACAAGGACCACGAATGGAGATAATGTAGTACCCCTGAAAGATTTAGCCCATTGCAGCTCAGTGTCCAAAAGGGTACCCTAGTAATGGGAACAAGGACTGTCTCTGACATGAACTCAGTGCCTGGCTCTTTGATCACATCTGCCTGTGGGGGGAACCAGTCCACAGAGGAAGACAATGAAGACAGTCCGGATGAGACCTGATAGACTAGGTTCAGATGGAAGGAGAGAAGTACCTCCCCTATCAGTGGACTGGGGGAGGAGCATAGAAGAGGGAGAGAGGATAGGATTGGGAGGGGATGAGGAAGGGTCTATAGCAGGGATACAAAGTGAATAAACTGTAATCAATAAAAATAAAACATTTTAAAAATGCTGGAGTGTGTTTGTGTGTACATACATGTTATGGTGTATACATGCTAGTGAGAGTACAACTTACTGCTATTTATTCTCTACATCCCATATTTAAGTTCTTGACATGGAACACAAAGAATCTTTTGGCCAGTGACCACACTGGCCCTTATTTAGGCTGAAAAATTAGTTACGTATCTGCTGGTATGTGAGTTTGCATATACAGCAGCCAGACTATAGAAACATTAGAAAAATCTGTAGTAGTAATATGGACTACTCAGGGATTGAGCTCAAATCATCAGGCTTAGAAATAACTAAATTTACCCACAGAGACAATTCTCTGACATTCACTTGCAATTTTGAAGAATTCTTAAGAACAAGTCTTTATTCCTAAGAAAGAACTAACACATCCCAAAACAAGACAGGAATGTATAATTTTCATTTGCAAGTAGCATTTATTATTCAAATCATTTCATTTTCTTCCATCCTCAAATGACAATATATTCATAATCAGAATAGAAGACAATATTGTACTGATGTAATTTTTCAAGTAAGCTTTATGAGTCTCAATGAGCTTAGTGGGGAGTGTTTGTGGTATGCAAAAGAGACAACATAAACTTGAATATCATATAACCATGACCAAAATAGTCAACATAGAGTATCACACACTTTTCATGTATCTGTCATAGCCTAAGAATGAATATTCCATTACACACACAACATGGTTTTTGAAATAAATCTCATTGCTGTTACATTAACTATCACCTCTAGATAAATCTCTAAGAAGGCAATATTTCAAGATGATGTGCCATATAGTAAATATGGGAACATTTAGAAGCATGAAACTTGAAACAATATATACATACATATGCACACACATATTACTAAGCATCACTTAATTGTTGATATCCAAGCAAGGCTTAAAAACAAACATCTTAAATGAATTTGTGAAAACATAAAAAAGTACAAGTTCTCATAGACCCTTCCTTGAAAAGTATGATCTCACATGGCCTGATATAAATAAGCAATGGACCACATAGATGATTGGGATTCCATTCTATACACTGCAGCAGAAAAATAACTCTCACCAAGTGGAAATGCATTAGAATATGAACAGCTGCCACAGAAGGAATATGAGAACAACCTAATAAACTTCTGTGAATGGATATGCTACACACACAACAAATTCAATACCTACTCCAATGTTTCAAAATTCAGACCACAACCATAATTGGTGATCGCCTCCATTACAATGAAGTGAACATGGTAAATAATTACTAACTCTGAGGCTATGATAAAAACAGATTCAAAATAGTTTCTTTTCTTGGAAATGAATACATTTATTATGTCCAAAGTAATAAACTCTTTTGCATAAATAAGATTGCTCTCTTCTATGAATGCTTTTCTACTTCCTGACATCAAGATGATATATTAAGACTTAAGATATTTACAGTACTAGATAAATGGTTTTGCAGTTAAGACAAGTTCATTCCCAGGACCTAGGTCAGGTTTTTGACAACTTTCTATAATTCCTGGTATGAGAAAATCAGTGGGTCTAGTCTACTTGGAAACTAGAATGGACAGGCGCATAAACACACAAAGAAAAACTCTTATCACATATGGGAAATTAAAACAAATTCTTAAATATATGTTTACTCATGAATGTTTTACTTGTATAAGCATTCATTACTGAATTCACTTGTTGAGGCAACTACAGGCTTATCTACAAATGTTTTCTTCATCATGAATTCCTTCATGTAACAGAAATCAAACATGTAGGTTTGAAATCAAGAGAAATGAATCCTTTTCAGTTGGTGGTATCATTTGGGAATGTTTAAAAAATGTATTCCTGATGGAGAAAGTATGTTATTTGGGGTGGGCTTGATAGTTTTCAGCTGCATACCATCTGTAGTTCAGATAGTTTTCAGCTGCATACTCACTGCTTCATGCTGCAGGTGGTGGTTGTGAGCTCCAAGCTTCCGACTTTAGCTGACATGTAAGACACTTGTGTTGCCCAATTTATATTGATTCCATATCCTCTCAGGTCATAAGGAAAAGTAAACACATTTGGACGTTGCCTTAGACATTGTGTTTGGTCACAGAAAATGCACTAATACGCACACATAAATTTTACAACTGGACGATTTATTTCATGTAATTGAACTGAATTGTGGAATAAAAAAGGATTATCTTATTGTTTAAATTCATAAGCCTTTGGTCCATATGCGATTTCAATTGGAAACAAAATAAGGATGGATGTCATAAATGCATTCATACAATATTGACACTTGTTAGAATTTTCCTCCAAAATAATCTAGTGTAATTGAATGCAAGTTGGTGGGTCAAAGACCTTAACAAATCTTTTATTCTAATAGATGTTCTACAGAATGAATTCTTTTAGGTTCTCAAAGACTACTGTGATATGCAAAGGCTTTAAGATGTAGCCCACACAGTAAAGCTTTTACTCTTATATAATGGTAGCATGAAGCAGAAAACTTTACCATACTGACTACATTCATGGGGTTTCTCTGCAGCATGACTTTTTCTCATGATTTCAAAGACAACCCCATGAAAAGGATTTACCACATTGCTTATTCAGAGGGTTTCACTGCAGTGTGTTTTCTTTTATGTATTTGGAGATAACTGTATTAAGAAAGGCTTTATCACATTGAATACATGTGAAAGGTTTCTCTCTACTATCTGTTCATTTGTATACTTGAAGATGATTTTGATGTGCAAAACATGTAAAAGCAAATTATGTGGGATCATGCAAAAGCAATTTGCCTTAAGTATTGCCTTTTAGATTCCAGCCTCCATTGATTTATAGGGTGAACATAAGTTTAAGTTCATAGTCCCTAGGAAAGCTGTAGTCTTCATAAAAGCTGACCAGCTTTAAATACCCAAATACTTTTGTTGCCCAAAACATGACTGTTCATGGTTTCTGGTAACCTAACATAATGACTGACCCAAACCACAGATTCTCTTTACTAAAACATAATATCTTTTCCTAACCACAAAAGAACAAATGGATATGACTGTTTTCACGGTTAAACCTACATTTTGCATCAGTTGACTTCTTCAATGACATAAACAAATCCCATAGCCGTAAACCATGACTGATGGAAACAATTCAGTTGTAAAACTCTAAAGATGTTTAAGATTTTCAAGCTCAGAACCTTTGTAACTTTCTGGCACATTGGATGAGGCATCACAGTTCAGCTCCCAAGAAGATTATGTGGCCCTAATCAACAATAGAGCCTGGATGACAATAAAATTTTGTCATCTGTATTGACCTAGTATTTGAGTTGTATTGGATTCAGTGGACGAAAGAACACAAAAGCCTTACCATATTGATTATATTCTCAGATTTCCTCTCCATTTTGAAACTTTGATGATGACATAGAATATAGATATGTGCAAAGACCTCACATTTTAAAACACTCATAAAGTTTCTCTCTGTATGAATTCTTTCAAGATGATGATGATTATACAAATGTGAAATAGCTTTACTCTGCAAATACACTCATAGTCTTTCCTTCCAGTATGAATCCTTTCATTACGATGAAGATGATTGTGAAGAGCAAGTTTTTATTAGATGTCTGTTATGTGCAAAGGCTTTATCACGTGAGTTACATTAATAAGGTTTCTCTCGAGTGTGAGGTTTTTATGTATTAGGAGATGACTGTTATATGGAAAGGCTTTACCACATTTACTACATCCATAAGATTTCTCTCCAGTGTGGGTTCTTTTATGTATTAGTAGAATACGGTTATATCCTATTGCTTTACCACATTGGTTATATTTATAAGGTTTCTCTCCTGTATGACTTCTTTGTCATAGGAGATTACTATTATATCAAAATGCTTTATCACATTCGTTACATTCATAAAGTTTCTATCCAGTGTATATTATTCTATGTACATTGCAAATATTATGGCATGCAAAGGTTTTGACACATTGGTTACATTCATAGGGTTTCACTACAGTAAGTGTTCTTGTTCAAGATGACTCTTACATGAAAAGACTTTTTGATATTGGTTATATTCATAAGGATTTTCTGCAACAAGAATTTTTATGTATTAGGAAAAGATGTTGTAAAAAAGGTGTTCCACACTGCTTACATTCATAAGGTTTTTCTCCAGGATGTGTTCGTTTTGTTTTCAGAGACTACTCTGAAATGCATAGGCTTTATCACATTGGGTGCATTCAAAGGATCTCTCTCCCGTGGGAATTCTTTCATGTCTTAGGAGATGACTGTTCTGTGCAAAGCCTTTACTATACTGGTTGCATTCATAAGGTTTCTCTCCAGTGTGAGTTCTTTTATGTCTTAGGAGATGACTATTACATACAAAGGCTTTACCACATTGGTTACATTCATAAGGTTTCTCTCCAGTGTGTGTTCTTTTGTGTAGCACGAGTTTTCTGTTACATGCAAAGGCGTTACCACATTGGTTACATTCATAAAGTTTCTATCTAGGATGAGTTCTTTCATGTATTAGGAGAAGACTCTTATATCTAAAGGCTTTACCACATTGGTTACATTCATAAGGTTTCTCTCCAGTGTGAGTTCTTTTATGTACTCGGAGATTACTGCTATGTGCAAAGGCTTTACCACATTGGTTACATTCAAATGGTTTCTCTCCAGTATGAGTTCTTTTATGTAGCAGGAGACTTCTGTTACATGAAAAGGCTTTACTACATTGGTTACATTCATAAGGTTTCTCTCCAGTGTGAGTTCTTTTATGTACTAGGAGATTACTGCTATGTGCAAAGGCTTTACTACATTGGTTACATACATATGGTTTCTCTCCAGTATGAGTTCTTTTATGTAGGAGGAGACTTCTGTTACATGCAAAGGGTTTACGACATTTGTTACATTCATAAGGTTTCTCTCCAGTGTGAGTTCTTTTATGTGATAGGAGATTACTGCTCTGTGCAAAGGCTTTACCACATTGGTTACATTTAAAAGGTGTCTCTCCAGTGTGAGTTCTTTCATGTATTAGGAGATGACTGTTATGTCTAAAGGCTTTACCGCATTGGGTACATTCATAAGGTTTTTCTCCAGTGTGAGTTCTTTTATGTCTTAGGAGATTACTATTACATACAAAAGCTTCACCACATTGATTACATTCATAAGATTTCTCTCCAGCGTGAGTTCCTTTATGTCTTAGGAGATTACTGTTAGATGCAAAGGCTTTACCACATTGGTTACATTTATGAGGTTTCCCTCCTATGTGAGTCCATTTATGTCTTAAGACATGACTGTTATGTGCAAAGGCATTGCCATATTCATTACATTCATAGTGATCCTCAGCAATATGCATACTTTTATATGTGTGGGGACTCCTGTGATGTGCAAAGACTCTGTCATATTGAGTATCTTCAGGGGGGTTGTCTCCCGTATGACTGTTTTCATACCTGCAAAGATAATTGGCACATATGAAAGCTTTACCACATTCATTACACTAAAGAATCTTTTTGTTTATGTGACTTAATTTTTCAATTTGGTGTGAAGGTAAAGAGGAATTATATCTTGAATTTTCATCATTATTTTTACATTCACGGTGTTCTTCTCTAAGGGTTGTTTTGCATATTTCAAAATAAATGTGATGGTAAAAATATTTGTTACCTGCCTCACATTTATATTATGCTTTCTTCTATAAGATGTTTTACCACAGATCTGTAGAAAACTGAAAGACCTCAGAGCTTTAACACACTGACTGGATTAATAAATTTCCTTATACTGAGCACCATACTAAATATGCAAAGATAACTGTGACCAACTGAATAATTTCTTTATATTCCTAAAACTTACATTTTCTACAGTGTGATTTTGTGAGAATTCCTAATCAAGTTGCATAACCAGTTAATTGATATTGGTGTAGAGTGTGTGAAAGTGTGTGAATGCTGATTGCTGAGTCAGCAGAGAGCTAAGGGCTGAGGATATCATAGAATTGTTAGTTCTATGGCTCATAACCTGTCCTATATTTTGCAAACATTTGTCCTTCCTTACTTATCTATTGGAAATAATAAAGAGCGAACAACTGATAGCAGGGCACAAAATGGAGGACAGAACTTTTGAGTGAGAAAGGGTTGCTGGGAAGAAGAAAGCAAATGACAGGCGGATCACCAGCAGGCCAGTGATGTTATAGACGGACATCAAAATGAGCAAAGAGGTAGAGCTGGCCATGCATTGGGACACTGTGCTAGGTTCATTTGTGTTAGGGATAAAAGGTTTCAGAATCTGCCCAGTTAAATTGCCTAAGCTGAAAATATTAAAAAGGCTCTGTTATAATTTGTACTTCTGGCAGCTCTGAATAGCCCATATAAAGCATACTAAGTAGAAATTTTTAAACATGTACTCAAAATGGGGACTAGTATACCTTTTACTTGTTCTGGGTGGTACATTGTTTCTTTCAATATACATAAACTAACATGACTTTTATTCATTGTTATATATGATGTAACTATTAATATAATAATTATAAATGACATGATTTCACGATGTATTCACAAATTTGATTTTTGTTTATCACAGACATGTGCTATAGGGATTATGGTTTTTCCACAACAACATTCTTGATTCTAAAAAACTGCCCTTCTCACAAAACTCAGCACCATTACAACAAGTATATGAGTAACCCCATTTTACTATGGACTAGTTGATTAGTATAATGTTTTGGATATACATTCATCACCTATTTACTGTGAATAAATTTGGCAATATCTTAGTTGTAGGAGGCTAAACAAATTGAAGTTCTACCTCTAATGCTAATGAAGCTATGATTTAAACATTGATCTTGTGTAAGGTATGATTTCCTTGCATTCTTTCTTAGAGGAGTGCCTTGCAAACAAACATCAAATAACTAACATGGAGGGACATGGTTTAGTAACAAGATATTCATCATCAATAAATACACTTAAAGTAGTACATTTACACTGTCCCTTCTCTTTCAAACTTCCAGAACATATCAAAATTTTCTCAGGACCATATTCATATCAGCTTACAATGAAAATTACCTTGCATGTTTTTTAGAACTTTGACAATGCTCTTCTATATTATGATTTTCCCAATTGCAGCCTAAAATACAGATATAGAAAATGTATGATTTATTATTGGAAATAAGACAAAATTTAAGTCATGATCTCTGGTCAATCAAAGAACCATTCACCTCATTCTTCCTCATCCTCAAGAGAAATTACCGAAGCACTTCAATAATGAATAATGAGTTTTCCCCATATTTTAAAAAGTAAGGAAAACTCACTGTCCTACCTATAGCGGTAAGGTTACTGTAGATCTCCAGCATTACATCTTTGTAGAGATTCCTCTGAGAAGGATCCAGCAAAGCCCACTCTTCTCGGGTGAAGTTCACATGCACATCATTGTAGGACAATGCAGTCTAAAATATCCACACACATGTACAACAGAAAGCATGATACTTAGAATAATGGAAATGTATCCTTCATTTGCAATATTTTCAAAGTATTCTGGTGTTTCTACTTATTTTGTGACACACAAGTTTTAATGTAATAACTAACTCTTTTTAGGAGGAAGATGAATAGTGAAGTTCACCTCTATTTTTTTTCATCCTTTAACTAGGATATAGACTTGCAAGGGAAATGTCAATCAACAGATAAAGAGAGAGAGTCACAGAGAGTAAACAGATCAACAGTACTGAGCCCACATGAGAGAAATAGTATAAACAATTCCTGAGTCTTATAAGAATGGGCAGGCTGGGTGTATTTTCTGATGACTTTAATTCCGAAATCACTTAGGAAACAGAGGCTGGTGTATCTCATAGAGCTGGATGGTAGCCTGCTCTATGTAATAAGTTCAAGGACACTCAGAGGTACATAATAAGATCCTGAATAATACACAAAAATTAATCAAACAAGATAAAAAAAAACTTAAAGATATTTCTCAAGTTTCTACAAAGTGTTACACATTCACTCCAGTTCTGCATACATGTCTAGAAAGCTGAAGTGCCTCATTTTAAACTGTAATATTAAGGTGATCTTTTTAAAATGAAATGTATGTTGGAACAATTACAAAATGAGAGGTGAAAATATTAGCAATTTAAATGTTGATCATCAATAGGCAATACGGGAAATGGAGGTATGGCTCAGTGGTTAAGATCAGTGTCTGTTCTTCCAGGGCACCTGGGTTAAATTCCAACACCCAAATGACAGCTAACAGCTGACTTAACACAAATATATTCAATAAAGTACTCGCAAAACAAATCCAAGAACACATCAAAGAAACACATGGTTCAACATATGAAAATCCATAAATGTAATCCACCATATAAACAAACTGAAAGACCTAGATCACATGATCATTTCATTAGGTGAGAAAAAGACTGACAAAATCCAACCCTCCTTCATGTTAAAAGACTTGGAGAAATCAGTCATAGAAGGAATCAAACACATACTTAACATAATAAAGACTGTAAAAAGCAAGCTGATAGCCAACATCAAATCATTTGGAGAGAAACTTAAAGAAATTTCACTCATGTGAGGTACAGGACAAGGATGCCTCCCCTCTCCATATCTCTTCAATATACTCCTTCAGTCCTAGCTAAAGCAATAATACAACTGAAGGTTATCAAGGAGATACAAATTGGAATGGAAGAATTCAAAGTATCACTATTCACAGACGATTTACTAGTATTCCTAGGTGACCAAAGAAATTATACCAGAGAATTCCTACAATTGATATATACTTTCCACAAAGTGGCTGGGAACAAAATTAATTAAAAATTTCATTAGTCTTCCATACACACACAAAAAAAGTGCTGAGAATGAAATTTGGGAAACAGCCTAAACAGTATCCACAAACAACATGAAGTCAAAGAACTCTATGGCTAGAATTTGAAGTCTTTAAAGAAAGAAACTGAAGCAAATATCAGAAGATGGAAACATCACCCGAACTCATGGATATATAGGATTAACCTAGTAAAACAGCATTCAATTTTTATTTTCTTTTATTAATTACCGATTATTAAATTGTATCCCCCCCTATAGCGCACTTCCTCCTCCCCTCCCAAATGCTCCCTTCATCCCCTTCTCTAAAAAAGCATTCTTAAAAAAATGCAGTCTACGGATTCAATCCATTTCCTAACAACATTCCAACGTAATTCTTTACAGACCTTGAAAGAGAAAACATTAACTTCAAATGGAAAAATAAAATACCCTTGATAGAAGAACAATCCTGTACAATTGGAATAAAGACACAGAAATAAACCCACACTCCTATTGGAACTTTACTTTCAACAAAGAAGCCAAAATGGTACAATGGAAAAAAGACAGCAATTGGTGGTAGTCTAACTAAATGTCTGCATGTAGAAAAATGAAAATAGGCTCTTTGTATCACCCTGAGAAACTCAAGTCCAAGGGGATCAAATAAATTCACATAAAACCAGAGCTCTAAATCATTTAGAAGACAAGGTGGAGAAAAGTCTGGAATTCATTAACACAGGAGAACCACAACAATCTGAGATCAATAATTATTAAATGGGATCTCAAGAAACTGAAAAGAACACTATCAATAGAACAAAACAGCAGTCAATAGATTGGGAAAATTTCTACACCAACCCTATATCAGAAAGAAAGGTAATATCCAAAATATACAAAGAACTTAAGAAATTAAACACCAACAAATCAAATAATCCAATTTAAAAATGGGGTTCAGAGCTAAACTGAGAAGCCACCAGAGAGGAATCTCAAAAGGCATAGAAGCACTTAAAGAAATGATCAAAGCCCTTGGACATCAGACAAATGGAAATCAAAACAACTCTAAGATTCCATCTTATACCACTCAAACTCAAGTGACAACACATTCTGGTGTGGATGTGGAGAAAAGGGAATTTTCTTCCACTGCTGATGGGAGTGTAAATTTGTACAACTTCTCTAAAATCAATCTGGTGTATTCTCAGAAAACTGGGAAGAGTTCTACCTCAATACCAAGCTATACCACTACAGGGAATATATCCAAAAGATGGTCCATTATAGAATAAGGATATTTATTCTACTATGTTCATACCTGTTTTATTCATAACAGCCAGAAACTGAGGAATGGATAAAGAACTTCTAGTACATTCACACAATGGAATACTCCTCAGTTATTAAAAATAAGAAATCATTAAATTGCATGCAAAAGGATTGAACTAGAAAAGATCATCCTGAGAGAAGTAACCCAGACACAGAAAAAAAAAAACATATTGCTTATAAGCAGATATTAGACCTATAGTACATGATAAGTATACTATAATCCACACACCCAAAAAAGCTAAGTAACAAGTAGGGTCCATGGGAGATTGGCAGAATGTTACTCATAATAAAAAAACAGGACAGCAGAAGTGGATGAACAGAGGGAACTGGGGAGAAGTTGGAATGGGGAGGGAAACAAATGTGGGTATCACATGTGGGTAGAATTATAGTAGGAGGTGAGAGGGCTGGGAACAAGAAGGGAAACTGAGGGGGTTTCTCTTTGGAGTCATTTGACAGGGAAGGTTCCTGAGAGGACCTGGGTGTGACTCTAGCTGAGACTCCTAATGGAGGGTCAGGGGAAAAGAGTCATAGAAAATGAAATGACCACCTCCTAGCCAAACAGGACTAGTGTAGAGAGGGAACAACAACTGAACCACAAAACCCATGATCCAAAAATTACCCTGCCTACTACAAGTTTAGCTATAATGAGGGAACAAAGATTGAGAGAAAGTCCAAACAGTAATTGAGCCAACCTGAGACCCACCTTACACTAGACAGCCAACCAATGAAACTGTAAATGTTGCTTTGCTGTACTTGTAGAAAAGAGCCTAAACATACCTCTCAGAGGCTCCAACTAGCAGCCAATGGAGACTTATGCTGGAACTTGCAAGTTAGCATGGGCTGGATCTCTGGGGTTCTAATGGAAGTACTGGGGGAAAAATGGAAGAACCTGAAGGGGATAGGAAGCCGCAAGAAGACCAACAGAGACAAGTAACTGAGATTCAGGGTAGGGTTTACAGAAAATGAGACATTAACTAAGGAGCATGATGCATGTTCAAGGCATAGGTCTCTTGAAATTATCTGTACAATGGGCAGCTTGGTCAATGTGGGTTGAGTGGTAAGTGGAGGGCACTGTTTCTAATAGGAACTCTACTGCCCACTTTTAGATAATCTCCCTGTCAGGCGTACCTTGCCTGGCCTTAGTGAATGAAGATATGCTCAGTCCTGATGTGACTTGATGTGATGCAATAGGGTGACACAGGGAGAGTAGGGCTCCATTTTTCTTGGGGGGGGGGAGGAAGGAAGAAGGGTGAGGGTGGATTGAGAGTAGGGGAAGGAGAGATAGCCTTTGGATGTAAAGCCAAAAAACAAAATAATTTCTTTAAAAAAATTAAAATACTCAGAAAGAGAGAGAGACAGTGGGCTAGAGAGGGGATAAGGGAGGAGGCTGTAGCTGGGATACAAAACAAATATAATAAATAAAAGTAAAAAAAAGAATAATATTAATACATTATCTGAAAAATCCAGAGTGAAAACTGGCAACAGGACCTTGACCATCAAATTAGAATGGTCAAAATAAACCCCCAAAAGTGTCATCAAGTCTTCATATATCTGTCATAGCCTAAGAACACAGTTATATTACACACATATAACATGCTTTTATAAAATAAATCTCATTGTTGTGGCATTACCTATCACCTCTAGAATATTCTCTTACAAGGCAGAACTTCAGCATGATGTGCCATATAGTAACAAATGAGAACATAAAGAAGCATGTAAGTTTAAACAATATATACATACACACATACATTCTATTAAGCATTTTAACATTAACATTGGTAAAATATGTTGACAAAACAGAACACATTGGGGATACATCTTCCATCTTTGCACATCAGAAAGCTGACACATGAGAATCAAGAATTCAAATGTAGCCTTGACTAATTACTTAACATTCAATCCAGGTATGAAAACGAACATCACCATCTAAGAAATCAGTCCCCAATTTTACCTCTACGTTAATTAATTTTTTAGATCATGATCAGTATGAGAAATATTTGAGGCCAAATTACCACACAAATGACCTCTAGCTTACTTTTTCATGGAGCCTATTTTCCACTGAAATCCTATGACCTCCACTTCCTCTATATGTACTACACTCAACATTCTGAACTTCCAGGTCCTATAGGAAGAGCCAATTAAGCTTTGGCTTTTGCCATCTCAAGTCCTGATATTTTACACATTCCTAAAAAAGAGAACATTCTGAGGTCTGTCAGGAGCAAAGTCACTTTGGCATAACTTTTTTTTTTCCTCCTAAAATGCTACTGTGCTACTGTGATTGAATCCCCTAACCACAAACATCTCAGGTCATGAATTGGTTTGCTTGTTTGGTCAAGTCAGATCAAACTCCATCATTTTTTAAGCCTAGGAAACTCAAATTTCATGAAAACTTAGGCAAAAACCATGGCAATTATTGTTTCCTGCCTTGATCTCTTGTTTCTTCATCATTTTGTGCTTAGCTAGCTTTTTTATCCAACCCTGGGCCGCTTGCTCAGGGATACTGCCACCCTCAATTTAAGAGCCTTCTACAGAAATCATCAGTCAACACAATCTCTCACCTACATAGAAAACAGCCATTTTCTCAGTACTTTATTTATTTATTTATTTATTTATTTATTTATTTTTAGTTTATATCCTGCTTGCAGCTCTGTACATCCTCTTTTCCTGGTATCATCCTCCCACCCTCTTCCCCTCCTCCTCCTCCTCTTCTTCTCAGGCAAAGGGAGCCTCCCCATACCATCTCTTCTCAACACATCAAGTTATGTATGAACTAAGTGCATCCTTCCCTGAGGTCAGACAATGAAGTCCAGCTAGGGCAAAGTAATTCATAAACAAGCAGCTGTGTCCATGTCACTAGTTAGCCCCCATTTCAAAGGCTAGGTGACTAACATGAAGACATGTTGGATATGTGTAGGGTGCCTAAGTCCAGCATCAGCCATTTTATAATGGAATGCTACCAGCTGAATTTACCATGGAAAAAAATAACTCAGAATTTTAAGAAGGATTATGAAGAAGTATTACACATAGAGACAAATATGACTTCTGTACTTACTTTACAACACAACAATGAAAATTGTGCACAATTTTTTGTGAAAGAACACAGCAAAAATTCCAAGAACATAAGCCCCAAAATATAGTCAAGATTTCTTCAAGACACCTAAGGAAACTCAACCCAGAAAAATTTGAAGTAGACATATGTTACCTCTGATTGTATACATATAGAAATTAAATAAACAGAAATGTAATGACTCCCACGAAAATAACCCAAATTAACCCCTACACTATTCTAGATACAACTGATAATTTCTTTTAAAGTCCCCATGCTCTAGACCTCTCTCTGTAAATGGAGGTCACCAGAAAGGTGGGCTATTGGGCTGTAGGTCATTCCCCCTAGTGATATCAGGCAAACCCAGTCCTACTGATTCCCATAAACAAAGCAATGTTAAACAGTAATTTTATGTCTTGTTATTGCCATATGTATTCCAGCATAAAATGTGAAATCTGTCCTATGTAACTGCATAACACCATATACACTTGAGACACCTCTGCAGCTCAGAAACGCCTTTTAACCCTGGAAGTGAGTTCCTTAAACCACAACATTGTGGCTGCTGTTATTGGAAAGATAAAAGGATGCTAATCAAATACTCACGAAGTTTCATCCACATTTCTTCCTTAACATCATTTTGTAACCTATTTGTAAAACTGAAATATTTTTCACACAAAAAATTAATTAGAAAACAATGTTTAAAACTTCCAGAAATCTGACCTTCAATTTTTCCAAACTGTCTTCCTACTGTACACACAAAAGATAGCTCATTATATGTCTCAAATGGGTAATTTTTAAAACTCTGCTGTGTACCGACTTTAACTTAAGAATTTAGAAATTTTAACCAAGAGAAAGGCAAAGTCATGCATCTGGGGAGCCATAGACTGGGATCAATGTGACCTGAGCCAACAAAGCTTGTCTCAGAAATATTTTTCCAAAAGGCTGAAAATGCAGCCATTACAGAATTAATATCCACAACCAGGAAGAAAGAATGCCACACACAATTAAATGGTTAATTAAAAGAGTTCTCTTTAATAGTAGCATGTGTCCAGTTCTAGTTAATGGTATATGAGAAGTCAGCCTAAAGCTGATTTTGTACTCCATACATGCAGTCTTCCTTAAGTCTCTTTTAGGATCCAGGTTATATATTAAACAGTTTCAATATGGGCTAGAGAGTTCAAGTCTAGCCACTGAGTCAATTGGAAGATTTACACAGCAAAAATATTCTTAGAATGATTTCTGTAATCCACTCCTCTACTACAGTAGGTCATTATTCAGTGACATGGTATAAGTAAGAGGTCTCAGAGGTTTAAAATATTAGGAAAAGTAAAAGGTAGAAAATGCAAAAGCTAGGGTGGGAAGGTTTTGCATGAGCTATATCTTATACTAAGTAAGCTTCTTAAGAATAGCACCTTGTACACTACTTCCTGGGGAGAAATGGAAGGAAACAGGAGACATCTATGAATTGATCAGACACTGTCATAAAATGGGATAAAATCAGGGGTATGATAAAACAACACTGTGCAAGGGGAACATAGGATCTCAACAACATTATTTACCAAGACCACAGTGACTTTGGAACTGATGAGGGTATCTCCATGTGTTGGAAAGAGGTGGGTTTTGAGAATCTGAAGGAAACCCTCCTCAAATGTCCCAACCCTGCAGCTCACCATATTTCTGGTTTTAGAAAAGAAGAGGAACACTGCTTTATTTTAAATACCTCAGAATTTTGGGGAAATCTCTCAAAGTGCAGACCACAGGTTCTATTAGCTCTGCCAAGCATATTTGAGGAGTGTGAGAAGAAGTTAGGTGATTCTACATACATGAAACTTGTTTGATTAGAGCAGCCCTCAACACAACAGTGTTTTCCCTGTTCAATTGGTTTTAACCAGATGTCTTCTCCATGTGACAGAGCTAGGCTTTTCTCAAGAAGAAAACTGCAACTTTATAACATACCAGTCTTTAATCTTGGCTGTGAGTCTGTAATGGCAATTAAGCAGCTTGTTAGATGTGTCTTCTTTAACATGGAGATGGGCCAATGGTTGCTATGAATCAGGGCTGTCTCTCTGGTTATGACTGGAGACAAATTTGTTGACTAACCTCTTGAGCAAACATGTATTTCCTAGCATCCTAATCTCGAACAGGCCTGCTTGGAATGCCACTTATCTACTTAGCCCTTAGCTAAATTCTACTTGATGTGACTTCCTTTCACCAAGTATTGGTAAATCCCTTACATGAACAATTCTACCCTTTTACATCACAGGTTTACAATGAAGCGCTACTCAACACGTACATTATTTTCAACCTCCACAAAATTTACTCCAAATGAATCTTATACCTGAATGTTAAATGCCAAGGTCAGAACTTGGAAAAGATCCTAGATACTAGGCCTCTCTGATTTTGCATCCTACCAAAGACATTTCTATGTTCAAGCCCCTGCTGCAAATACTTTGTGAACATGCAGTCCCACTGTGTGTAAGGAGGCGGACTCAAGAGCCCAGCCTTCTCCAAGCGGCTCTTCTATTTTGCTCTTCCATTTTACTAGCAAGATTAAGCTGACTTCACATCCCCAAGCATGCAGTGCAATTTCCTACTCAACCCCTTGAAACATTTTTCTGATTATCAGTTAACTGGTTAAAATTGCTTTTATCTTAACCAAAATGCCTAAATCATAAAGATATATCACTCACCAAGCCCTACCTTACTATGGACAGAGGACACACTTCATTGCTCACTTTTCACTTTGAGCTCTGGACCAAATGTCAAGAGATATAAATTAAGGGCCTTGGATTCCAGACTAAAGTTCTTGGAAAATGGTTAAAGACCTTGAGCCCACTATCCTAGAACAGCAGAGCACTAACAGAAACGCCCTTGCTTAATCCACAATGCTAAAATTTGATTGGATGATCCCAACACATGCCAAGGGGCCCCTGACTTGTGCAGTTAACCCTTTAAATATATAATAAAGCTTACCATGGGGCACCATTCAGATCTGGAACTGGCCACCTCCCTGAACTCAGAAAATACAGCTTTCATTTTAACCTTCTGTGTCTTGGCTTCCAACTGGAACCCATTATAGTAAAGATATTCAGATGAACGAGCTGTGGTCACAGCTTGGACAGGTATCATTAAGTTGGCTGATTCTGGCTGCCAGTTCTTATCCAGCTCCAGGAAGGACCCTACAAGGCAACTCCTTATGTTCAGCCTCCTGCTCCAAAAGGTAAAAAAAAAAAAAAAAAATCAGGTAATTTTCTAATGTTATGTGGAATTATAGGGGTCTCTGCTCACTTAATTCCAAAAGAGTACTCTTTCTTCTCTACAATAAAACTAAAGTTTGGAGCTGGAGAGGTGGCTCAGCAGACACGAAAACTCTCTTTTCCTTCAGAGGTCCTGAGTTCAACCACATGGCGGCTCACAACCATCTATATTGAGATCTGTTGCCCTCTTCTGGCATGCAGGTGCACATGCAGACAGAACATTAATAAAATAAATAAAATCTTTAAAAAAAAACAACAAAAAATAAAGTTTGAATAATATTCACAATAGAAATAAATACGTAATGTTATGCACTATTTATACATTAACTATATAATACATTAAGTATATAAAAACTGATATTTTAAAATGTTAAGTGTTTAAACATGTTTTCCCAATAAAAATAAAAGTGTTACCATCTAAGGCAGGTTAGCTGATCAGAACAAAACTAAGAAAAGTGTCACTGGTCTAAGACTATTACATTTTTATTCAACTGTAATTTATTATCATCATTTCAATTCAATCAAAACAAGTCAGTATGTTTCTTAACTCATTTTCACCTCATGCAGTATGACTCATTAGCAGAAAGCTCTCATACTGTCAAAATAAACCAACTTTTTCCATTTTTATAGTATACTATAAAAGCATATTTGCTTTTTATTTCTATAACAACTCTTGCGCTAAAAAGCCTGATATTTTATTTTTCCTTCTCCACATATCAAATAAAACTATGTTACAAAAATTCTTTGAAAGTGATTGCTTCACCTAGGTTGTGCTGTTTCTGCCCTTCATTTTCTTTTGCGAACTATAAGGTAGACAAGATGACTGAAGCTCTCCTACCCAATGGACAAATGGGAATGTAGCAAGATTGAAATCAGAGAGAGAGAGAAGTTTGTTGATTTGACACTGCCATACTGATTTGACTACCATACTGTCCTCCTGGCCTCAACAAATGAGGAATTAGATTATTTTAAAAGTCATGCCACCACAAATACAAATGCAATAAGCATGAGAATTCAGATAATTCTTTAAAAATCAAAATACATGAAAATGTACTGAGAAGACTCTTGGGATCAATCACAACTCTGTCATTTTATGAGAGCTCTGTGCAATGCAGGCACACATAACATGGATACTAGGAGAATGTGTGAAAACATGGTATATTGTGTTGTTTTGGAAATGAGGGGGTGTGGGTGTAGGTAATATCTGCATATACATCAGAATACATACACTAAATACTTGCAGTTTTACATTGACTATAACAACACAACTTGATGTTACCTAATTTTAGTTTGTATGCATGGGAAGTCCCCAATTCAAGAGTTTATTTTGTATGCTAATAGAAGATCCCATATCACATTCAAATTTATTGTTCAATTATGGACCATGTTTTATTTACACTTTTTGTCTTCTTAAATTATACTTGGTGGGATAGCTTTTCTGATAACAATGTATTTTGTGCCAGTAAACTCTATACTGAAGTCTTCTTTCTATAGCTGTGTAAATTATTTCATATCACTTTCAATTTTATATACTAACTGTAGGTTGCTAAACAAATTATTATGTAGGATAATATCTGTGGCAAGCCGTGGCTATTAGGCTATTAAGTTGCCGCGCCTAAAAGATGGCGCCTGCCGGATGTACTGACTGCTGATAAACAAGTCCATATTTGGTCAAGGCAAGCGTGGCACTGGCCCATTGGCTGCCTGCTGCAGGTCTGATGAGTGAGCGTGGTTGGCTGTGATTGGCTGATGTGGTTGCCTATATAATTGGGAAGGGCCTGGGGTATGGGGGGAGAAGAAGCTTACAAAGGCCTGAATAAACTGCTTGAGGAAGAGCTGGTGGTTGTGTCTTCCTTGCTGAACGAGACAGGTGCGACAAATATCTACACTTTTATACTGTAATAAACAACACCAATGGAATGATGTATTTAAAAAACAAAGAAGTTGGTTATTTTCTATTCCAATATGAATTCAACAGAATATAAAGAAAATTTCTATGAATTTCTAAGAGGAAAGCTGATTCCAAAGCTATATCCCATGAAAAACAAAACAGAATTCCAAATACAATAATGAAGTAAGATTACACACATGGGCAACTGTGACCTCAAAACGTATCTCAGAGCTACAACTATCAAGAATGTGTACAACAGTTGTGACAAAATTAGGAGATGAAGAGAAAAAGCCAAAATCATAAGTAAGCCCAAACATATATTTAAATTTTCCTCAAAAGACCAAGGAAACTCTGCCAGGAAAAATGTGTACTTGACCATATGTACTTTTGGTTATATGTGTACAGAAATTAAATACACACAGACTTCAAAACTCTTACAAAAGCAACTCAAACTGACTGCTAATGTACATTTCTGACCCACTAGCTACTGTAGATGGATCTTCTAAAAGGAGAGACCACATGCTCCTTTGACCACCTAGCTGGGCTTCAGGACAGTAGCAGCTCCTCTACTGGAGGATCAGATCAAATGACTCAGACAGCTGAGACCTTCCCAGCTGGGCCCTTCTACCTTAGGGGCAGACAGAGCCCTACTCTAAGAAATCTGTATTTTATTACAACTTTCCAGTCTCCAAGACACAAGAAGACAGTTCCTCTTCCAAGTCACAGGTTCCTTTGTGTGCACGTTCCAACACACAATCAATGTTCAGTGCAGCTATCTCTACCTCATAGCTGAGAAATCCCAAAGCCAAACAAGTCAAAGTCAAACACTAACAACAATTATAGCAAAAAGTGCCCATGAATTTGAAAGTAAGGAGTGGTAAATGGGAAATGAATGAAAAAAAAGATAAAAAAAAAAGGTAAGGACATGGATGATTTTAGGTATGGTATGGTATGGTAGAAAGTTTATTATACATAAAAGGGACAGAATAGACAGAATGGACAGAGACATCTGGGAGAGTCCAGAGGGGACATGACTGTGAGCCTTATGAGGAAAGGGAGGAGAGGAGAGGGGAAAGCCAGACCAAGAGGCTAGGATATTAAATAATAGATGAAAAAGATCAGGTAAGCAAAATGCTTGTGTTACATAAGGAAGACCATTCAGGGGAAGGGGAACTCAGCCCCTGTGCTAGAAGGCTGGACATGTCAACCATTACCCTACGACAAGTAAAAACAGAAGGATGCTGGGAGAACCAGCAGCTGGGCCAGCTTTGATTTGTTAAATGGGTATCTCAGCCACTTGTCCCAGCATTTGAGACTTAATAGTAGGGAAGAATGAGGCAATTGAAATGATTCAACTATAATCTCTAAAACTGTTTTAAAAATTTGAAACAGATTTCATACCCAATAGTTTTCTGGAACTAGACATGCATAGCAGAGCTGACCAATTATTATGCACTCCTTTTCTCTTGGGGTGAGCCATTCTTAGAATAATAATTTAATTCATGTTAGGCTTGGCCACTCCAGTTTGTTCAGGTCTTCTGTGTTTGTTGAACCAGTGTAACTACAGAAATTTGGTTTCTAGAAATAAGTATAGGTCCTCTTCCAGAATCTTGATTGCCTTGGTCTGTGAACTCCAAGTAGTGCCAGTCTTGACTTTTCCTAATCATCTAAAATTGAATAACTGACACTTCTATCCAAGCAGGAAAGCACTCACCATCCTTCTTCTCCACCCCTTGCTGTGCAATGAAGACACAATCTTCAAAGTTGGTGAGTGAACTCAATTCATACACAGGTGCCTCTTTATTTGTAATTACCCACCCTACAAAAGCCAGGGATGTTTGAGAAACCTCATTCACTGGTCTCTTTTCCATTTCACTAACCAGGTTAAGGTCCAGCCTGAAATGAGTTGCAAGACACTGGGCCACAGAGGCATGATAAGGTGTTCAAAGAAAGTCTTAAATATACAGCATGAAAAAAGGCTGAGTTTTGGGAGACATTGCTCTAAACAGAAACTAATCAGAAATCCCTTTTTAAATAGGAATAAAATTATTTTTAAAAAAATTATTTACTTTAATTTTATTTTCAATGCATTAGTGGGAAGGTGTCAGATCTCTTGGAATTGGCATTGCAGACAGTTGTGAGCTGCCATGTGGGTGCTAGGAATTAAATCTGGGTCTTTTAGAAGAGAAGACAGTGCTCTTAACCACTGAGCCATCTCTCTAATCCCAGGAATGAAATTCTTAATGACTGGGAAATGTTGGAGAAGAGAAACAAATAAGAGATTAGAGCAGTGATGCATAAAGAAAATAAAACTTAGTAAGTAATACCAACAATTGGCATTTTTAGAAAGATAAATATAATTAAAAAGAAATGTAGATATACTGACTTTGAACAAAAGCAGGCCCTTCTATGGTAGAGCTAATGGCTTGGTCAGATACTTTTTGACCTTGATTCTACCTGCAGTGTTAGCTGCTGAGATTGGTAACCTGACATACAAAGCTCCCACCAACAGCAGAGTCTCAAATTTTGAGCAGACATAGACCTGTCTAGGAAGACTGTAAATAAATGCATAGGATAGACCTATTATAAATTCAATATTCACTGGCTCCATCTACCATACCCAAATTGAACACTCACCAATCTGGTTTCACTCACATCCAATAGTTAATACATGCTAGAAATTTAAAAATCACCAAACCTGTGGGAATCATGTCCTTCTTCATAGGGTGACCCCTGCAGCTGACTGCCTTAAACTTTTGTCTTTGATCTAGCTATTGCTACCCTGTTTCACCCAGCAATTATACATAATAAATTGCTCTTCCTGTTCTCAACAGAAGGCAGAAACCATGCTCCACATGAAAATCATTTCACTGTAACTACAATAGACAATATTACACTCCCAAACATGTTCCTGGCTTTTAAGAAGGAAATCTATTTTATTCTCAATACATGGATAACTTAGTGAAAGCTCACAAGGCCTAGGCCCCCTGTCTGTTACAGGCTATGCCAAGAATGTTAATGGATTTGAGAAAGAACTATGCCATTCCCCTTATGAAGGCTTCATGGAATGCCTTCATTATTCAGGTCAGCCATGAACACAAGTTTTGTTTTGTTTTTCCTTTTCAAAGCATTGTCAACCAGTATAGACTTGCCCCTGTGAAAAAAGAAAAAAACTATTCTTTTCTCAAAAAGAACTGGACCTTTAGGTAAATGAATTTTAATTCAGAACATGGCTGCTCTGGCAAGAAATCACATCCAAAGACTTTCTAGGTCTGTATGATCTGGTTGGAATACAGACACACTTTAATCCCAGGAGAAAGAGATAAGCAGATCTTTGTGGTCAAAACTAGTCAGGTATAGAGCAAGCTTCAGGAAAAGAAAAGCTTAGGTCTGGGTGTGGTGGTACAAACCTTTAATCCTAGTCCTCAGGAAACAGAGGCATGAAGATGACTGAGTTCTAGCCATTTCTTCTCAGGCTGTTCAGCTGAGTCAGTGAGTTGAGAGGCAATGCAGTCAAGTTGAGCTTCCAGAATTCAGAAAAAGATTTACTGGGAGCCTTTTACAGACACAAGCTGAAGAGAGAAACTAGACACAGGTGAAGACAGACAAAGCCACAGATTTAGAAGCATCCAAAAGATTATAACATATTGCCAAAGTTAGTATGAGGTCAAGCGGAGCAATTCAGTCATAAACTATGAAAAGCCAGATTGATTCTGTCACCTTGGAGGGGAGTCTGAGCCAGAACAGCTGAGTTGAACAGGCCAGCAGGAGTTCAGAAAGAACTAGAAAGGGTGAGCTTATTCAGCACTAAGTCTCATAGGATGAAAACACTCTAGGCCCAGACTGGATTGTATGGAGGCTAGAAGCTTGCAGCTCTAGGCCTAGGTTAGCAGATGAAGGCACTAGTCTCCTGGAGGACGATTACATCAGGGGAATAAAACTTACTTTAATACCTTTATGTCACCACAGGCTGTAATGTGGGTTGTGACCCTGTAAGACCCCCTTGAACGGCTTCGTAGAGGCCTGTTCTTTGATAAGAGCATCGGCCTGGTAGCTGGTTGTAAATCACAGTTGTCTCTCTCCTTTGCTAGGGTTGGGGCCAAATTTCTGGACAAACCCGGTCATCATGTCTATGCTAGCATGCTAATCTCTAACAGGCCTGGTTAGCATACTATTTACCTGTGGGGTGATTTAGAGTCAGCCCTCCCTTGGCTAAATTCTGTTTAGTGTCACCTACTATTTCCCAAGCACTGGAAATCCTTTACATCATCAATTATACTCTTCCTCATCACAGCTTAATATTGGAGTGCTATTCAATACACGAGATGCCGTTTACAACCCCCACAAAACTACCTCCGAATGGATCTCACACCTAAAGGTTAAATGCTAAGAGCAGAACTTGTAGAAGACATGAGAGAAACTGGAATAGCGAAGACAAACTGATGTACTCCGAGTTTGTCATCCCGCCACAAGGATGATTCTGCTCACAAACCCATGCTGCAAATTCTCTGCGCAGATTCGGCTCCCGCACTGGAGTGACTCAGTTGCCACCACTGGGTCCAGCGAGCATCCAGGACCACAAGGGCCCTCCCCAGGGGCCGCCATTGACCAACCAGTCTTGGAAGAGACCCCAAACACCAGCTGCCACGGATCAGCCACCTTCTCCTCCCCGCTCTCACCATGTCACGATTCTGTGCTGAACCTGCAGAAAAGCTTTCCGGGAAGACACGCCCCATCTCATTACTGGCGGGTCCAGCCGGAGGCCCTGATTGGACAGAGAGACTTGAGGGACAGGAGCACCTTCCTTAGGGTTAGGGTGTGCCCATTAGGGTTAGAGTGTGCAGAAGGGACACAGCCCATTAGTCCCTGACCGCAGCTTCCAGTCCAGTCCAGAACGAGTCTTCGCCAGATCTGCAGAGATTCACATTTCAGCAGCGCTAATGCATGTCCTCCTATAGTCTACAAGTCTGCCTGCACACCTAGCCTTGGAACAGCCTCAGGACCGCCCAGCCTTCCCACCCTGGCCACTCAGCCACTTGCTGCTCCCCTCTGTGGGAGGGAACCCTAGGTTCCCCAACTCAAGCTCTCAGGGCCTGCCTGAGCTCCCCCACAGCACTCAGTAGGTGGTTCTGCTTCTTCCTCCTGGAGAATCAGGCTTCCATAGCCCATTACTCAACTGCAGTGGAGATACCCATCTGTCCCACAAATGGAAGTGGTCCTAGAATATTAACAGGTAAGGGGAACTTTTTAAATTATTCATACATTTTATAATTAAAGAACAAAATACAAATCAAGGTGACTTCTCTATTAAATTGCCATGGTGTTTAAGAGCTTTAGCAGATGTATATTACATATAAATAGTAGGAATATAAAATATAAAAGGTAGGAATCACATACTCCAAGAACCCCATTCCTGTGAGATGATTAACATATCTAGAGAACATATTCAGTACAATCAAACAATTCTAACAAAATGATTGCAGGATTCTTAAGTTGTGCTAAATCATATTCATCTTTGGTGGAATGTCTAGTTTATAGTGATTTACAAGTACTACAAAGGAATTTATTAGATCTTATAAATGACTCTCACAGGAGTTATATAGCCTTCTCAGAGAACAATATGAATTGTGTTTTGTAATAAATGCAAAATGCACACTTGGCAAAAACTATAAAAGCTGATAACAGAATTTTGGTTGGGACTGTGTGTTCCTTATATATTTCTTTTCTTAATGTTATGAATATTTTTAATTTTTTATATTAATTAAATTTATTCACTTTGTATCCCAGCTGTAGCCCCCTCACTCAATCCCTCTCAGTCTCATCATCCTTCCCTCATTTCCATCCATGCCCCACTCCATCTGTCTTTTCTGAGACTGATTCTCCAAACAAGGGCCATGCATGGAGATAACCCAGAACTTCTACACAGATGTAGCCCACAGTAGCTCAGTATCTATGTGGGATCCATAGTAATGGGAACAGGGACCATCTCTGACATGACTCAGTGTCTCTAGCTCTTTGATCACCTCCTCCTGAATAGGGAGCAGGCCATAGAGGAAGACAATACAGCCAGACCTGATAGGCTAGGGTCAAATGAAAGGGGAGGAGTACCTTCCCTATCAGAGAAATTTCAAGAAACAAGATTTGTGTTTTGTGGCTTCATAGTGGGCTCAGATAACTGCACCTACATTTCACCTGGTACCTGTGAACACCCTGAGAGAAAAACAGTTAACAGATGACAAACTTTGTGGAGCAGTGTTTTTAGCAGCCATAGCAAAATGGGAAGGGAAACAAAACAAAACATCTGTATTAGTAAAGATTCTCTAGCTGAACAGAACAAATGGAATGAATGTACATATGTAGAAAGTGGGTTTTTTACAATGGCTCACAGGCTGTGTTCCAACTGGTCCAACAATGCCTGTATACCAATGGGAAGTTGAAGAACCCATGTTACAGGATTATTTAGTTATACTGTGAACCCTGAGATGGTATCCTGGAAAAATCTGTCTCTAGTTGTGGAGTGGTTTATTGTAAGCATATACCTTTAATCCACAAGCTCTCTGTTGAAACAGGCTTAGATAAACTCAACCATAGGTCAACAGGCCAAGCAAGCAACCAGTTGGGAAAGATTCACATGAAATAGAATGTAGGGACATTCAGTTTGAGAGGATTTTTAAAAAGCATGGAAGGAGAAGTAGTTTTTGTTTTGTTTTGTTTTCTGAGCCTTTGGCTGAGTAGGAAGGTAGGCTGGGTACTTTCTCTGCCTCCCTGGGATAGTAAGTTTTCACCCAGGTATCTGACTCCAGCATCTTTATTGGTGACATCATGTTTTGGATTTTGCTTAAAAACAAAACAAAACAAAAATACAGTAATGGTTCAGCCAATGTAGCTGGATGTCTCAGATGGTCTTCAGTATATACCATAATTCTTAAGAAATAAGCTTTAAAGCCAGTTTTAAAAAAAAATGAGCTTGCTAGACAGACGTAGGGCCAGGAGACAAAGAAAAAGAGCTGCCATCTCCAATATTATATGTATGTATTGTGAGTGTGTGTGTATATGTATGTATGTTACCATCAGAGACTGTGGATGAGATTAAAGGTGGGTTTTATCACATCAAAAATCTAGATCTAGATTGAAGAGTTTTTCCACTTCCCAACAGTTTGGGTTTTAGTTAATTCCAGACATATAGTCAATTTGGCTGCCTAGAATAGCCATCATAACAGTGAAAACAGAAGAGCTGAGAAAGATTTTTTTTTTTCCTGTGGCAGGAAAGGAGAGCATGGGAGTCTTTTCCAAAGCATGATTTTCTTTAATAAAGGAAGCTTTGATGTTTTACTTAGGGAATCTGGAAAAGTTCAATTATAGGTTTGCCTGTGTTAAAGCATGCTAAGTTAAATCATTTTCTTAACATGGTGGTAGTGTATAAGGAGATATATTTAAATGCATCTTAGCTCAAAGTCATGCAGAAACATATGTAAATTATAAAAGTGGACAGAAATGCCTCTGGAATATTCATCTTGTACCACAAGGTCTTAGATGAAAATAAGGGACAGTAGAAATCATTTGCATGAGGCCAGCGCTACCTGTCAATCATGTTGTATGATTTCACAGATAGAAGTATCAAGGCCATTTTCTCACACATACAAAGACAGAGAATACAGATTCAGAAAATATTAAGGAAGTCACCTATCAGCACCATGGACACTATTCTTAGAGGAGCAGCTTTGCTGAGCTAGTCTAACCTCACAATGAGCCTGTTTTTGCCTATGAGATGGCTGGTTCAGAGGAATGCTGCAGCTACTTTCATACAGAAGTAGAAAGAGTTCGTTTTAACTAGCCCTGGCTGCTGTCTGTCTCACTGCTGTGATATCTCTGTAGAGATTACTACAATTTTAAGCTTTATTTTTATTTTATATACATGGGTGTTTTTCTGCGTGTGTCTATGTTCAGTAACAACAGAAGCCAGAAGATGGCAGGAGATGACATTGTCTGGAATTAGAGCAAATGGCTAGCTACCATGTGGTTTCTGGAGATGGAACCTCTATCTTCTGTACCAATATCCATTGTTTTTAACTGCTAAACTATCTCTTTAGCCATGTTCTAATTTAAAATGTATTTTTATATATTTTAATTAAAATATATTACATTGCTTTACTCATTTCTTGTCCTCTCTCTATCCCTTCTTGTTCTTCCCAGGCGAGTTCTTCCATGCTAAGTATGGGTGAATAAGTATGCTCAAATATTTGAATAAAACTTGCTGAGTCCCTTTCTGTTGATTGTGTATATATGGTTTCAGAACTGACCATATTGTATTGGAAAAGCAATTAGGGAGCTCATCCTTGTTTGATGCTAATTATCCTACTTTCAGGAAAACTCCACTTTGAACAACAGGATGTTGAACCACAAAGGTCCTTGTACCCACAGATCACTAGGGAAACCAGGAATGTTAAACATGCAAAGGCCTCTTCTCAGTGCAGAAGATAAACTATCTGCATTCAATCCAAAAGGCTGGGAGTGGAATTTGTTAATGACCTCTTTACTAGCTGTGGGGGCAGACCTCACCTACCTCTTACTACAGAGGCAGACTTTACCAAAATTTTCCAGAATGATTATCTCGGACTATTTCTTTCCTAGACAATTACCTATCTGAGTGACCAAAGATGTGCCCCTATATGTAAAGGGTGACAGAATACCCAGTTTTCTATGATCTTTGGATCTTGGAGGGGACAGATGCACCCCTATCTGTAAAGGGTGGGAGGGTACCCAGTTTTCTATGAGGACAAGGTAGGTATGTTGTGCCCGATCTGAGAGATACCAAAAGACCACTAGGAGTCCAGTCCATTGAAAATCACAGAAGGATCTTTATTCAAACTAAATCTCAGGCCGCCAATCTTCCCCAACATAGCAGGTTAGAAAGTGAGGCTCTGAATCTCAGGGAGGCAGATTTTTTAAAGGAAAAAATGGCAAGCAGGGGATTCCAAGCCTTAGAGTTACAGAGAAGAATAAGTTTTGGGTAGGAGGTTCAGCAACCTTTTGGTTAATTGTTCCAAGCCACCTGGCCAAACCTACAGATAGCAATCTCTATGATAGCCAGCTGGGTGGAGTGGAGAATCCACTAACACATTCTGTGGCATTTATGATAACATGTGGGGTAGAGGCCTGGTTATAATTATCTATTTACACATTTTGTGGTATCCACAAAACCTGCAGGGGTGGAGGGCCATGTGGCCCTTTTTGGAACCCAAAGGTGGTGACCAAATCATTCCAAGGTCATTCAACTTAAGATAGAGTCTGAGAAACAAAATGGAGCCACCCCTGCCATCCTCAGTTCCTTCAATACAAACAAACTACATCTGAAAAGGCCCGAATGAACCTGAGTTCTGTGTTATTTGTATACCACTAGCTTAAGACAGTCACACTGTGAATCCCAAATCTGTCTATAGATTAAGAAATTCTGTTTCCCTGGAACTCAGTATGAGTGGTGAAATTGGCATCCTGACTCACAGGGACCCATAGCCCTGCTAATGCATTCTCTAGTCCATGTCTCCTCACAAGTGTCAGTGGATGTTCCCCTGAACTGTAAAAGACTGAAGAGCTAGCAAAGAGGGAAGCTCAGGCAGCAGGTCTCTATGAGTTTGAGGCCAGAAGGGTCTATGCAATGAGTGCAGGTGTCCTCAGACTCCCAAAGAAGGCCTTTTGCACAACAGGAGCACTGCAGACACAATGGATTGTCACAGGACACCGCATAGATACATGCAAATTTTTAAATGCTCATGGTGTGTACTGTTCGGCTTTAAATTGAATGAGTGCAGATGAGAAATTGGGTAGGTGATGCATTTTCCATTGTCAATGGTTTTTAAACTATGAGAATATTCACTCAGCGGCATTCCTGAGACATAAACAAAAAGCTGGGAAGATGACTCAGCAGTTAGGACATTGGCTCGGTCGCCTCCCCACTATCTCCCGGGCCACCACGTTTCTGAACTGTAAACACAAAGCGGCAAAGCACAGGAGCCATTTACCCCTTTTGTTGATCAATACAGGGCTCACCAAAGTCAGGGAACTACAAACAATCCCAGAGTGCATTGTGCCCACAGCAAGCTTCTGTGAGAACTACAAGCATGTCTCCTCAATGAGAACTACAAACATGGCGGGCTGCAGAGCAAAGACTTCTGGGATTGTTTGCAGTCATCTCAGCTTATGGCCAAGCTGTAACATGATGCAGGCGCAGAAATACAATTGGCAACCTGGACAGGAAGTCGCCCCGTTTTCCACCGCTGCAGAGGCCCCTGACTGGGAAGTTACCGGCCGACCAGGGCACACATCATTTAATAATCAAGACCTTTCTAGGAGCATCTCCGAGACGTCATCACCCCGCCCACTGGTAATGGAAGTAAACACCAGCTGCTGGAAGTCGCTGGTGTAGAGGAAGAATGTGCAGTTTGAATTCTCCTGCTCAGAGGCCGTCCAGCTGGTCTATGGAAAAGGAATCCTGGGTTCTCGGCCCCCCTTTTTTGTAATTGCGGCCCTCCCAGTCAAAGCAACGCTGCTCTCTCGGGAAGGCAGAAATGGGCTCACCCTGATACGTATTTTTAAAGATTAAAAAACAACATCAACAACAAAAGGCGGCGCAGTGACATACACCTGGGATCCCAGCACTGGGGAGGCAGGGGCAGGCGGGTCTCAGTGTGTTCCAGACCAGCGTGCTCCAGAAAGCGAGTCCAGGACAGACAGGGACACAGAATCCCTATTTCTTTCCCAGGTGCCAGGTTGGATCCCCAGGGACAACAGGGTGGTGCACAAACGTCTGATTCCCTCTGGTGATGCGCACGTGTCCATGAAGACAGAGCGCTCCTGCACCTAATAGCTAGATTTATATATGTGATAATTTTAATACTATATATTTTAATTTAGTAAAGACAGAACTGTCTTGAGTACCCACATCCTCTAGTCCTCTGGCATCGCTGGATGAACCACTGAACGATAATGGCCTTATTCCACCCTAAGCATGGAGGGACCCTGTGCCAGAATTAAGCTCAACGGAGTGGAGGGGAGGGGGATGCTAAGGCGTTTACCTGGGCCCCTGCACCTGTATTCAACCTCTAAAAGTTGTTGCTGCAGGCTATGGAAGACACAGGTTTTCCCTTAATTTAGAAAAAAAAAAAAAGCCTGAGAGAATTTATTCCAAATTTTAATACAAACAAGTAATTGACCTGTATTATACATGCACAACAATTTCAGTTCCTCTCCTCTGGTCACACACAAAAAAAGCAAATAGTGTACATGACGCTACTTCACTCTTGGAGGAAAACATGGCTGTGCTTTGGGCTGGTTTTGTGTTTCTGAGTTTTCTGCAGTGCTGTGGCAGTTATGATCCCACAGGTGATAACACATAGGGTGATCAGGTGTACCCACCCAGGTACATAAAGGGGCAAGGTGCAGCAACTTTGATACAAAGGATAAAGACCAAACAAGCCATTCCCGGATGTGTAAATGGACAAACACACACACACACACACACACACACACACACACACTTGAGGACCACTTCATTCCTTCTCAAATAACAAGGGTTACAGGTCCAGATGTAGTTTTGAACAAGTTTTGTTTCATTTTCATTTTAATGGCCCATATACAGATAAAAAATTGGCCAGGGATTTGGTTCTGGCTCCTGATTGGTATCAAATGAGACCAAATTCCCACTGATCTCCATTTCTTGAGGAATATCTGAGGATGCATATGTCTTCAGTCATGGCCTCTTAAAAGACTATCATATTATTTAGTGTAGTTTAAATAGCAAATGATGATGTTATTCCTATTACTCAATTTCATCTCTGGTGAAAATTCATATTCTGAGGAACATGTGGAAGGTTTTCTAAAAGGACTCTCCCCTACATGCACCACTTTCACACACTCAAAAAAAAAAAATACAGCATTACTCTTTTCCCATGTCTGACAAAATCATAATTTCTGAAGAGCCTACACTGCCAAAAACTCACTAGCTAGCACCCAGAACACATGCACCTATCACGAAGTATAAGAACCTTTGATACAATGACCATCATCATGTACCAAGATGGCCAGTATGAACCAGACAATCACAGTGAGGCTGCCCACTGACCAGTGTTATAGTAGAATTCAAATAAAATTATAGTCTTTAACCCAATAATCACTCTGCATGGTAGACTGTCCAGGTGAGTCAGAGAGGGAGACTTGTGCTTGTGAGAGTAGCATCACTCCCAGCAGCCACAGAAGTAGACATGCAGCTCAGCTCTTCCTGCCAGTCTTCACATTCTCCCAAACTGTGCTCAGCCTAAACCCAGAAAACCATCAGTACCCCTACCTTCCAGCTAGCTCCAAATGACAGTGAAGCATCTCCAACACTTCTAAGAACATGAACACTTCCTGATGTGTGCTTGACATCACTGAACCAGCCAGGAAAATGTCTGTTCTTATCCTGGAAGTAGTAACTGTGTGGCTTTCACCACGATCATACAAAATGTTTAAATAATGTGACATCTTCCAAAACACACAACAGGAAGCATCAATGTAACTTGGTATTGTTGCCTTTTTTTCCCCCTCTCATTCATCACAGCAAATTCTCAGTGTAGCTATGATTTTCTAGGTCCCAAAGTTCCTTTCTTACAATCCCAGTATCTTCTCAAACCAAAATGAATGTTATAACCCAGCAGCTATTTCTTTCTTCCTGAGCAAATGTAGTTATCAAAATGGAATTGGTGAATTCCTTTTTGATGGGGTCACCCAAGCTGGTGCACCTCTCCAGAGAAGATGGAAAAGAGTAAATTCCCTAGGATGGTGTCCTAAAGTGAATCAAGTATGCCAAAGCATGATAACAGGAGCCATGCTGGCCCTGCCTTGATTTCCAGAGTCTTCAATATTTCACAAGGACAAACAGTGAGGTCAACCAAATCTCAGCATATGGTTCCTATATTATCATTTAAGATATGCTCAGGAAAACAATAGGATTTTTTATTAGGATTTTCCCCAAATACCTTCACATTGGCTGTTTGTGCATGGGGTGCCCACAAATACCCAAAGTCTCATGGGTCTGAGAAAGGTAAGAAATAATAGTCAGAGAACCAAAAAACACCCTTGAGAGAAGACAAATCCTGTACAATTGGAATAAGGACACAGAAATAAACCCACACTCCTACTAAAACTTTACTTTCAACAAAGACAAAACCATACAATGGAAAAATGACAGCATCTTCAACAAATAGTTGTGGTCTAACTAGATGTCTGCCTGTAGAAAAATGCAAATTGACCCCTTTGTATCACCATGCAGAAACTCAAGTCCAAGTGGATCAAAGACCTTGACCTAAAACCAGAGACTCTAAATCATTTAGAAGACAAGGTAGAAAAAAGTTTGGAACTCAGTAACATGGGACACAATAGAAGAAATCAGCGCAGGCTCTGAGATCAACGATTAATAAATGGGATCTCAAGAAACTGAAAAGCTTCTGTAAGTCAAAGGACATTATCAAAAGAACAAAACAGCAGCCAACAGATTGGGAAAATAGCAACACCAACCCTATATCAGACAGAGCATTAAAAATCCAAAATACACAAAGAACTTAAGAAATTAAACACCAACAAATCAACTAATCCAATTTAAAAATGGGGTTCAGAGCTAAACTGAGAATTCATCACAGAGGAATCTCGAATGGTTGAGAAGCACTAAAGGAAATCATCAAAGTCCTTAGTCATCAAACAAAAATCAAAATGACTCCAGGATTCCATCTTAAACCACTTGAATGGCTAAGATAAAAAACTCAAGTGACAACATATTCTGGTGAGGATGTGGTAAAAAGGGAACATTCCTCCACTGCTGATGGGAGTGCAAACTTGTACAACTTCTCTGGAAATCAATCTGGTGCATTTGCAGAAAATTGGGAATAGTTCTACCTCCAGACCCAGCCATAGCACTCCAGGAATAATATCCAAAAGTTGTTCCCTTATATTATATAACAAGGACATTTGTTCTACTGTGTTCATAGCTGTTTATTCATAACAGCTAGAAACTGGAAACAACCTAGGTGTCCCTCAAATCTAGAAGAATGGATAAAGTACTTCTGGTACACTTACATAATGGAATACTCATCAGTTATTAAAAATAAGAAATCATGGAAACTGCAGGCAAATGGATTGAACTAGAAAAAATCATCCTGAGTGAGGTAGCACAAACACAGAGAGAAACACATAGTATAAATTCGCTTATGAGCGGATATTAGATCTATAATACAGGATAACCGTACTACAATCCACAGACCCAAAGAAGCTAAATAACAAGAAGGGTCCACAGGAGGGTGCCAGAATGTCACCCAGAATAGAAAACAGAATAGATAGCAGAAGTGGATGAAGAGAGGGAACTGAGCAGAATTTTTTTTGTGACTCTAACACAGTCTATTTATTGTCCACAAAAGAATCTTTTTATGGTTTTTTGCCATAAATATAGATTCTATTTTATGTGAAATGGTTGCTTTGGATACAGTCCTCTCGTATATATATATCTTATGGCACTGGACATATTCCATGAAATCATGAAAATCTTGTTATTGAACTTGCCATATTTTTACATATTTACACATATATCTTACAGAATTTCATCTCACACTAGGAAAGCATTTGTTGAAAGACATTCAAATTAAATGTCTTCAAGTGAGTGCTTGCAGTCTCCAAATCATTTAAGATACAGATATATAAACATACATGTTGACAGAACCTTTTTCCATTTTATTTTGTACTTTCAACTCTAAGGTGAAAATGTTTTATTGGCTTGATGACAGTGAATTACTTACCAATAATATAAGATCCTGATGCTACCCTTGCTTACCAGTGAGGCTTACCTGGCATGGAAGAAGCCGGTCCATGTTTCTGTATGCTTTAGATCCCATTTCAATTTTGTTCAACAGCGTTTTATGGAGGGCATGGGACACTGCATTCCATATGGAATAGCTGGGCTCAGAAATGGTCACCACATCATTTTCTTCTGGTTTAATCTCTATAGAAATTGGGTATGGGTCATGATTTTCACATAGCAAAGCAGGAGGTGAGCAAATAAATCCTGTCAATCCAGAATTTATGGAAGTAAAAATCTCCTGGGTACTGGGAGGCTGCAGAAGACAGAAAGTTCATTAAGCCAGGGATAGCTCTTGTCTTCGAATATGAGAAGCTTCCTCTGAAAAAGTTCATCAAGTCATTCCTATTTGATAGGGACTCAAAATAAAATGTGTTGGTTTGCCATGTTCTACACTTTCCTTCTGGTTGAAAATAATTTATTTACCATGTGAAAAAACTTAAGTTACTTATATGACTACAGAATACCTGCACATTTACCTGTGTATGTTGGTTCAAATTCAGCAAATCAACAGCAAATAGTACCCAAGTTTCAATTAGCTGGCTGTTTTTCTGCAAAGCCAAACAGATTTCTTTCTTTCTTTCCTTCTTCCCTTCCTTTTCTTTCTTTCTTCTCTCTCTCCTTCCTTCCCTCTTCTTCCTCCTCCATCTCTTTTTTTCTCTTTGCCCATATGTATATGCCCTCAGCCCAGCAGAGGCGGTTAGATGCTTATGTACTGAGTCCCCAGCACCCTAACAACTAAGCCCTGTGCACCTTACCTACTCAACCCCCAGCCCCCTAAAAATTATTTATAGGATCTTCTCTGCTCGTGCACCCGCGGGCCAGCAGAGGGCGCCAAAACAACCAATACAAGGTCTTGCACAGCCTCACCCAGGACGGGGTGCACCCATCTCCCCCAGGAAGCTTGCAGGCCTGGAGGGAGCAGAGGACTGTGCGTCTTCTCATCCCGCCAACCCTCTGCCTGAAGTTCTGCCCTCCACACCACCAGCTGGGGGACTCCAGGCGGACGGATGGAAGGCGAGGAGCGGACAGAGGAGGGAAGCGGGGAACCCCAGATACCCTCCTTCTCCCCTAACTCCCCGCACCCACCCCACGTGTGAGCAGGACTATGAATTCATAACTGCTTGGGATAAGAAGATTGCTGACCTGGAAAAACCGTTCCGGGTAGCAGCACGTCTCTGGCGGAAGTCCCGCCCCTTAGGGCTTCGCTTCCAGATCCGCCCCGCAGAGAGTCGAGACTTCCGGGCTCGGAGGCACCAAGGCCGCCCCGCCATCTCCCTGGCCCCCGCCACGGGGATGTAAACACAAACCTTCTAGTCACAGACATACCTTTATCCCTTCGTTTCTCACTTCAGAGCTCTTGCTGGTCACGGAAGTCCCAAGAGTCCCAAGAGGAATCGCGGCTGAGACTCACCGGCGCGAAAACTACAAACATGGCTTCGGAGCAGGGACTTCTGGGATTGTATACTAGAACTACAAAAATGGCGTCCAGGCGGCGCCATGCGTACTGGGATTGTTTGTAGTCACGAGCCTGCGTCTCTCCCTCTCTGTTGCCTAGACCGTGGCCCAGGAGTCGCCTACAAATCCCAGAATCCGCTGAGTGCTGTTGCCAGCATCATATGCATGTGTTCCTTGATTACCAGCAGTTGGCTTGGTGAGGAGCGTGGAAGTAGGCACGAGAAATCTTTGTCCTCAGACCCCACACAGCCTTTCCCCTGCTCTCCCTGTCAATCTCTCTGCCACTCCTTACTGCCCTTGGGATCAGGAGCTTTGTGACGTCATCGCCCCGCCCCTTATCCATGAAGTCAACACACAGTAGCTGCTCCTGCTACTACAGTAAAAAGTCCTGTCCCTGGTAGCTTTTCCTATGTCACTGGGAGTCAGACACAGACAGTATTTTTTTTTTTTTTTACATGAATACCACTCTGCCTTCTTTTGGAGGGGGACTTTTTTTAAAATTTTTTATTAATTACACTATTCATTTTGTCTCCCCCATGTAGCTCCCTCCACCCTCCCCTCCCAACTCCTCCCCTCCTCCCCCTTCTCCACGCAAGCCCCTCCCCAAGTTCACTGATAAGAGAGGTCTTCTTTTCCTTCCTTCTGATCCTAGTCTATTAGGTTTCATCAGGAGTGGCTGCATTGTCTCTCTCTGTGGCTTCTCCTTTCAAAATGGAGTCACCCAAGCTAACTTAAACTCTTCAATCACATAAGTAGGAAAGTAACTAACATGCACACATGATATGTACCCAAAGTTAAAATGTAAAATTCTGCTGGAGACATAAATGTATTCTACTGCCAATCAGTGACTAGTGTTTCCTTTCTGTATCGCTTGTTTTGACTGGACTATGTTTTCACAAACTCCACAGGAAAATGAGTGTCACAAATTACAGGCTAAAAATCGGGACTGGGGGGATGACTCAGCAGTTAAGAGGACTTGCTGCCCTGCCAGGGGAACTGAATTTAGTTTCCAGCATTCACATTGGCCTACTCCCAATGGTCTGTAACACCAGATCCAAGTGATCTGACACCCTCTTCTGGCCTCCGTGAGGACCCACATTCCACTGTAAACACACACACACACACACACACACACACACACACAGAGAGAGAGAGAGAGAGAGAGAGAGAGAGAGAGGAAAGTGAGAGGGGGAAAGGGTAGTGTGAGTGTGTGTGTGTGTATGACAGGATCTCCCATTTGTATTGTCTTTTAAAAGCACATATAAACTAAAATGACCTTGATCCAATCATCTTGCCTCTAACTCCTGGTGCTTGGATTCCAGGTGTGCAGCACCACACCTCAGTTCAAGCAGTGGTGAAGAGGGGACTCAGATTTTCTTGTGGTTGCTAAGCATTTGGTCAGCTGAACCATGTCTCCATCCCCTGACTTTATTTAACCTTTCATTTCTCCATGCACTGTGCCTACTGTGAGAATTTTAGGAGGACGTGTTGATGTAATTGGATATCAGTGGGGGTATTTGAGGGTTCAGTGGGACTGTGCTGACTGCCGGTTTCTTCACCTCCTGCCTCCATCTTTTTTTTGCCGCTTAAAATGTTTCCTCCATGAACTCCATGACAGGTAGAGTTGCCCAGTTGGGAGAGCCTTGTTTAGCTACAGAGAAATGAAGTCGAAAAGAACAGAAAGTAGCTTTAAGGAATCTCCATCATTGGCTGAGGGATAGTCTGCCCTTCCTCATCAGTTCTTTGTGTGTGTATGTGTAATTATATTTTATTTCATACAGTTTTTCATAATGGATAAATACACCAACTATTGTAATTTCTTTTATAATTTATTACAATTTATTCACTTGTATCCCAGCTGTAGCCCCACCCTCATCCCCTCCCAATCCCATACTCCCTCCCTCTTCTCCTTCCAGGCCCCTTCCCCAGTCCACTGATAGTGGAGGACCTCCTCCCCTTCCATCTGACCCTAACCTATCAGGTCTCATCAGGACTGTCATTCGTAGTCTTCCTCTGTGGCATGGTAAGGTTGCTCCCCCCTCAGGGGGAGGTGATCAAAGAGCCAGCCACTGAGTTCATGTCAGAAACAAAATGTGGAAACAACCCAGATGTCCCTAAACTGAGGAATGGATACAGAAATTATGGTACATTTATACTACTCGGCAGTTAAAAACAAAAAAAAATGAAATTTGTAGGCAAATAGTGGGAACTAGAGATCATCCTGATTGAGCTATCCCAGAAGCACAAAGACACATGGTGTATATACTCACTTATAAGTGGATATTAGACTTATAAGATAATCATACTAAAATATGTATACCTAAAGAAGCTAAGCAAGGAGGACCCTGGGTAAGATGCTCAATCTTCATTCAGAAAGGCAAAGGGGATGGACATTGGAAGAAAGTGAAAATAAGGAACAAGACAGGACCCTACTACAGAGGACATCTGAAAGACTCTATCCAGCAGGGTATCAAAGTGGATGCTGAGTCTCATAGCCAATCTTGGGGCAGAGTGCAGGGAATCTTATGAAAGAAGGGACTACAAAGAGACTGAGAGACCAAAAAGATTAAAAATTAGCAGCTATTATTAAGGGCTAAACTATGTGGGTGGAGAAGTCTGTTGATGCCCTGAGGGGAAGGACTGCCTTACTGCATTATTTCCCCACCTACTAGAGATAACAGTTGCTAGGAAACTGGCCCATCTCCCTAGGGAGGGACACCAGGTCATTATGGTCTGGGGACCTTCCTATAGCCAATTCAAAATGTAGCATTTTGACCAATGGATGCTTGCCAGGCAAGAATTGCCCCTGCTTTGGGCATGCTGGGAGGAACCAGAATCTATATATCACCCAACTAACCTGAGCGAGCGCAGCGCGCTCAGCTCCCACAGCTTCGGCGATGGGGCTGTGTAGCCCAAGCTGCAGCTTGTAATTTTTCAATAAAAAAGACCCTCATGTGTTTTGCAAGGGAGTCAATTCCTGGAGATCTTTTGGGGGCTCGCGAACTGGGTGTAACAAGACCAACTGAACTAATAAATCTGGGCCTAGGGATCTTTTATGAGACTGATACTCCTCATCAGCTGCTTAAAGAGGTGGGTGCCATTCTGTTTTCATTTTGTTGTTGTGATCATAAAATTTTCTACCCAGAAGCAACTGGCAGAGAAAAGGATTAGACTTAACACTTCCAGGTCACAATCCATCAATGAGGGAGGTCATGATGGGACCACAGAGGAACAACCCTGCTTGCTGGTTTGCTCTCTAGCTTGCTTGCTTACAGGCTCACACTTAGCTAGCCTTCTTACACTGCCCAAAACTTCTGGAGTTGAAATTGTGCCACCTGAAATGGGCTGGGTTCTCCTTAATCAGTGAATAACCAAGACAATTTCCCACAGATATGTCCTAAGGTCAAACTAATCTAGACAATTCCTCAGTCGAAGCTTTTCTCTCAGATGAGCCTCCTAGGGCTCAAGGTGACAATTAAAATGGGTTTTAGAAGGTGAAAGCACATGGTGAAGGCACTGGCCACCATTAGTTTCATCCAAAACAGATCTGTACAGCAAGACTATACATTCCTTCAGTGAACCGTCTGAAGAACCACAGTGGGTCTTTGAGAATAAGTTTCTGAAGGAAAATTTGAGAAGGATATGGAGCCTGGCAGTGGGGGCACACACTTTTGATCCCAGCACTTGGAAAACAGGGGCAGGTGGATGTTTGAGTTTGAGGCCAGCCTGGTCTATAGAGGTGTTCCAGGACAGCCAGGGCTACACAGAGAAATCACGTCTTTAAAAAAAAAATTAAAAATAGAGAGATAGAGAGGGAGGGAGACAGAGACACATTATCATGTATATACTAGAGATCAAAGTGCACACATATGGTGGAACCAACAATTACAGTCTAGCCACAAAGGAGGAGGCAGATGAACCCTCCTTCTTGTGTCACTGGCCAGGGCTGCAGCTTAAGCCACGGGATCATAAAGGAAAGCCAATCATACAACATGGAATTTGGCCATACTGAGCTATCAAAGCTAGTCCATTAGGTGTGAAGATGGTCAGTTAGTAATTATCAGGTTACTGAAATTCAGAAATGGTGATTGTTAATTGATAAAGGAAGTTCTAGGCCCTAGTGGGCAGTGGTATTCCCGAGGCAGTGGATTTTGAGCAGTATAAGAGAAAAGCACTTGTGAGCTGCAGAGATGGCTCAGTGGTTAAGAGCACCAGCTGCTCTTCCAGAGGTCCTGAGTTCATTTCCCAGCACCCACAAAGGAGGCTTACAACTATCTACACTGGTATCTGAGGCTCTCTTCTGGGATGTGATAGAGCACTCAAGTGAATATTTTTGTTTGTTTGCAAGATTAAGTTCCAAACCACCTTACATACATACATATAGGTGGATGGAACAAACTCCAAAGAGCAAGCACCAAACCACCTTACCTACATATACATACATCATGATGGATGGAACAAACACAAAAGAGCAAGCTCCATCCCAACCTTACATACATACATATACATACATCTTTTCAGATGAAACTAACTCCAAAGAGTGAGGTGCAAACCACCCAACATACATACACCTTGGTGGATGGAACAAGACCCAGAAGGCCAGTTCAGACCACACTTTTACTCTTTTTCCGCAGCTTATCTATCCCAGCAAGATCTTTCAAGCTAAACACACAATATGGTTACACTCAATTTTTCTTTAAGTGAGTGAGTACAATGAATATATGAAAAAAAACCACATATTCCCCCATACCTTCACATGATCAAATGTTTTATGTATTATGGGTGAAAAACAAATATAAAAAAACAAGTTAGTCCCAAGACCCCATATACACTTCTAATTAACCAACTTGTGATAAATTAACAAGATGAGCCAGCAACTTAACTTCTCAGCCAGCATTTCTTTACTGGCAAGGTGAAATTTGGGGTAACCAAGAATCAATTACAATAAAAATAATCTTATGAAAGTCTTTAAAGTATCACAAATCTAAACTTTTATATAAAAAATAAGCCACCTCTACTTTAAATCTTGATGGGTGGGGTGTGCATCTGCTCATTAATAACTTTATTAAAACATATCAAGAAGCTGAGGGCCAAAAACAAGTATAAGGAAATCAATTGTTGTCTCAGTTACAGGCCCAGCTGGAGAGTGTCAGTCAGGAGGTGCTATCTTGGGCTTTGATTTCTGCTCATCAACCTTAAAGAGTCCCTCGCTTTACTACTAAGAGGGTATTTTCTTAACTTTACATGGTTCTCTAAGATTTTTTACATTAGTCATTAGTAAAAACATCTTCCCTGACCTTGCAAAACAATCTACAAGTTGCTAAGGGGAAGAGAGGTTAGCCCAGACTCTGAGCAGGTAAACTCATAGTAGGGAGTGGGGTATGCCAGCCAAAAGAACCATATTATGCTTTGGAATGACTGAGGGATTTCTTGGAGGAAATTGGCAGCTAGGTTTAATGTGATAATAAGGAACCTCTGCCATTTGTCTCAGATTTGAAACCTACATCTATGGAAATAACAACTTTAGAGAGCAGTATGGTCTCCAATGGGTAATGATTATCAAATGAGCCTACAAGAAAGACAGGTGGCAAAGAAGATTCTATAATTTCTTTACTTTCTTTAAATCTCCTTTCTTTTCTGTAAGGGAGGGCAGTTACACAGGCTGGCCTCAAATTTCTGCTCTTATTTCTTCTCCATAGGCCGCTCTGTTCAACTGAGAAGATTCTGTAACCTGAGTCTTGCTTGCAACATCACTGAGAAATAAACGTTACCTGTAACTCATTTTACAGAGTCCCACCCCCAAAGCACTGGGTGAGTGGGCATCTCACATCCAGAAACATCTGAAATAAGAAATGCTGTGACGTCTCAAACTTTTTATCCCAAGCATTTCAGAGATAAGGTGTTTCTCTTCCAGCCTCAGGGCATGTTTCCCACCAGCCCAGGAAAGCAGGAGGGGAAGATTGGGTGAAAAGCTTGGAAGCCCAGCAAACATGACTGAGATCAGACATTCTAGGAACCACCGCAGAGCACAAGTTCTACTTTAATTCAAGAAAACAAAGACTATATGTTGCTGGAGCCTGCCAGTTGAGTTGAATGGTTCTTGAGTTGGGAGTGAGGATTAAAATAAATAAACTAACACACAACACATGGAACCTTTCTGAGAGGCTCTATTGGAGAGTAGACTCAATCAGCAGCCTGGCTTTATTGCTGAGTGCTTTTAAGCCAGAGTAAAAACAGCTCAGAACAATGGGTTAAATTTACAAGAAGGTGAAACAAGAGGTGTGATCTTGACAAGCTATCTCACCTGCTGTCACAAACAAAAGGAGATGGGCTTGGAAATTCTTCCCTGACTTCAGTGAAGGCCTGGTAAAGCAGTCTTCCCACTGAGATTTAAATATCAAAGCAGCTGCCAGAACAGTGGCTCCCAACAACATATCCCTTGGGACTGGGGTGCTCCAAGGATTGGTGTATATAATTGTTTAAAATTAGGCACATCTAGGATGCTTGCTTTGCATTAAACAGCACACTCCTATCATATGAACAAGAACACAGTACCAAATAATTATCCTATAGGTGAAGTGAGTGGAGAGTTAGCTAGGCTGTGTCCAAGGCCATCCATCAAATGTGGTTGGTGGCATCTGAGAGATCAGGAGGCTCTGGTGGGGAGAGGGAGTCCTGCACCTTAATGCATAGCTCCGAATGGCTATACAGAAGGGAGGGCTGCAACCTTAAACAGCAGGGTACTTCTATCCAGAGAAGAGACATTCTGCCTGCAATTTGCATGTAATTAACAACTAAAAATGGAGATCTTTTGTTGGCAGATCTTTTCAAATTCACAAACTCGGGTCCTCAAGAGCAAAAAGTGCTCTTATCCAATTAATTAGCCAATTAATCAGCCACTGTTCTAGAGTACCAGTTCAGTTCCTACTGTGCACATCAGTCAGGTTACAATCTACCTTACCTTCAAGGAGTCTGAAAGTTTCTTCTGGCCTCCAGGGATACCTGCACTTACTGTGCATATACGTCCATACAGACCCTTACAAATATACTTAATTAAAAATAAAATAAACCTAAAAATATATCTTTAAAAATCAACTTATACTTTCTTTTTACTAAAGACCGATGAGCATGTAACTTGGTAAAAAGCTGAAGATCTTCTGTGTTCCTTATTCTTCTCCTCTCTCAAATGTTGATATTACAAGCCATGTGCATCAAAGTCTTTATACACATTTTCAAAAATACTGCTTCATTAATGAAATTTATCAATTATACAGAACTGTAATCTGTGTGTGAATAGGCACACAGTATATATATTTGTGTGTGTATACATAATTCAAAATAAAATAATTAAAACACTAATAACAGTTGAATACAATTAACACTGTCATATTGTTACCTAAAAATTAATCAGAATCATCTGGATGGTGGGTGGCTTAGGCATTTAATTCCAGCACTCTGGAGGCAGAGGCAGAGAATTCCCTGTGAGTTTGGGGCTAGTCTGATCTACAGAGGGAGGTCCAGGATAAATATAGTTAAAAACAAAAACAAAAACAAAATCGTAGTTTAGCTGACTAAAAGATTTGAGGGATATGCAGCACAAAAAACAAACAAACAAACAAAAAACCCCAAACAAACAAAAAAAGCCATGTAGACTAATATTTTGAGTGTTTATTACTTAATTTCTTTTTAAATATTTTCATGTTCTCATAAAGCATTGAGTGTCATTTTTTCATCTGGTGATATGTTTGGAACCAGTTCTCAGTTTCTGGACAAAGAAAAGAGGGATCCTGAGACCATAGGTACCATTTCTCTGTAAAACAACTTAGTCTGTTCAAGGGAGAAAACTAGTTCAAGCTCTAGGCCAGGCACATGGTCTCACTGTGGGAGATGGAAATGAGGTTTACAACAGGTGTTAGTTAGCTTTTTAAAATGAGGTTTTCGGTATTACACATCAGTGCCTGTGATTATGTGGAAGTGTTCCATCTCTTTGGATAAGCTGCTGTATTAAGATCAGTGCTGTGGGATTGCAGAAAAATCACAGGCCTGGCCAGGCTAAGATCCAGAAAGCCAGGAGGTGCAGGCCTCTTGGACTAAAAGGCAGGTCTCAGCCCAGTGGGTGCTTCACCTGAGGTCAACAGAGTTTGTAGATATACTGCACTATCCAGCCACCATAGTTGAAAGCCAAGCCCTGGGAATTCAGTGGCAAATCTCCAGGAAGGAGGGGAGTACTCCCTCCCCCCAGGATAAATGATTGACAAATTTCAAGTAGCCATGGTGGAAAGCTGATTATATCATCAAACACATTTTTGTCCTGTGATATCAAGGATTTATAATCCTTGGGCCTTAGGAGAGATTAAAGGGTACATGTATTTGATTCCCTGGGGATAGAGATGCTAGGGATATAGTTGATTTACATGTTGTGGTACAGTACCTCATTTGCATGTAGTATCACAGTACTATTACAAGGAGAATATGTTAATTAATTATCCTATTCATGGGGGAACATCTCCAGGTACAGTTGAAGGGCATTTGCTGAAAGCCAAGATCTCCTTAGGATAGGGTAGATTATTTTCAGGAATCCACAGGTGCTTGCTGAGCAGGTTTCTTATCAGGAAAAGGACAGGTATGTAATTGTCACTTAGGGCCATGTGGTGCTCCTTATAGGATCTGAGGTTCCCCAGATCAGGCAAAGAGAGAATTCCACTGAGAAAGTGAGTATACTGTTACACACCAAGTTCAGAGGCTATCTGGAATGTTCATACTACAAAATTATATTCAGAGTCCCACAACTGAGGTTCTGCAACCACTCCTCAGTATCAACAGTTTAACAGTGCTCCTTATGCAGTACCAGCCTGTCTGTTCGCTGTTTGGTGATGATGAGAATCAAGGCGAGGGCCTTCTGCCCAGGTAGGTCCTCTAGCAATTACCAACATCATTTTTTTTCCATTATCAATGACAGCATCTTATATAGTTATGGTTTTGCATTTCTGTGAAGATTTTTAAATAGTGCAAACATAATTTTTAATATATTATGCCATAAAAGGAATCATGCCTTGTCAACACCAAGAGTCAGTTAAGAGCAGTCAAGGTCAGTATGTAAACTGTTAAAAGACTGAAGGACACATTGGCTGCCTGAGTCAACAATCCTTAGAAGCTTCTCTAGGTTGTAGAATTCAGTCAAAAACAGTTACAGGAATCAGGTCTGTAGTGTCTGTAGTGAAGGAAAAGGAAAGTAAGAATGTCCAGATTAAAAAACACAGAAAATCAGAGAAAACTCACTCTTGCCATCATTACACAACTAGGGTCTTACACAGCAGGGTCTGGCAAAACTTATGCACCTAAAATAAATCTATTTTAATTTCTAAAGAAAAAATAACATATACAGGAAGAAAACCTTAGGAAATTACATGTGCATGTGTATTGTCACCATTTTCATTGTCTTATCCTCTAGGATGCCAAAAGACTACATTTGATATCCTGGACTTGGAAACAGACAGTTCTGAGCCCTTGATGTAAGTGCTAGGAATTAAAATTGGCTTCAAAAGGTAGTAGTACCACTAACTCTCTAGATCCCAGTGATGTCATTATAATGGAGAGGATGAAGATGCTGTATTGTGCTTCTGTCTCCTAGCACTTAAAGGTGATGAAGACTCTGATAAATGGCTGCTGGATTTCTCCCCCTATGTGAATGGACTTCCCATATTACTTCTTTTTTTAATTTTTTTATTATTATTATTAATTACACTTTGTTAATTTTGTATCCCCCCATATGTCCCTCCCTCCTCCCTTCCGGATCCCACACTTCTTCCCCTTTCTGCATGCATGCTCCTCCCCAAGTCCACTGATAGGGGAGGTCCTCCTCTCCTTCCTTCTGATCTTAATCTATCAGATCACATCAGGAATTGTCTTCTCCTGTGGCCTGGTAAGGCTGCTCCCCCCTCAGGGTGAGGTAATCAAAGAGCAGGCAAATCAGTTTATGTCAGAGGCAGTCCCTCTTCCCATCACTATGTAACCCACTTGGACACTAAACTGCCATCGGCTACATCTATGCAGGGGTTCTAGGTATCTCCATGACTAGTCCTTGGTTGGAGTATGAGTCTCTGGAAAGTTCCCTGTGTTCATATTTTCTTGTTCTGTTGCTCTCCTTGTAGAGTTCCTGTCCTCTCCAGCTCTTGCTATTTCCCACTTCTTACATAAAATTCCATTCACTCTGCCGTCAGATGGCCATCTGGCTCAGTATCTGCTTTGATAGTCTGCAGGGCAGAGGCTTTCAGAGGCCCTCTGTGGCAGGTTCCTAGGTTGTTTCCTGTTTTCTTCTTCTGAGGTCCATCCTCTTTGCCTTTCAGGATGGGGATTTACTGTTTTAGGTAGGGTCCTCTCTTTTGTTTAGTTTGTTTAGATGTACTGATTTTAGTGGGTTCATCCTATGTTGTATGTTTATATGAGTGACTATATACCGTGTGTGTCTTTTTGCTTCTGGAACAACTCACTGAGGATGATCTTTTCCAGGTCCCACCATTTACCTGCAAATTTCATGATTTCCTTATTTTTCATTGCTGGGTAATACTCCATTGTATAGATGTACCACAGTTTCTGCATCCATTCTTCAGTTGAGGGGCATCTGGGCTGTTTCCAGCTTCTGTCTATTAAAAATAAAGCTGCTACAAACATGGTTGAGCAAATTTCCTTTTTGTGTACTTGAGCGTCTTTTGGATACATGCCTAGGAGCAGTATGGCTGGATCTTGAGGAAGCACTATTCCTAGTTGTCTGAGAAAGTGCCAGATTGATTTCCAGAGTAGTTGTACAAGTTTACATTCCCACCAGCAGTGGAGAAGGGTCCCCTTTCTCCACAACCTCTCCAGCATGTGTTGCCAATTGAGTTTTTGATCTTGGCCATTCTGATGGGTGTAAGGTGAAATCTCAGGGTTGTTTTGATTTGCATTTCCCTAATGGCTAATGAGGTTGAGCATTTCTTTAAGTGCTTCTCTGCCATTCGGTATTCCTCTACAGAGAATTCTCTGTTTAGCTCTGTTCCCCATTTTTTAAGTGGATTACTTGGTTTGCTGCTTTTCAGCTTCTTTAGTTCTTTATATATACTGGATATGAGTCCTCTGTCAGATAAAGGGTTGGTGAAGATTCTTTCCCAATCTGTAGGTGGTCGCTTTGTTTTGATGACGGTGTCCTTTGCTTTACAGAAGCTTTTCAGTTTCATGAGGTCCCATTTATTGGTTGTTGCTCTTAGAGCCTGTGCTGTTGGTGTTCTGTTCAGGAAGTTTCCCCCTGTACCAATGAGTTCTAGGGTTTTTCCCACTTTTTTTTCAAGCCGATTTAATGTGTCTGGTTTTATGTTGAGGTCTTTGATCCACTTGGACTTCAGTTTTGTGCAGGGTGACAAGTATGGATCTATTTTCATTTTTCTACATGTAGACATCCAGTTAGACCAGCACCATTTGTTGAAGATGCTATCTTTTTTCCATTGTATGGTTTTGGCGTCTTTGTCAAAGATCAGGTGTCCATAAGTGTGTGGGTTTATTTCTGGGTCCTCTGTTCGGTTCCATTGATCCACCATTCTGTTTCTATGCCAGTACCATGCAGTTTTTAAAACTGTTGCTCTATAGTACAACTTAAGATCAGGGATGGAGATACCTCCAGAAGATCTTTTATTGTAGAGGATTGTTTTAGCAATTCTGGGTTTCTTGTTATTCCATATGAAGTTGAGAATTTTCCTTTCCAGGTCTGTAAAGAATTGTGTTGGTAATTTGATGGGCATTGCATTGAATCTGTAGATTGCTTTTGGTAAAATGGCCATTTTTACTATGTTAATCCTACCAAGCCATGAGCATGGGAGATCTTTCCATCTTCTCATATCTTCTTCTAATTCTTTCTTCAGAGATTTGAAATTTTTTTCATACAAGTCTTTGACTTCCTTGGTTAGGGTTACTCCGAGGTACCTTTGTCATTTGTGGCTATTGTGAAGGGTGTTGTTTCCTTAATTTCTTTCTCAGCCCTTTTGTCTTTTGTATACAGGAGGGCTACTGATTTTTTTGAGTTAATTTTGTATCCTGCCACTTTGCTGAAGGTGTTTATCAGCTGTAGGAGTTCCCTGGTAGAGTTTTTGGGGTCACTCATGTATACTATCATATCATCTGCAAATAGTGATAATTTGACTTCTTCCTTTCCAATTTGTATCCCCTTGATCTCCTTCAACTGTCTTATTGCTCTAGCAAGGACTTCCAACACTATGTTGAAGAGATATGGAGAGAGTGGGCAGCCTTGTCTTGTCCCTGATTTCATTGGGATTGCTTTAAGTTTCTCTCCATTCAGTTTGATGTTGGCTATAGGCTTGCTGTATATCACCTTTACTATGTTTAGATATGTGCCTTGTATCCCTGATCTCTCCAATACTTTGAACATGAATGGATGTTGGATTTTGTCAAAGGCTTTTTCAGCATCTAGGGAGATTATCATGTGGTTTTTTTTTCTTTCAGTTTGTTAATATGGTGGATCACATTGATGGATTTCCGTATATTGAACCACCCCTGCATACCTGGGATGAAGCCTACTTGGTCATAGTGGATAATATCTTTGATGTGTTCTTAGATTCGGTTTGCAAGTATTTTATTAAGTATTTTTGCATCAATGTTCATAAGGGAGATTGGCCGGAAATTCTCTTTCTTTGTTGAGTCTTTGTGAGGTTTAGGTACCAAGGTGACTGTGGCTTCATAGAATGAATTTGGTAATATTCCTTCTGTTTCTATTTTGTGGAATAGTTTGAAGAGAATTGGTGTTAGCTCTTCTTTGAAGGTCTGGTAGAATTCTGTGCTGAAGCCATCTGGTCCTGGGCTTTTTTTGGATGGGAGACTTTTGATGACCGCTTCTATTTCTTTGGGGGATATAGGTCTATTTAGTTGATTTACCTGGTCCTGGTTCAGCTTTGGTAAGTCAAATCGATCAAGAAAATTGTCCATTTCATTTAGATTTTCAAATTTTGTGGCATATAGACTTTTGAAGTAAGTCCTAATGATTGTTTGGATTTCCTCAGTGTCTGTAGTTATATCCCCCTTTTCATTTCTGATTTTGTTGATTTGGGTGGTGTCTCTCTGCCTTTTAGTTAGCCTGGCTAAGGGTTTGTCGATCTTGTTGATTTTCTCAAAGAACCAGCTCTTGGTTTCATTGATTCTTTGAATTGTTTTATTTGTTTCCAATTGATTGATTTCAGCCCTGAGTTTGATTATTTCCAGCCATCTACTCCTTCTTGGTGTGTCTGCTTCTTCTTTTTCTAGGGTTTTTAAGTGAGCCATTAGGGTGCTTGAATGAGCTGTCTCGAATTTCTTTTTGAAGGCACTTAGTGCTATGAACTTTCCTCTTAGCACTGCTTTCATTGTGTCCCACAAGTTCGGGTATGTTGTGTCTTCATTTTCATTGATTTCTAGAAAGACTTTAATTTCTTTCTTTATTTCTTCCCTGACCCAGCTGTCATTTAGTAACAAGTTGTTCAGTTTCCATGTGTGTGTAGGCTTTTTGTTATTTCTGTTATTGTTGAGGTCCAGCTTTATTCCATGGTGATCAGACAAGATACATGGGATTATTTCAATCTTCTTGTATTTGTTGAGGCTTGCTTTGTGACCCACTATGTGGTCTATTTTGGAGAAGGTTCCATGAGGTGCTGAGAAGAAGGTAAATTCTTTTGTGTTTGGGTGTAAAGTTCTGTAAATGTCTGTTAGGTCCATTTGATTCATGACCTCTGTCAGAGACATTGTTTCTTTGTTTAATTTCTGTTTGGTTGACCTGTCCTTTGTTGAGAGTGGGGTGTTGAAGTCTCCCACTATTAATGTGTGTGGATCTATATGTGCTTTAAATTTTATCAATGTTTCTTTCACAAATGTGGGTGCCCTTGTATTTGGGGCATATATGCTCAGGATTGTGATGTCTTCCTGGTGGAATTTTCCCTTGATGAGTATGAAGTGTCCTTCCCCATCTCTTTTGATTAATTTTGGTTGAAAGTCTATTTTATCAGATATTAGAATGGCTACTCCTGCTTGCTTCTTGGGTCCGTTTGCTTGGAAAGTCGTCTTCCAACCGTTTACCCTCAGGTAATGTCTATCTTTGTGTCTTAGGTGTGTTTCTTGTATGCAACAGATTGCTGGGTTTTGTTTATGTATCCATTCTGTTAATCTGTGTCTTTTTAATGGAGAGTTGAGTCCATTGATGTTGAGAGAGATTAATGACCAGTGGCTGTTAGATCTCTTGATTTTGATGTTGGCTGTGGTCATCAGGTTGTGTGCTTGGTTGCTTTTTGTTTTACTGAAGTGAGGTTATTTATTTCCTGTGTTTTCTTGAATGTAGCTAGCTTTCTTGGGTTGTATTTTCCCTTCCAGTGTCTTCTGTAATGCTGGATTTGTTTGTAGGTATTGTTGAAATTTGTTTTTGTCATTGAATATCTTGTTTTCTCCATCTATGAGGACTGAGAGTTTTTCTGGGTATAGTAGCCTGGGCTGACATCTGTGTTCTCTTAGGGTCTGCATGATATCCGTCCAGGCCCTTCTGGCTTTCATAGTCTCTGTTGAAAAGTCAGGTGTGATTCTAATGGGTTTGCCATTATATGTTACTTGGCCTTTTTCCCTTGCAGCTTTTAGTATTTTTTCTTTGTTCTGTATACTTACTGTTTTGATTATTATGTGGCGGGAGGATTTTCTTTTCTGGTCAAATTTGCTTGGTCTTCTGTAGGCATCATGTATTCTAATTGGCCTCTCCTTTAGCTTGGGGAAATTTTCTTCAATGATTTTGTTGAAAATATTTTCTGGGCCTTGGAGAAGGGAGTCTTCTTTTTCCTCTATACCTATTATTCTTAGGTTTTGTCTTTTCATATTGTCTTGCATTTCTTGGACGGTCTGTGTCAGGAATTTTTCAGATTTAACATTTTCTTTGACAGATACATCGATTTCTTCCATTGTATCTTCTACACCTGAGATTCTTTCTTCCATCTCTTGTAGTCTGTTGGTTATGCTTACCTCTGTAGTTCCTGTTTTCTTCCCTAGATTCTTCCTTTCCATTATTTCTTCCATTTGTGTTTTCTTTAATTTTTCCAATTCTATCTTCAGGTCTTGAGTTGTTTTGTTTACTTCCTTCACCTGTCTGATTGTACTTTCCTGTTTTTCTTTTAGTTCCTTCAACTCTGTTTCTTTCATTTCATTCAGTGTTTTAAGCATTTCCTTTCTAAAGGCCATAAACTGTTTGGCTGCAGCTTCCTCTATTTCTTTACGGATCGCAATATTCTCTTTGAGTTTATCTTCCTCTATGTCTTTACGAATCTTATTTGTTTCCTCTGTTATCATCTTCATGAGCATACTTGTTAGGTCATCTTCTTGGATTTCAGTTATGGTGGGGTGTCCAGGGCTACTTGCCCCTGGGTAACTGGGTTCTGGAGATGCCATATTGCTCTGTCTTTTGTTGCTTGAGCTTTTACGCTGGCCTCTACCCATTGTGTTATCTTAGGAGTTTGGGGTTATTTTCTGGTGGTTCCTGGGGATCCTGTGGTGGAGAGAATCCCCTTTGCAGAAAGCTGGATTTTCCTGAAGGATGTCTTCTCAGCTTTTTGGGTATAGTCCCTGGATGGCTGGTGTTTTTTCAGGAGTTGCTCACCTCAGGGATATAGACCTGAGTGGTAACTGTGGTCTTTGTTAGTCGAGAGGGTTCTCCTCTCACCCAGGGAAGTCCTGAGGGCAGCTGCCCTGTTTCTGGGTTTCTTGTTGCAAATTTAATGATCAGCTGCTGTGACCCAGTTGGACATCAGGCGCGCCTCAACTGTTTGTGCTTGTGTCTGGAGCACAGCTGAGTGCTGGCGCCTCGGCCCCACTAGACTACTCGACTTTTTCTAGGGAAGGATTGGGTGATTTAGATCAGTACAGTTTCTTTCCTTCCCCGTGGATTCTCTGGAGACACGGACTCCTAGTGTCTTTTTTTGCCCTGGTGCACACTGCTCAGTGTCCGCCAGCTGGCTGGCCACAGAAATTTGTCTGTGCCTGGAGCACAGCTGTGTGATGGCGGCTCAGTCTCTGCCAGCTGTCTGGTGCGCAGAAACTGCCTGTGTCTGCCTTTGCGGCTTTTGGGAGCCTGAGAGGCTCCCTAAGCTGGGTAATTTTCCGGGGACCTTTTCAGGTTGGGGGTGAGCTGAGTGCTCTGAGATCAGACCCGCCGTTTCTATCTCCGGCAGCGAATCAGGCGCGCAGGCAGGCAGGGCTCTGTGCCGAAACCTGGGTCCCCGGCTCTGGTTCCGGGCTGGCTCCTGGGGTGCCCATGGAACCCGCCCGAGTCTTTTCCAGGGGATGTCTGGGTGACCTAAGGCTGGTCCCAATCGTTTCCTGTACCCTGGGGTTATCTCTCGACTGAAAATTCCAGTCTCTGATAGTGTGGTGCCCACGGTTCAGTCTGGGACCGTGACCAGAGACACTGGCTTGTGGCTCTGGGCTGGGGCTGGGGCTGGCGGCCGGCAGCCAAGCGTCTGGCGGAACCGGGATCTCTTCCGCGGTTTAGCCAGGTGAGTTAAAAGCTGATTGAATCCCCCACCGTGGGGTATCCTCTCACCTGGGAAACACAATGACTGTGTTTTATGGCCGAGAGTTCTGATTGCTGGTCACTGTGCTGATCCTGCTGTGCTGCTGCTCAGAATGAGAGTCCTCCCGGCTCCGCCATCTTGCCCCTCCCTCCGTGAATCCTTTTGGAATGGAATTCTTAATGACTGGGGATTATCAGAGAATAGTAACGAATAAGAGAGTAGAGAAGTGATGCATCAACAAAATAAAATTTAATAATATCAACAACTGGCTTATTTATTTATTTATTTATTTATTTATTTATTATGTATACAGTGTTCTGCATGCATGTACACTTGCACACCATAAAAGAACACCAGATCTCAGTATAGATGTTGTGAGCCACCATGTGGTTGGTTGGAATTGAACTCCTGACCTCTGGAAGAGCACCCAGTGCTCTTAACCTCAGAGTTGAAAAAGAAAACACATAGGCATACTGACTTTGAAAAACACAGGCTATTCTCTTGTAGAGGGAAATCCATTAATAAGATACTGTTCGATGTTCTCCCTGAGTACAATATTAGCTGCTGAGACCTGTAACCTGACAAAGCATTAGTCAATAGCCTGTTTCTCAAATTTGAACTGGCAGAACTGTGTCAATGAGGATTGTACATATGGGCATAGGATAGTCCCTTAATTCAAAATTCAATATTCACTGGATCATGTTACCTGACATAAACTGTACACCCATCAATCTGGTCTGTTTTCACTCGCATTCATAAATTAATAAATATATGTTGGGAAGTTATAAATTAAAAACCTCACCTTGCTACATTTCTAGATAATCCTGGTGAGCAAACATGTGTTTCCCGGAATCCTAATCTCTAACCAGGCCTGGTTAGCATATTACTTATCTGTGGAGTATTTTACAGACATTCTTCCCTCAGCTAAATTCTATGTGGGACCACTTGTTTCTCAGCAATAGTTAATCCTTTATATCATTGGTTCTACTCTTCTATATTATAGCTTAATATTGGAGCACTCCGTGACACATGACATACCATTTACAAACCCCACAAAATTCAAATGTATCTTTTAAAACTGAGAGAATCTATCTGTCACCCACAAGGTTACCAGGAACGAGGCCTAAAAAAGGTCACCTAAAGTTCACCGGACTAGTGAGTCTGCCCCAAGGTCACCAGGAATTGGAACATGGGTCACCAATTCCAAAAACAATGTCGTAAGATTCCCTATCCAAGAAACAACCTGAGGATAACCACAAGGATGGGAAATATCTTATACCAAAATGGAGAATTTGTGCTGAGCAGCCTACCAACCTTGTAGTAGAACATTAATGACACAGAAAATACCTAATATTCCTGAGGCCTAGAGATAGCTCGTTCAATGTTAATTATGTTAGCTAGCCAATCACTTTGTAAAAAGCTTGCCCTTGCTGAATGCCACCCAATCCTGAAACTGTTGAACTGGAACTTCCTGGTCCTTCCTAAAACCCTAATCAAAACCCTGCCATGCAGCTGCTCAGGGCTCTCCTCTCTGATCCACTGTGTTGGTGATGATGGAGAAACCCAGCTTAAGTTCAAATAAAACTCTTTGCTCTTACATATGTGGTCCAGCTCCTTATGATCTTTGGGGACCCTAAGATCTAGGCTTAACATTTGGGGTCTCATATTGGATCCCCAAGTCTCCCAAGCACCCCTGGCACATGGGGCTGAACAACAGCCAGTAAGTGAGCACTCTGTCTAGGTCTTTCTCTCTGTTTCTCTAGTTTCCTTTTTAGGGCCTTGGGGCAAAATTTGTAATCTGTGTGGTCAGAAAGGTTAGAGCTGATGCTTTGGACAACTGTGGGCCAGAGGGGACCTGGATGACTTTGTAGAACCCCCACTCGAAGAAGCAAATCTGTAAAGGGTTGAGCACCGAGTTTTCTGTGTTCTCTAGACCTCAGAGATGACGAATGTGCCCCTATCTGTAAAGGGTGGTAGAGTACCCAGTTTTCTGTGATCTCTGGATCTTTGGACAAAGACAATGCAGGTAGCTCCTGCATCAGGGATTCACTGATGTCCTACTTTCATTTTTTCCACTGCAGGAGTGGTGGGATCTGCTGTCTGGCTCTCTGTATTTTTCTGATGCACAAGCAATGGGATCTAGCTGTTTGTGTCTTGTTTAACTGTTTTGTCTCTTGCTGCCAGTTTTCTTTTTTCTGTCTTTGGGACTTATTGAGGACATGGGACAGAATGCCTCTAGACTTGATTCTTTCCCATTTCAGGGAAGCTTGATCCATGCTCCACAGGCTCCAATGAGAGTGGCAAGGAGGTGCCAAGGGAGGGATACAGTATGTGGAGCCCCAGGCTTGGCACCTCTGACATTGTTCTCTGGTCTCTGGTCTTGAAGAACTTAGCCACTACTCTGACCTTGGGTCTGGCAGAGCTTGGTCACTGCTCTGGACTCTGATCTGACAGAGATTTGCTGCTGCTGTGGTCTCTTGTCGGGCAGAGTTTGGCTGGTGCTTTGGCCTCTGGTCTGGTAGAGATCAACAGATATGTTGCTGCTCCATTCTCTGGTCTGGCTGAATGCAGGTCACCATTCCAAACTCGGGTGTAGTTGGGTGGAGCCTGATTTGGGGGTAGGTCACCACTAATGGAACAGGATAGAGGGCCCATAGAGAGACCGGCCACTGTTCTGAGTTTTGGTATTTTCTTTTTCCATTCTCTTTGAGCGCATTATACCCAGTACATTTTTTCCTTTGTTGTACTTTTGTGATTTTGTTTGCTTGTGATGGTCTCAGTGGGCTGGTGATCAAACAGCTGTGCTCCATTGTGACTTTGCCTTCCCCATGCTCCCAACACTACAAGCTGGGGCACCTCTGGTCATCAGTGGGAACACATATTTCCACATATTTGGCTAGGAAGGCTCGGTTGGAGAGGGGTCGGTGTGCAGAAAATCTTGCTGGGCTGGACCTTGTTGCCTCCTTGCTCTCTCTATGAGGAAGGTCGGTGACCTGAGGTTAGCTCTGGCTTGGAACAATGACCACCAAATAATGCTCTTAGCTGAAACCTATTGTAGTTATTACTATTATTATTATTTGGTTAGGGTCCTCTGTAGCCCAGCCTGGCCTTAAACTAAACAGCTATAAGATGACCTTGAATTTCTGATCCTTCTGCTCCACCTCTTATCAACTGAGCTACAATCCCAATCCCACAAACTTCTTTTTCTGAGCCATAGTTGGCTTCAACAAGGAAGTGAACCGAACTCAAATAGGGAAGGCTTGGCTCCACTGAGCTCCTGGGTCTGAGCCTGTGTACTGGCACTGTACACAGAATACCCACCTGAGCACCTTGATATGTCACTTATTAGCCTTGCTGTACTTATGAGATTGTCACCTGAGAATGAAGCCAATTCTTTTTTAGTCAAGGTCTCATACTGGCAACTAAAAGAATTTTATTAGAAAATCTTAGAAAGCACGTGTATGATTGTGGTTTGAATGGGTGAGGAACCTCTGTCAATGTGCTTCCCAAAGTGCTAAAGGACGTAAGCATGGGGAACGGGGAGGGGTAGATCAGGAATTCACCATGTCTGGGTATCTACCCCCCCAGAAAATGAGTTGCTTTATTTAATCACCAATGCAAGAAAAAAAATAGCTAGAATGCATTTGAGGTTCCAGGTTTAGAAGTGAGGCTGCAGGGGTTCTTTTGGCAATGCTTTTGAAGAACTGCATCCATTCAAGTGCAATGTTTGTAAATCACACTGAGCAAGGAAAGCAGGGAAGGGAAGGGGAGGGGAGAATAAAAAGGAGTACAGGGGAAGAACATGTTCAAACTTTTCCTATCAAGAAAACAAAAAGGAAAAAAATCTTAATGAAGTCCCACTTTTTGTATGTGTGCCCAAGAATTTTATTATTATTATTTATTTAATTTTTTGTGTTAAATATTTTTAATTTTTTAAACTTTTATTAATTACACTTTATTCACTTTGTATCCCCCCATAAACCCCTCCTTCCTCCCTTCCTAATCCCACCTACCTTTCCCTTTCTTCACACATGCTCCTCCCCAAGTCCACTGATAGGGGAAGTCCCCCTCTCCTTCCTTCTGATCTTAGTCTGTTAGGTCTCATCAGGGGTGGCTGCATTGTCTTCCTCTGTGGCCTGAGATCAAACAGCAGACAAATCAGTTTATGTTAGAGGCAGTCCCTCTTCCCATTACTATGTAACCCACTTGGACACTAACTGTCATGGGCTACATCTGTGCAGGGGTTCTAGGTTATCTCCATGCATGGTATTTCGTTGGAGTAGGAGTCTCTGGAAAGACCCTGGTGTTAAAATTTTCTCATTCTGTTGCTCTCCTTGTGGAATTTCTGTCCTCTCCAGATCATACTATTTCCCACTTCTTTCATAAGATTCCATGTACTCTGCCCAACAGTTGGCCATAGGTCTCAGCATCTGCTTTGATAGTCTGCAGGGCAGAGCCTTTTAGAGGGCCTCTGTGGCAGGTTCCTAACTTGTTTCCTGTTTTCTTCTTCTTCTGATGTCCATCCTCTTTGCCTTACAGGATAGGGATTGATCGTTTTAGTCAGGATCCTCCCTCTTGATTAGTTTCTTTAGATATACAGATTTTAGTAGGTTTATCCTATATTATATGTCTATATGAGTGAGTATATACCATGTGCCAAGAATTTTTAAGTTGTGTTTATGTGTACATTCCTTTCATCATATTTATATATATATTCTGTAAACGTTTGCTGAATAATGGTGTTTCAACGTCTTTCCCACATTTCAACTGAATTATTTTTCGGCATTAATCTAAACCTAATTCTTATCAATATTTGGAGGTTTTACTTGTTTTGAATGTGTGGTTTTATTTTCTTAGTTAACAGTGTGTACACAGTCTCTTACACCAGGGTCATCATATTTGGGTCTCTAACAAAGTAATGAAAAACATTAAATAGTACTAATAATGTTAATGACTAAAATGAAAAGAACTGAGTGCATTGTACAATGATCTCAGATGCTCTTTTCAGACAGGACATTTTATGATGAAATTTTTTTCATGAGGCACAAAATGCCTGCTAAGCTTAAGGCTTGTTTACAACATTCTCTTGAAGACAAGGTTCAAGATGAATCCTGAAGACATAACATCAAATGATGTACAGAGAGGACATAATCACCTTTGCAGATATGGGCTCCCAGGGATAAGTATGGTAGGATTCAAAGCTCAGGACACTTTCTGAGAATATGACTTCTCATAAAACCTAATGAAAAAATTGATTCATCCCAGAAAATGAACATATACATAAAACCAAATACATATAAAGCAGGTAAATGTCAGGAGAAGGACCAGGTTAAAAACTAACACCAAATAAGTATCACTGTTGCTGTATCTGGAATTTCTACCTTATTTGGAATGCAGAGACAAGAAGACTGTTAACTCCTGTATTTAAGGAAGTGCATCTGCATAAAGAAAAGCAATGTTTCACTTCTCCTCTTCCTTTTTTTCTCCTCCCCTTTCTTCTCCTTCCTTACTTTCTATATGTGAAGCAAATGTTCTACCTCTGAGTTGTATTCCTGCCTTCTGTACAAAACAGGCAGAAACAGATAGTCTTTAGATATAATAAACCCAGATGCTAAAGCTCACTAAAGCTTAGAGGAAGTAACTTATTATGGGATAAATTAAAGAGAACACAGAGAAGGCAACAGGGATAGAGGAGGCTGTCCTAGTAACAGCAGTAACAGAACAAGATAAAAAGACTTGAGGAAAAGTTTTTTACAGATGGCACAATGGCTGGCATTAACAAATAAGATGCTACATGCTCCCATCCTTTAGGTGGGAATTCTGTAGTACTATGAGATTATGAAGATTTTGTTAAAGGAATTTACTGTTTAAAAGGTTATTTGTCCTTCTACAGAAGGACGAATTGTGAATTAGGTACCCAATACTGTGCTAAGTCCTAAACACACAAAAATGATTGATGTAAACACCACTCTTTCTCTATAAGCTTACAGTCTTGTGGAGTAATCCACCATAAACAAACCCAGAGACCATGCATAGAAATGTTTACATCACTATAAATTCCACTATGAAACCTAAAGGAAAGAAAGAGGGACCTAACACCCCAGAAATGATAAAGAGCATACATATTCAAAGGCTGAGAGATGAGAACATTTTAGTTCAATAGGGGAAATGAAAGAAGGTGAATTTGTTTGAAGTATACTAGGGAAGAAGAAAGGAATGATAATGATGATGATGATGATGATAATGATAATAATAATAATAATAATAATAATAATAATGAAAAAAGATTAAGAGGGATGATAGCCATCCCTCTCTGCTGCTGCTTTTCTTTTCATCCTTGCACCCTCTCATGTGCCTCTGTGCCCTCTAGTGGTGATGGGAGGCAAATTCTCCATCATTTCTCTCTGGAACTGTTGCAGAGCCTGCAGGGCTGGTGGCTCCCAGGGAGAGCCCATGTTGGGGAGGCTTGGGCAGGTGACTCCAGGAAGTGACCATGCTTCCTCAGCATTGTTCCAGGTGGAACTCGGAACCCTGGTTGCCAGGTAACCAGAAGCCAGTAGCAGCAACAGCTGCCTGGACAGACCAGCTGGTCCAGAGGAGCTGGAGAGATGAATCTGTTCTTCTGCTTCCAGACTTCCAGGGTCTCAGGTCTCTTGGAAGTCAGCGGTGGTCGCCTGGGCCGCTGCTGGAGACATATGGTGCGCTCACTGACACGTTTCTGGCCTTTTCCCCACCGGGAGACCAAGGTAACCACGGCCTCTATGTGGTGGGGGAGCTTTCTGGTCCACTCTCACCCCCTATCCACCGTGGTCGCGGCCTGGGCAAGTGTTCCTATTGGGTCACTGAGGAACACTTTTCAAGCCCGCTTTGGTGTAGGCAAAGAAGTCATTGGTGCCCCTCGGGGTTTGCACACTTCACGCCTACCTCCTGCCCTGGTCCTTTCTCAGAGAGAAAGGAAGCGAGCCTTCCAGCATGGTATCCCCATTGCTCAGCAATGATGGCGTGAACTTCGTGGAGCAGATGATCCCCTATTTGCCCACCACTCTTTCTGGCCCTTTATCCAAAGTTTGCGACCACAGGAGTGGTTCTGGACCTGATCCTGAAAAGGCAGTTGAGTGGCTCCACCAGGGAGGCAGCCCTCAGTCCTCCTCCTGCTGTTTCCTAGGGCCTGTGCCCACACAGAACCGGGACGACGGAGTTGCAGCAGCCTAGGTGCCGGGCCTAGCCCTTTAAAGTGACATGTCCATACATGGCAATTGGGACAGAGGTGGGGCTCTAGCAGGTGCCATTCACCTTCCCCAGGGAATGTCAGACACCACCCTTTCTCATGCCCTGAGCGTCCTTTCCCCGTTTGTGTAAAGGATTCTGGACCCCATTTGCAGTGTTTGTTATGGATGGAGCCCCTAGCACCCCCATACCCCACCCTGGAAGATTATAATAGTTCCTTCTAGATGTCTGGGTGGGTTGGGGACACAGGGCCTTAGGGGTAACACCCCCGTGGACTGTCACAGGTATAGATCCTTCAGGTCAGACTGTGATGGGGACCAGCAGACAACGATGTGAGTGGGCTTGGGGTGGAGGGGGAGGTGAGCGGGGAGGGACGTTTGAGGCCAGGGTGGAGGGCCAATTTTGGCCAGGAGCCTCACCTTTGGGGTTCTCTCCCTAGGGACTGTCCCACCAGGCTCCTGGGTTTTGAGCAGCAGAGGGAGGGACAGGAAAGGAAGGATACCAATGCCCGCCCCCCGCAGCAGCGAAGCTAGGCCAGGCTCCCAACCCTGTGTCCCTCTGCCCTGCTCTCACCCACAGTGCCATCTTCTCGTTCTTGTCCCAGTGGCTGCAGAAATTCCCCCAGGATTTCTCTGGAGCCCCGGAACTGGCCATTGTGAGGTGGTTGCTGGACTATGCGGGGCCCCCAGTCTTGCCAGAACCTGGACCAGTGCAACCTCCAGCTTTAGTATCAGAGGACACACAGTCCCTTGTGGACTTGGAGAGTGAGCTACTGTTTCTCTCCAATGTGGTGCACTTGGGGGCACCTGATCCTGTGTACTCACTGCCCAAGGTAGACATATAGTTGGTACAATCACCGACTGAGCACACCCAGCGCCTATTCCCATTAGAGAAAAGATTGCCTCAATTTTGTATATTTTTAAATTGCTGTTTTTCACTGTTGCATTATTGTTATTGGTTTCATATTATTATTAAAAAGGTGTTGCTTACTCATCTTAAGTGATATATTTGGAGATGGGGCCTCCCCATTTGCCCACAGTGGTTGGAGCCATTCCTGGGTTGTGTTCCTGACTAAGCCAAGAGGTATGGAGCCTGTTTTTGTCGAGAGTTTCCTGTGAATTGGGCATGTGCATCCATCTATAGACGATGCTGCCAGGTGTGTAGTTGGTGCCCAGGGGGTCTACTGGGATAGATTGAGTCCCAGAGAGAAAGCCCAACAGAGTCAGCACTTGACAGCAGGCTTTTGGGGCCACAGCTTGGTCTAGGGCTAGGATCTGAGGTCAAGGACCAGGACCAATACCAAGACCCAGCTTTTTGGGCACTATCCCTGAGGGGGGGACCTATAATTTGAGATATAGAGTACATTTTGGTGGATCATTTAAATACATGATATGTCTACATAGCACGCCTGTTTTAGAACTCAATCTTTGGAGCTGGGCATGGTGGCACACACCTGAAATTCCAGCACTCAGGGAGGAAGCGGCCTGAATTTGAGTCCAGCCAGGTCTATAAAGTGACTGTAGGACATCCAAGCTTACACCAAATAAATTCTGTCTAAACAAACAAACAAACAAATATAGAAACTAATGAACAAACCCAAAGAGAACTCACTCTGTGGACCAAGCTGACCACAGTCTCAGAAAGATTAGCTTACCATGGACTCCCAGGTCTAGGATGACAGGGATGCACCTCTGAGCCAAGCTAAGATATTTTTAATGACCTATTCTTGAATCAAGGAATGAAAGGATAAAATAAGATGTACAAAGCTACCATTTTTCTTTTAATGAACAGTAATAAGTCTTCAATATCTACATTTATTTACAATTGCAAATCATTTCTGATGTTGTCAATAGGTGAGTTTTCCCCTTCACTTTAATTTCATACATTGAAAAATGTTTGAGTACGTATCTGCCAGTGAGAGGACAACTTATTGCTGTTTGCTATCTGTTTGCATCCCATATATGAGTTTTCAACATGAAACCCAAAGAGTCTTTTGACCAGTGAAAAAACTGGCCCTTATTTAGGTTTAAAAATGATTTATGTATGTGCTGGTGTGTGAATTTGTATATACAAGTGCCCAAGTATAGAACTATTAGAAAAATCTATAGGAGTAATATGGGCTACCCAGAAATTGAGTTCAAATTATCAGGCTCAGAAACAACCAACTATTCCCACTGAGACAGTTCTCTGACATTCACTTATAGATCTGAGACAGTGTCATGAGCAAGTCTTTACTCCTAAGAGTGAACAAACATATTCCAAAACACAAAAGGGTTATATAATTATAATTTGGAAATAGCATTTATTATTCAAATTATTTCATGTTCTTCCATCCTTATATAACAATAAGTTTATAATCTGGATGGAAGACAATATTTTACTGATGTAATATTTCATTTAAGGTTATTTGAGTATCAATGAAATCAGTGGAGAATGTCTGTGGTAAGCAAAACTGGCAACATGACTTTGAACATCATATAACAATGACCAAAATAAGCCCCACAAAGCTGTCACCAGGTCTTCACACATCTGTCATGGCCTAAGAACCCATAATAACATTACACACCACAACATCCTTTTTTGAAATAAATATAATTGCTGTTACATTATTTAGCACCTCTAGCTAATTCATTCAGAAGGCAGTACTTCAACATTAGGTGCCATATAGTAACTAATGGGAACATGAAGAAGAATGGAACTTCAAACTGTACATATATATATATATGTACAGTTTAAATACATGAGATATATATATATATATATATACAGTCATACATTCATACACACTATTAAGCATTTTAACATTAATGTTGGTAAAAATAGAACACATTGGGGAACATCTTCCAACCTTGGACATGTACTCAGATGGCTGACACATGATAATCAAGATTTCAAATGTAGCTTTGCCTAATTACTGACATCCAAATCAGGCTTGAAAACAAACATCTTAGAGGAATTTGTGAAAATGAAAAAAAATCAGCACACTTTCTCAGAGACCCTTCATTGAAAAGCATGATCACACTCTACCTAATATTAATAAGCAATGGATTATATAGATGATGGGAATTCCATTCTATACTTTGCAGGAGAAAAATACCTATCACAAAATAGAAATGCGTTAGATCAACAACAGCCACAGAAAGAATATCAGAAAGACCTAATAAGCTTCTGTGATTGGATTTGATACACATACAGCAAACTTCAATACCTACACCAATATTTCAAAATATAGAACACAAACCACAATTGGTGACCTCCTCCATTACATTATAAGTGAACATGGTAAATAATTTACTTCCTCCAAAGCTATGATGAAAAACAGATCAAAAATGTTTGTTTTAGTGATTAGTTTCTTAGGGTGTATAGATTTTAATTTGTTTATCCTGTATTGTAAGTCTAATAGGCACTTATGAGTGAGTATATACCCTGTGTGTCTTTATGCTCCTGGGATACCTCACTCAGGATGATCTTTTCTAGATCCCACCATTTGCCTGCCAATTTCATGATTTTCTTATTTTTCAATGCTGAGTAGTATTCCCTTGTGTAAATGTACCACAATTTCTGTAACTATTCCTCAACTGAGGGGCATCTGGGTTGTTTCCAGCTCTGGCTATTACAAAAAAAGCAGCTACAAACATGGTTGAGCAAACGTCCTTGTTGTATACTTGAGCATATTTTGGACATGTGCTGGAACTTGGGTAGTCTCTGCCCTGCAGACTATCAAAGCAGATGCTGAGCTTGATGGGCAAATGTTGGGCAGAGTGAATGGAATTTTCGGTAAGAACTGGGAAATAGTAAGAGCTGGAGAGGACAGGGTCTCCACAAGGAGAGCAACAGAACAAAAAAATTTGAACACAGGGAACTTCCCAGAGACTCATACTCCAACCAAGGACTATTCATAGAGATAACCCAGAACCCCTGCACAGGGCAGTTCAGAGTCCTATTGGGTTACATAGTAATGTGAAGAGGAACTGCCTCTGACATAATCTGATTGGCCTGCTCTTTGATCACCTCCCCCTGGGGGGAGCAGCCTTACCAAGCCATAATAGAGGACAATGCAGCCACTTTTGATGTGAACTGATAGAATAAGATCAGAAAGAAGAGGAGAACCTCCCCTATCAGTGGACTTGGGAGTTGCATGCATGCAGAGGGAGGAGGGAAGGTGGGATCGGGAGGAGAGGAGGGAGGGGCTTATGGGGGGATGCAGAATGAATAAAGTGTAATTGATGAAAAATTAAAAAAAAATAAAAAAACAGCTACAGACATGGTTGAGCAAATGACCTTGTTGTATACTTGAGCAAATTTTGGACATGTGCTGGATCTTGAGATAGCACTATTCCTAATTTTCTGAGAAAGTGCCAGATTGATTTCCAAAGTGGTTGTACAAGTTTACATTCCCACCAGCAGTGGAGGAGTGTTCCCCTTTCTGCACATCCTCTCCAGCATATGTTGTCACTTGAGTTTTTTTTTATCTTATCCATTCTGATAGGTGCAATGAGAAATCTCGGGGTCATTTGATTTGCATTTTCTTCTGATAACTAAGAAAGACTTTTGAAGGGACAGAAGTTCTACAAGGAGAGCAACAGATGAAAAAAATACTGGGCACAGGGGTCTTTTCTGAGACAGATACTCCAACTGAGGAACATGCATGGAAATAACCTAGAACCCCTACAACCCCTTCCCAGATGTAGTCCATGGCATCTCAGTCTCCAACTGAGATCACTAGTAATGTGAACAGGAACTGTCTCTGACCCTTAACTCAGTCGCTGGCTCTTTGATCACCTACCCCTCAGGGGGGTGCAGCCTTATGGCCACAGAGTAAGATAATGCAGCCAGTCCTGATGAGACCTGATAAACTATGGTCAAATGAAAGGGAAGGACAACCTCCCTATCAGTGGACTTGTGGGTGGGAATGGAAGGAAGTTGGGAAGGATGGTAAAAGAGAGGAAGAAGGATGGGGCTACAGTGTGGATACAATGTGAATAAACTGTAATTTATAAAACCATTAATAAATTTTTAAAAAGTGAAAAAAGGAAACTATCTTTCATTATTAGAATGTTTTTTTTTTTTTGTTTACATCCCAGGATTTTTTTTTTAAGAAAGAGATTCTCTGTATGGCCTTGGCTGACTTGTCATGTTTTCTAGATGAGGCAGGCCTTGAACTAACACAGATCCATCTCCCTCTGCCAGTCATAGTGCTGGTATTAGAGGAATTTGCCAACAGTCCAGGCTTTGATTTTTTCTTTTAATTTAATATTTAATTTAATTTAATGTGTTTTAATTTTGAGTCATGGTGTCTCCGTGCATTGTTGCCAGTCCAGGACTCTCTATGTAAACCAAGATGACTTTGAACTCACATAGACCCACCTTCATCTGCCTCCAAAGTGCTGGGACTAAGGATGTGTGCCACCATGCCTGGCAAGACTTTCTTATAGCATAGGCACACTATGTGATTTCAGACATATCTAGTCATGCAGGTGTGAAGGAGCCAGTTTTTTTAGACAAGATTTCTCTCTGTAGCTGTGCATGTCCTGGACTTGTTTTGTGGACCAGGGTGACATTGAACTCACACAGCAGCATGCTTGTGTCTCCTGGAGAGATGGGATTAGAGACATGTGCCAACATGCCTGGCTCAGATTTTTTGTTTTAATCTTATTTTTGTTTTGAATTTTAAGACCGAGTTTCATTGTGTAGGCCTGTCTGTCCTGGACTCTCTTTGCCAACCAGACAGACCTTGAACTCACAGAGATTGGTCTGTGTCTGACTCTCCTGTGCCTGGATTAAAGGCTTGTGCAAGCACACCTGGCAGGACCTTAGACATTTCAGGGTTTGTTTAAGAGAGGGATTCATATATCCTAATCTTTTTATAAGGTTTCTGAGTATTATTATCAGTGTGTATTTGTATGTGTGTCTGTGGATGCATAGATGTTAAATCAGTCATTGCTGCCTTCCTCTCAGTCCTTCTCAGAGCAGAGCTTTTATTCTCATGACTAAGAAATTTTATTTTATATTTTTAGAAAAAAATATCTCTTAGCCTTCCTGTTTGTGTGAGGGTGTGATATACCCTGGATCTGGATTCACAGATAGTGGTAGGTGTTAGGGATTGAACCTAGGTTCACCTCGAAGAGTAGACACTGCTTTATCCACTGTTCATTACGTAATTTTAAAAATATAGTATAATCACTGTCAAACAAAATGGTACAATTCATCAGATAGTGAAATTTTTGCAGTGCATAAAATTCAGAGATGCTTCCCCCACTGCCTGTAGGAATGCTGGGAAGACAGGCGTGTGCGGCCTCATCCATTTTTTTTTTTTAATATTTGAAAGAGAATTCTTATCTGTGTCTGACTCCCAATGACGTAATTAAAGGAGACTCAAGGACTCCTTCTCCAGCTACCAGGGCCTGGGCCTTTATTACTGTATGTAGTAGCAGCAGCAGCAGAAGCAGAAACAGCAGCTAAGTGTGTTAACTTCCGGGACAGGGGGCGGGGCGATGACATCACAAAGCTTCTAACCAATTATGATGCCAGGGTCAGTACAACGTGGCAGGGAGATTTACATACACCCTGATCAGGGGAAAGGCTGTGTGGGCTCTGAGAACGACTTTGTGCCAAAGAGGCCAGCAGCACGGTGAAGGGACTTACTAGGCCTACTGCGAGGAACGCCAACATTTAATGGTGGGTACAGCACGCGTGGTATTCTGGGATTTGTGGGCGGTACCTTGGTAACGGTGTATGCCGGGAGAAGGGGAGAGGGGCCAATGCTTGACTGCAAGCAATCCCAGGGGGCATCGCGCGGACTGGACGCCATTTTGGTAGTTCTCAGATGCAATCCCAGAAGACCTTGCTGCGAAGACATGTTTGTAGTTCTCAGGCAGGTGGGTCTCTGCCGCGATGCATCTTGGGACTGTTGGTACTTCACTGACCAGCGAGCGCTCCCCAGTGGGAAACCAATGATAATGGTTGGTCTGTGACTAGAAGCTTTGTAGTTACGAACCCTTCCTTGTCCAAGGCCTGGGAGATGGCGGGAAGTGGAAAGGGGGTGGGGGAGGGGACTCAGAGCCTCCAAGCCCTGAAGTCTCTGCTCCTTGCAGGGCAGATTCGGAATCAAAGCCGGAAGGGGCGGGACTTCCGCAATAGGTACGCTAGTGTCTTAGCGGGTTTTCCCAGGTCAGCGTCCTTCCTATTCAAGCTCTTCGCCATAACATCCGCGGGGAGGCCATGGGGGGTTCTCCGTCCACCGCCTGACTGCCTGCCGCGGCTCGTGCGTGGGGCCGACCACAGGCAGGGAGATGGCGGGAAGAGAGAGGCACAAGCCTCCTCGCCCACTCAGCCTGTGCGCATCCTGGGGAGATGGGTTTACCCCTCCGGGAGGTGAGGTTATGCACGACCCTGTACAGGGTGTTCTGGCGCCCTCTGCTGGCCTCTGCGGGTGCACAAGCAGGCAGGACACTAAATAATGCTTAGGGTGCTGGAGGCTGAGTAGTTAAGGTACTCTGTGCCTAGTGGCTAGGGTGCTGGGGACTAAGTACACAAGGATCTGGCCACATTTGCTGGGCTGAACCATACACATTTGGGCAAAGAGAAAAAGTAAGAAGTGGAGGAGAAGGAAGAAGAGGAAAGGAAGGAAAGAAAGACAAATGTCTGTGTGAGTTTTACAGAAAACCTCTCAGCTAATTAAATCGTGTGTACTATTTGGTGTTGATTTGCTGAACGTCAACCAACATACACAGGAAAATGTACAGGCATTCTATAGTGATATTAATAATTTATGTTTTTCCACTTGGCAAATAACATATTTTCAACTAGAAGGAAGTTGTGACACATGGCAAAGCAGCACATTATATTTAGAGTTTGTATCAAATTAGAATGATTTGATGAACTTTTTCAGAGGAAGCTTCTCTATTCAAAGTCAAGAACCAATGCTTAAAGCATTTTCTCAAGGCACCTAGATTCACCCTGTACCCAGGAGATTCTTACTTCCATAAATCCTGGGTTGACAATTTTGATTGCTCGCATCCTACTTTGCTATGTAGAAATTGTAAGCCATATCTAGCATATACTTCTATGAAGATTAATCCAGAAGGAATTGCTGTAATGAACAATTCTGAGCCCAGCTATTCTATCTCGAATGCAGTGTATGCAGTGGCCTGTACTGTCCATAAAATGCTGTTGAGGAAAACTGAAATGGGATCTAAACAAGACAAAAACAAGGGTGTACTTCTACCATGGTCGGTAAGCCTCACTCATAAGCAAGAGAAGCACCAGGATCTAACATTATTGGTAAGTAATTTACTGTGGTCAAGCCAATAAAACATTTTCATCTTATAATTAAAAGTATAAGTTAAAATGGAAAAGGGAACTATTACAACATATGCATATACGTCTATAATTGTCTTACATGATTTTGGGACTGAAAGCACCGATTTGAAGACATTAAATTTTAATATATTTCAACAAATGTTTTCCTAATGTGAGGTAAAATTCTGTAAGTTGTAAGTTTAATCAGTGCAAAAATATAGCAAGTTCAGTAACAATTTATTTTTATAATTCATGGAATATATCCAACACCATAAGATATAGACAAGGGGATCATATCCAATGTAGCCATTTCACCAAAATTACAATCTATATTTATGACACAAGACCATAAGAAGATCCCTTTGTGGATAATAAATGCCCTGTCCTAGAGTCAACAGTAACTGAAAAGTAATTTGCTTTCAATTTTTAATTTAGTATTATTTAGTATTAATAAAGTAAGATGAAGGTGAAACCAAAACTGCTTCCATTATGAAATTTTAGAACACAGACAGTGCACTTAGCCTGGGACATATCTCAATGTATTGGTGATACATGCAATGTGAGGGTTTTAAACAAACAAGATATAAACTTAGGACTCATTTACACTTATAAGCCTTGGAGATCACCTTCAAATAGGGTATCAAGAATATCGTTGAGCAAGTCAATTGATCTCTTCATTCAGTCAATGATAGGAAAATACAAGATGAACTCTGAATGTTTAGTGTACTATGTAAGTTAGTGTTATGGGAATAAGTAATATTTGACATAGATATTGACATAGTCTATAATCATGGCTTCTAGTCATAATATGTTAGGTAAGTTAGTATGTCTCTTGTTCAGATAACTGTATACCTATACAGAAGTTCTTAAAAACATGAGTTATTAATTAGTTATCACAGTATTAGGTTGAGTTATTACTTTTCAGGAGTTGATTTTTTTTTTTTGTTTTCAAGATAATATTGTTGTCTTAACAAAATCTAGAAGTGTTTCTTCCTTTTCCCTTCTGTGGAATACTTTAAGGAGTATTGCAGTGAGTTCTTTGAGACTTCTGTAGAATTCATGCTGAATCTAAACCTATGCTTGCTTTCTTTTATTTTTTTTTCTTTTAATTGAAAGATTTAAATTACTTTTTTCTGTCTTGGTTGTTATGTGTCTGCTTAAATAATTTGCTTCATCTTGATTTAATCTTTTTAGATCTTATACATGTAGAAGTCTACCAATTTATATTTTATATTTGAATGTTTAGTTGAATGAAGAGTTAAAATATGAACTCATTATTCTTTGCTCTCCTCAATGCATGCTGGGGAATTAGAATTAGATCAGAAATGATGCAGTTGACATGGAATTAATAGAGAGAAGACAGGCATTTCCAGAAGCAGGATTTTTCTCTCAGTCAGAACACTGATGTGCTAGTCTTTTGAGGGGGGAAGTGGAGATTCTGTGCTGTAGTACTAGGGGCTGGAGATTTTAAGTGGCTTGATATGCTGGAGGACATATTGTGGGATTTCAATGTATAAATTTCTGGACTTAGTTCTGCCTCTGAGGTTTCATTCAGGAATTGTGAGTGCTGGCAGTTATTCTTGAGCGTAGGGTAGTTTTTAAGCAAGCATTTTTTCAGCCTGATATTAGTTCTTTGTTATTGTTTGTAATGCTATGTTCAAAAATGGTGTGTGTGTGTATGTGTGTGTGTGTATGTGTGTGTGTGTAATGACAATGAAAAAAGACACCACAATTTTGCAAAAGAGCAATGAGGAGTGTATGAGAGTATTTCAAAGGAGGAATGAGGGGGTAATGATGAAATTACGTTATGCTTGAAATAACATTATAATTGAAAAAATAAAGAAATAATAAAAACAACAAATAAAATCACTGTCATTGATGTATTAAACTTTTTTGAATGCAGCAAAAATTCTAATTGTTTTGTCTAAATGTTTTGTCTAACAATCTTTGTCACTTTGTTGTGGGATTGGGTTTCTTAATACTGAGGTTTTACTGAAAGATGTTTATAAATTCCCATTATTTTGTTCATTTTGGTGTTTCCTTCGTTTTTAAAAATTGATTATCATTGGTTACTTTCATTTCTATATTTAACTATAAATTAAATAAAATCACTTAGAACATTTAGTTTTCTTATATAAAGAAATGTTGTTCATCCTTGAAAACATACATATAGTTAGCATTGTAAGAAATAAGCAGTTTATATTTCAAAATCCATGTATATATCACACATGAAGTAATGATGAAGAAAGAAGCTTTTGATTTGAAGGTGAGTATGTGTGTGTGTGGGGGTATGTGGGAAGGCCTGGAGGGAGAAAAAAGGAAGGAAGAAATTTTGTGATGAAACTATAGACTCAAAATAATTGATAAATTTTACTATCCAGAAGTGAATACTGAGGGTGAAAAGACTGTGGCACATGAATTCAGGGTCAGAGACTGATATTTGTATCTTTCTGTATACCTAAACTTAGTTTGAGCATCTTGATGAGGAAGTCAAAAGTAGTTTTATTTCAGTATTAACCCCCAGTCTCCTTACGTGGAGCCTCTGCCTCCTGAGTGTTGTTGGAATTAAAGGCATGATAAAATACACCCAGCTTGCCCATTATTTTTATATTTATGAACTGTTCATACAATTTCTCTGAGGTGGGATAAGCACAGTTGATCTGTTTACTTGTCTCCCCCTCTTTATGTCTGTTAAGTAGCATTTATCTTACAAGGCTACATGTTTTTTTTTTTTTGTTTGTTTGTTTTTAATTTAAGAACTTTATTATTTATTTGTGGCTTTTTTTTCAATGCAGTTTATTCAGGAACCTTGAAAAATCATCTGACCCTGGGGAAAGCCAGCCCACAGATTTAGTAGCCTCTGGGTAGCCAACCCCAGCATGCCACGTGGGCAATGCAGATAGGTCCACATACATGGAAACAAGCCAGATCCTCGGCCTTAGCCAAATGTGGAGTTGTTCATGATAGAGAGCACTCACCATTGGGAAGGTGGAAGGTGGAAACCAGCTCCATCTTAAAGGCGCGGCATTACACAGCTCTCTACAGTTCCTCCTTTTTGTTTTAGACACATCAGGCAAGAGTAGAGGTCTGATCTCTGATATTAGAAATAAATTGGGACTTTGTACCGATGTTCATTTAGGTGTCATCCACCCAAAGAGCATCAGACCCATCCGATACCTTTTTCTACCCTAGAACTCATTGGTACAGGAGAAAACTTCCTGAACAGAACACCAACAGTACATGTTTTTTTTTTTTAATTTTTTATTTTTATTAATTTCAGTTTACTGACTTTGTATCCCCCTTGTAGCTCCCTCCTACCTTCCTTCCCAATCCCACCCTCCCTCCCTCTTTCCCTACCAGTAACCTTCCCCAAGTCCACTGATAAAGGAGGTCCTCCTCCCATTCCCTTTGATCCTAGTCTATAAGGACTCATCAGGATTGGCTGTATTGTCTTCCTCTGTGGCCTGAAAAGGCTAGGTGTGGGGAACACACCTGCAGGTAAGCACTCAGGAGGCAGAGGCAGGAGGATCATGTTTCCAAAACTTTTCAAAGAATTATTTATTATTTATACAACATTCTGCCTGCACATTGGATCTCAGTATAGATGGTTGTGAGCCACCATGCGGTTGCTGGAAATTGAACTCATGACCTTTGGAAAGATAGCGAGTAGTGCCCTTAACCTCGGAGCCACCACTTCAGCCTCATCCAAGAACATTAAGAAGGAATTTAAGGTATTAATTTGTTCGTGATCTTTTCTTTCCTTCTTTCTTTCTTCTAATTTATTGATTTATTGGTTTATTTATTTATTTATTTTACAGTGGTCTGCCTGCATGTACCACTGCAAGTCATACGAGGGCATGAGATCTTACTATAGATGGTTGTGAACCACCATGTGGTTACTGGGAATTAAACTTAGGACTTTTACAAGAACAGCCAATGCTCTTAACATCTGAGCTACTTTTCTTTACTTCATGTTACATAAATTTTCTAAAATATAAATGAATGTGTTATGAACATCTGTAGAGGGAGGCATTGTTTTTCAAGGAAGAAAATGAGAAGATTATTAACAAATGTCTTAATGATTCTTTACTATGGGCACACATAAGTTTGAATGAATACTGTCAAGTTCATCTCAAATGTCACCATATGGTGAATTAAATGTATCATTGTGCTTTCAGGATGATGTTTCTTACTCATGTCCACTGGGAGGCTGTATGCTGCCTTAGCTGAGCTAACTGGATGGATGAGTAAATTGCACCTTTTCATGGGGAGGTGGAGAGGCCAGCCTTGAACTTGTGATCCTCCTGTGTCAGCCTTCTGAATGCTGAAGTTCAAAGCTTTGGCCACTTAAGTGAGAATACTGAAGCAGATGGTACATTTATCTGTTTGCAAAGATTATCATCTTTTAAGATTTCCAAACTTGATATGGTTAATGTATCTCACACATTTAATAATTATTAAAATGTATCCCTCTTCCATGTCATGCAACCCCTAACCAACTGTAATTCCAACTTCAGGGGAACCACTTTCCTCTTCTATCCTCCGCGGAAGCACACACACACTCACACACACATGAACATATGTGTCTTTTAAAAAGTAAGTAAGCAATTGGCATCAGAACCAGAAAAGCATATTTTGAAGAAATGCAGCTGAGAAGTACCGTGATAATGTGGCCTTGACTCACAGAATATTTCCTCAAGTGTTTCACAGCATTCTTATTCAGTAGAAGGTGTTCATATGTTCCCTATACAAAACAAAAATAGAACGCTGTGTCTTCCTACAACCCCATGGGACTTCTGTAGTTTCTCCTGCCTTCTTTGACTTCTTTTGTTTTCAACACATTAAGAATTTCTTGTAACAGAAATTTAAAAATTAAATAAATAAAGATTTAAATCTTTCTTTCATCCGCCATTTTTTTCTGTAAACTCTACTGTGTGCTTTCCTTGTGAAAGGAACCTGGCAAAATGCCAGCAGACATGGCTCTGATGTTTGGTTTATTATTATTATTGTTATTATTATTATTATTATCATCATCATCATCATCATCATCATCATTTTGGATTTTTTGAGACGGGGTTTCTCTGTGTAGCTCTGCCTGTCTCGGACTTGCTCTGTAGCCAGGCTGACCTCAAACTCATAGAGATCTTCCTGCCTCTGCCTCTCCAGTGCTGGGATTAAATATCTGCACCACAATGCTTGGAAGGACTTTCTTATAGCCTGGTTGTCCAGACATGTGAGTGTGAAGAGCTGACAGCAGGTACATGCCCCTCTTTTTGAAAGACAGGGTTTCTCTGTGTGGCCTTGCATGTTCTGAAATGGTTTACAAACCCAGATGACTTGGAACTCACACATACCTGCCTACCTCTGCTTGCCCCACTGATTGTCACAGGTGTCTGACACCACACTTGGCTTTTTGTTATTATCTTAAAAAATGATTTCTAGTCTCTGTCGGCTTTCCTGAGAGCAGCCCTGTTTTTTACTCAGTCGGCACTCACTAAAAGAAAGTGTGGCAGGGATCCCAGGATTTCTTTTTTAGGAAGCAGGGACTTGCTGGGCCCTGGCTGAGCAGGAGAATTTAAACTGGACACATTTAAACTGGGATTATATAAATTTACATTGTGGCTGTGTGGCCAATAAACTAGCTGTACTTACTAATGGACACTTCTGCTTTTTTGTCCTCTCCTAAGAACTGTAAATCCCATCTGTTTGTTTATTTTTACATATATGAGTGCTTTGCCAAGGTGAACAGGTGTACCTGTTTGTACCAGGTGGATGCCTGGTGCCTGAAGAGGCCAGAAGATGGAGCTGAATCCCCTGGAACTGGAGTTACAGATGGGGTGAGCTACCAGGTGGGAAACACATCTGGTACTTTGCAAGGACAAGTGCTTTTAACTCCCGAGCCATTTTGTAGCCCCAGAACTCTGAAAGGCATCCATGATCTTGTCCTCAGTGTTGTGTCATATTGGTAGAAATCCTCTCACAATATTGACTGTAAGTCTAGAAGGCGGTCACCGACATTTCTGGGTTCCCATGAAAACTCTGCAGCTACCTTGACCTTGCCCCTGTTGCTAGGGGGGGTCAGTCAGGAAAGTGGCTAAGACACTGCAGAACACTAGCACGCTGGGTGTCAGGAGCCTGGCTTCCGTAGATCAGTCAGGAAAGCTCTAGCCAAAAAAGTCACAGTGAACACTCCTCAGTGACGGAACGGCTGGGTATCCCAGGACATAGTAGAAAGCAGAAGTTGTGTCTTTGTTAAATATGACTATTGTCATGGACCAGCAACATAGATTCGGGTCATCCCAAATTCCAGGTTCCAATGTGGGGGCAGTCCCATGAAGTATTTATACTATCAGAACAGGCATACATGCTCTTCAGTTAGACCTTAGAAAAAGCAGGTTATGGCAAAGCATAGAAAACTCAGCTATGGACTCCAATGCCATCAGGTGAAATTCTTAACATTGGGCCTGCCAGACACTTGTGTTCTAGTTAGCACCACCCTACAGGTATTCATCAGTCCTAGGATACTAGGTCCAACAAATAAGCTGACAAGGAATGGCTAATAGGGGCTAAAGATGGCCAAGACAAATTGTTATTAGGCTCTGAACACACCATCTCCACCTCACTCCAGTTCTGATTGGTCAGTCAGATCTGTCCACATGTTTCTTCTGTGGGAATTCTCGTTCCTATGTTAAGGTGGGTGGTCAGGTTCAGGGTGTGCAACTCTGTCAACACAGGGGAGATATTCCCACTAAACACCACAGACAAGAGTCGAATCCAAGAGCAAATAAAGAAGACAGACAGGCGACTGATACCAGCAACCGCCCCAGTGTTCCTGAATTATAGCAATACACACACACATAGCAATATTCTCTCTCTGTCTTTGTCTTTCTGTCTGTCACTATCTCTCTGCCTCTCTTTTTCTCTCTCTCAAACACATACACCCCAAATGACTCATGAACAGAGCCTCAGAGTGGCTTGCTGGGTGATGCAGATGACTGTGCTGTGGTGGCCAATGGAGAATAAATAGAGGAAGCAGTAGCAGCAGATAATCAAGAGATGGCTTAGAATTCTGGGATTGCTCTTGACAATGGCCAGGAAAGGCTTAGTACTTCAAGAATTGACCCAAAACCACAGCAGTGATAGCAAAGAAGCACAGAGTTGCACCAAACCCATAACCAGAAAACCCTAAATGGTAGGCCAGATCATTAGTTTGGGGAGGTGGATTTATGTCACAAGCACACACTTTGGGATTTCATAAAGAGGAAATTGTCAGGCTCCAATCTTCCAGAAATCAATAAAACGGTTGAGGTGTCTAATGTTATTAATAAAAAGAGGAAAGAAAAAACATGAGGGAAACATGGGTGCAGAGATACAGATATTCGCTCACACAGAAATACCATGAAAGCATGAAACCAGAAGCCATATGCATACAAAAGAACTGAATATATATTGTAGCCTTGACAACTCACAAATATTCCCTTGAGTTTTTTCTGTTGCCATCTGTTGCTGCTCATGGGGCTAACCGGTTAGTCTGGTTTGTGGCCCCTTGGAGAAAACTAACTTTAAATTTTATTATTATTATTTAAAGAGGTAGTGAGTGTTCTTTTTGGATGGAGGGGAACTTTTTCTTTGAAAATTTATTATTTGTAGAGTATTCTGCCTGCACACCAGAAAAAGTCTCCAGATCTTGCTATAGATGGTTGTGAGCCACCATGTGGGTGCTGGAAATCGAAATCAGGACCTTTGGAAGACAAGCCTGCACTCTTAAACTATGTGATGTCTCTCCAGCCCCATCATTTATTATTATTATTATTATTTTAATTTTTACTGATTCATTGTAGATCCCTGTCATAGACCCCTCCCTCCTCTCCTCCTGGTTCTACTCTCCCTGATTCCCCTATCACCCCTCAACTGGCCCCTCAGAGAAGGGGATCATCCCCTCCCCTGTGCCCACTCACCCACACCACCATATCAAGTCACATCAGGACTCAGTGCATCCTCTTCCCCTGTGGCATGGCAAGGTAGCCCCAACAAGAGAGTGTGATAGAAAAGCTAGCTTGTGGGTCAGGGTGAATTCATATGTGTGTTGGTCCTGCTGTGTTTACAAGACCTTGTTACCCTCGTGTCCTTCATCCCCTCTGTTGCTTACACTCTGCACACAGAGTTTCTTGAGCCCTTGGGGTAGGGAATTGCTGGAGACATTTCATTTAGGGTGGAATGGTCCAAGGCCCCTCACTGTCTGAGAATCTACTGGATGTGGATCTCTGTATTTGTTCCCATCTGCTGCAGGAGGAAGTTTTCTATGATGGCCAAGCAAGGCACTGATCTGTGAGTATGGCTGTGCTCCTTTAGCACAACTGTAGCATTTACATTTCTCTGATGTCCATGGTCTGTGTAGGTTCAGGCTCCTGGCCACCCAAGCCATGTTGGATCAAGGTTCCTTATCATGGAGTGGGCCTCCTGAAACTCAACCAGATGTTAATTGGTCACTTCCATGAAATTTGTGCCACAAGCACACCAGCAAATCTTATAGGCAGGTTACCATTGAATAGTGAAGGGTGTATGGCTGGGTTTGTGTGTACTTTACTCTTTAGGTGGACTTTGGTGAATGTTAAGTGGAACACGAGCATCCACAAGCATGCATGCCATGTCTTCAATGTCTTATGTATTGTTGACAAGCAAGCACTTGAGAACAACTATAAAGTTATGTTCCAAGAACCTGACACTTGGTGGAAATTCAACTTTCAGGAGTTAGCAAGGCACCTCTTCACTTTCCTAGTTCCTCATTCTGTATCCTGTTATTTTCAGGTATTTCAGACTGAACAAAAAGCATCTTTTCAGGCTGGAAATGGACTGTAGTTTTCAGGTTAGATATACCAGTAGCATAAAATTTGGTCAGTGGTGAACTATACTCATCTGTGTGCATTATTAAAAATATCTAGATTGCAACATGTTTATATTCATGAATGGACTTACATGTATTATAGGGATTTTATGTAGATAATTCACAGTATGATTGCTTAAAACTCTTTCAAAAATTTACTGTTATTTAACCCACTTCCTTTTTTATGTTTATCCTCCTTCATAATTAGAGTACCTCCCCTGGTTTATCTCAATAGGATCAATTGTACCTGCCATTGTATTGCTTCCCTACCATGCTTTCTTGTTTCTACAGTTATTCCATGATGAATATTCACAAACCAACATTTGGAGCTAGATGCCACAGAGTAAAGAATGAAAGATATTTGTCTTCTGGATATGGGTTACCTAAATTATATTTTTTACTTACATCTATTTATGTGTATGATATTTATTGTGTTAAACATATTTATGAGTTTCCATTTCCTACCTACTGTGAACAGAATAGCAATGAAGGTGGCTGAGCAAGTATTTATAGAGTGGGATGTCGAGTTGTTTTTACGTATGTCAAGGAAAAGAGAGCGGAGTCAGGCAGCAGATTTATTTTTTCTATTTAGAAAATTCTCCACTCTGATTTCTGGAATGGCTCAACCTGTTTAAAAGACACCCCACCCTCTTTCCAGAGATCAATTTTCACGCCTGTTCTGTAGAAGAATCTCATATACCACCCAAAACCCTGTTATACTCCCCAAAATAACAAAGAGAACAAGTATTTAGTTCATGTACTATTTATATCAATTACTATCATATAATTACATTTTGAATATGTATATTGTCCACAAATTAATATGTAACATGCATAACTTACTAAAATTTGTTTTTAACAGCAGCTTCTATTCTGAAATAAAATGTCTGTGATTGGGAGACAAAGTGAGGGGCTCTTATATTTCTTTAAATACACATTTCAGAAAAAGTTACTTTAAAGTAGGTAAATGATTTAATTTTATTACACTAATGAGTTGTATTAGAAAACTAATACATGAAAATGACCACTTTTTTTGCTAGTTTTTGTTTTTCAAACATCTCAAAGAGTTTTTATCAGGTCTTAAGAGAATAATGTAGCACTTAGGAAAAAGATGCACCCCAACAGCCCTGCACTGGAGGCCAAGATGGAGAAGACCTCCACAGCCACCATGGCTTTGCCCTTGGTGCTCTGGTAGACAGGGATGAAGGTGACCCAGACACTAAGGAACACCAGCATGCTGAATGTCAGGAACTTGGCCTCATTGAATGTGTCAGGCAGGTTCCTCACTAGGAAAGCCACAGTGAAGCTCCCTAGGGCCAGGGTTCCTAAGTATGCCAGCACACAGTAGAAAGCAGTAGCTGAGCCCTTATTGCATAAAATGATGACATGAGCATGTTCAGAGTGTACATCTATGTCAATATAGGGAGGAGAGGTTCCCAGCCACACTCCAGAGAGAATAAGTTGAACCAGGACACAGATGGGGATGACAGCATTATAGATGCCTGAGACAAACAACCTTCTCATTGTTCTCCCAGATTTCATGATCCTAAAGGCCAGAATTACAGTTATAGTTTTTGCCAAAACAGTGGAAATAGCCAACGTGAATACAAGTGCAAATGTTATTTGTTGCAGTATGCAGGAGACAGTGTTTGGGCGTCCAATGAAGAAAAAGGAGCAGAAGAAGCAGAGGAGGATGGAGATGAGCAGGATATAGCTGAGAGTCTTGTTATTGGCCTTAACAATGGCTGATTCTCGGTGTTTAAGGAAGATCCCCAAAACTATAAATGTGCTGACAGAGAAGAACAGAGCTGTGCAGGCCAGAGCCATGCCCAGAGGATCCTCAAAGGATAGGAATGTCACTGCCTTGGGTAAACACTGGTTTCTCTGAGGGTTTGGATAGTCTTGACTTAGGCAAACACTGCACTCCTGCTGATCTGTGCGGAGTAAGTGAATCAACATTTCAGTTTATACATGTATTTATACATTGCACATTTAATTCATAAGAGTTCTTTTCAATAATTTGTATAGCCTGGCATATTCGGCTTCATGATAGTGCCAAAATCATGAACTCTTTGTGAATCCCAATCTATTGTTTTCCTTGATACTTAATAATAAGTTTTGTTTAAAGAATTTATTACTGTTTGTCTAAGGCATTTAAAGTGAAATCTATATTTCTCATATTCAGAAAAAGTAAAACTCTCAAGTAATCCTTCAGGTACTTTTTATTTTTTATTTATTTTTTTATTTTTTTTATCAGTTACATTTTATTAACTCTGTATCCCAGCCGTGTCCCGATCCCTCATTCCCTCCCAGTCCCTCCCTCCTTCCCTCATCTCCACCGTGCCCCTTTCCAAGTCCACTGATAGGGGGGACCTCCTCCCCATTCATATGATCCTGTTTTATCAGGTATCTTCAGGACTGGCTGCAAAGCCCTCCTCTGTGGCCTAACAAGACTGCTCCTCCCTTCGGGGGTGGGGAGACCAAAGAGCCAGTCATTGAGTTCCTGTTAGAAATAGTCCTTGTTCCCCTCACTTTGGGAAACCAATTGGTTACTGAGCTACCACAGGCTACATCTGAGTGGAGGTTCTAGGTTATATCCATACATGGTCCTTGGTTGAATGATTTAAATTACTAAGTATAGTATTTTGATCATATCAGTGTATCCAAATACACTTCCCTGATTACACCATCATGGGTTCTTCTCATTTTGCTTGTTACTCACAGTTTCAGTAGATATTTATTACCCTGCTTCTACATATTTTCCCAAGGTACCATGTGAAGAAATTAGATCCCACATCCATGGCCTATGAAACAATTCTGATTTGGTGGTAAGCATACAACACTTGCATCAACAAATTGCAGCTCTAAGCTCAGATCAACCAGTACCTATCTCAGCTGTAGAAGTTGCAAATGCATTTCTACATTCTTTGGCATTCTTTGACTCAGTACAGGACTCTTGGTCTTTTCATTATAATTCCAGAGTAATCCTAGGAATTATTCTAATTTCCACACTTGTTTTTCTGGTCATTTTCTGAAGACTAAAAAAAGCCCTATATGTCACACAAGAGGTCTATAAATATTGAAATCATTACATCAGAAAGGGGAAAATGGCACAGTAATATTCACTGGAGTTGGTGAAAGTCATTTACTTTGCTTGATGTAATGCCAGCAAAGCTGAGCAGATTGTTAAAATCACTGTTCTTCTAACTTTTTGGATATTTTTTCTGTGTGTCTCCTTAGTAGTGGCTTTCTGCGCTATGATTCCATTTGTTTTTTCTACAAAAATTTATGTCTGAGTCTTTTTATGAAAATCCAAAACTTAACTTTATGTGTACACTGTTTATAAATCTTCTTTCTGCCTGGGACATCATTAAGCACAGATAAGCATATTAGACATGAGACCATTATTTCAGAAGTTTTCTTGGGGTATCTTCCCCTAAACAGTATTTTGGTGCAGAGTAAACAAGGCATTGTGCAAACCCTGAGAGGCCAGGAGATTCAGTTATAGATTTAAGACTTCCTTTCATTATAGGTTTAGAGCTCCTTGAAAATGTAGTTTAAAGATCAGAGAGGATACACTCCTGATGGAATAAAACTCAGTAAATAGGACAGATTGACTAAAATAAACTTTTTCTACTTTATAGCATGATGATGATGCATATAGTAAAAGGAGTTATTTATTAGTATTTGCTATTCATACAAAGACCTGTTAAAGTATTTTCTGTTTTTCTGGACTGCACTCATACTACAAACACTGCCAGTCTAAAAGCAAACTGTCATACATTAAATATGTTTTCTTTGCAGGAGATATTTTTGATTCCTTAAAGTAGAGTCATGGGCTTATAATACTATCTTTTCTGTTTGTATTTTTTTAATTGTTGCTGAACTTGTAACCATGGAAAAAACTCAAACACCCACTCTGTACCACTTGTATAATCATTAGTCTGCGTTTGAACTGTGAAACTTGTATAAATACAGAAGGACCTTTTTGATAGTAAATCAGAGCTACAGAAATGTCTGAATTTTAAATGTCAACTGAGAGATTCCCCTGACCACTGCACCTGACTCACTCCCTTCACTTACTGACCCCTCATATAGTATATACTCTGTGGAACACCCTGCTTGCAAACATACTCCAATTCTCTTTTCCATGCTGAGGATGGCCTCACAGAAAGGTTCCTGGTACAGGATCACAGAGAATGAACTGCCTACAAGAAAGTATTCATGGGACAGATATGTGCTCTCTGCACATATGTAGTAGTTGTGCAACTTGGTCCTCATGTGGGACTTCTAAGAGCACATGTGTAACCATTGTGCAGATTGGTCTTCATGAGGGTACCTATCAGCAAGATCAAAGCTGTCTCTGACTCTTTTGCCTGCCATTGGATTCCTTTTCCATAATTAGACTGCCTTGTTTAGTCTCAATAGCAAAAGTTGTGCAGTCTTATTGCAACTTTATATGTCAAGGCTGGTTGATATCCAAGGAAGGCTCCTTTTTTTTTGAAAAGAAAGAGAGGAAGGGAACATGGGTTGGCAGGTGAGGTGACAGAGAGGGACTAGGAGGAAAAGTGTGATTAGATGCTGCAGTAGTACATAAACAAATCAATTAATAATCCATTAAAAAGAAATAGTAAGATTGTAATAGAAATGAATGAAACAGAAACAAAGAAAATGCAAGTGTTAACTAAAGGAAGAGTTGGTTCATTCTGAAGATAAACAAAATTCACAGACCCTTGTCTCAAGTAAATCAAAGAAAGAAGTAGAGGACTCAAATTAGTAGAATCAGAAGTGACGGAAAAACATTGCTACAGAATCCAAAGATATTCAGAATATTCTAAAGGAACATTTAGAAAAATTATATAGCAGAGTGCTTAAAATGCACATGAAATGGGTAAGTTTTAGATTGGTCCAAGAAACCATGACTCAAACATGAATTCAACTTTTATTCAACATCCTAAATAGATCTAAAGAGACCCGTGAGGAAATTCAAACGCTCATGAAAGCATCTTACCAAAAAAGAAATTAAGGAAGCTGAAAGATTACAAAAGGAGACTCTAATATGTTGGAGACCAGAGTGCACCATAACTGAAGGATAGAGGATCAGAGTCCCAAAGTCCATCGAGCAGGTCCAGGGGTAGCAAACTATGGGCAGCCTGCCCTTCCACATACTCCAGTGAGTTTGGACCCCCAGGGTCTCTCAGCTGTAGAAACCAGACCTCAGATCCTTCCTGCTCCCCTGAGATCAACATCAGGATTATTGGGACAGAATCCCAGCCATCAAGCCACATATTCTCTGGACACCTTGTGGACACCAGGAGAATAAGAGAAACACAGGGATCTCAGATCCAATATGGCAGAGCAGAGAGGAATCTTCATACAAGGAACACAGTTTTAGGCAGGCTTATAAGCTGCAGCCCAGCTTTCTTCTGATTAACCCCCACTCTTGTCACCTTGGCCTGGAGCCCTTTGGGGCACTTGCATATGCTCAGTGTTCATGACCAGCAGCAGCACCTGTACCCCAAACATCGGAGCTCCCACGCATGCACACTCCATGACCTTCAATTCACCTACTCCCATCTGTTTTTTTGCTCACTACCTGGCCTGTTCACTGCCCTTGAAGACACCGGCATCTGAATTGCCAGCACCCATTCTTGAGCCACTGCACATTCCTCATCTTCCTGAATGCTACACTAGACTCCAAAGACAAGCTGGTTCAGTCTTTGGTGCAGGTTCCAGGAACAAAACAGCTAAGGCTACAGACAACCACATGGCAAAAGTCTACAATAAAATAACAGTCAACAAAAATTAGGAGACCATGGCTCTAACCCTCCCAAAAAACAATGGATATACTAATGTAGCTGTAACACAAGAAAATGACCTTAAATCTATGCTTATTCAATTATTTGTGGCATGTGAAGAGGAAAACAACTAATCTCTCAAAGAAATACAGGCAAATACAACCAAACAGAGGCCATAATAGACAGGAAACCACAATCAAACATGTGAAGGAAATAAAACTTTTCATGGCCTTAGAAAACTAGAATTAATAAAGAAACCACAAACAAAGAAAACTGAGTATGGAACACTTAGAAAAGTGATCAAGTACCATGGAGATAAGCATCACCAACAGAATACAAGAAATTGGGGAGAGAATCTCAGGCATTGAAGATGTAGTTGAAGTAACTGATAAATCTCTCAAAGAAAAGAAAAAGTACAGTTTCTCGTGCAAAACATTCAGGACACCATGAAAAGATGAAACCTAAGAATAATAGCAATAAAATAAACAGATGATTCAAGGCTCCAAGGTCCAGTATCTATTTTCAATAAAATTGTGGAAGTTTCACCAACCTTAAGAAAGAGATAGCCTTAAACATAAAGGTGGCTTACAGAACACCACATATTCTAGACCAGATAAGAAAATACTTGTGCAACATAATAATCAAAACACTAAATCTACCCAATGAAAAAATAAATAAATAAAAGCAGCAAGGAAAAAGGCCAAATAAGATATAAAGGCAGACCTATCAGAATCACACCAGACTTCCCAACAGAGACTATGAAAGCCAGATGGGCTTCAGTGGATGTTATGCAGACACTAAGAGACCATAGATGACAGCAAAAGTGACCCAGCAAAAGTTACCGTCAACACAGATGGAGGAAACAAGATATTCCATGACAAAACTAAATTTAAACAATATCTTTGCAGCATCCAGATCTAGAGAAGCTACTAGAAGGAAAACTCCAACCAATGAGATAATCTAAACCCAAGAAGCACAGGATATAGATGACATCACAAAAAAATCAAGAGAACACAAGCACACAAACATACTATTAGCACCAACTCCACAGTAACAAGAACTAATATTAATTGGTTTTTAATATCTACCAACATCAATGGACTCAACAGTCCAAGAAAAAGACACATTCTAACAGTATGGTTACACAAACAGGATCCAACATTTTGCTGCAAACATGAAACACTTCAGCCATAAAGATAGACACTACCTTGGAATAAAGTGCTAGAAAAAGATTTTCCAATCAAATAGGCTGAAGGAGCAAGTGGCAGTAGCATCCTAATATTTAATCAAATAGACTTTTAACCAATATTAATCAAAAAAGATTGGGAAGGATGCTTCATCTTCATCGAAAAAAATCCATTAGGACATCAATATCTTGAAAAACTATGCCCCAAATACAAGGACACCTGCACTGTAAAAGAAACATTCAAGCTGAAATCACACATCAGTCCCAACTTAGTAATAGTGGGAGACTTCCACCACACTCTCACCAATTGACATATCATTGGAACAGAAGCTAAATAGTGATAATGAAGAATACAGAGGTCAAAAATCAAATGGATCTAAGAGATTTCTACAAAAATTTTCACCTAGACACAAACAAATATGCTTTCTTCTCTGCACATCATGGATCCTTCTCCAAAATTGACCACAAAGTCAGGAACAAAGCGAGTCTCATCAGATACAAGAAGACTGACATAACCCCTTGTATCCAATTACACTGCCATGTTCTAGAGCTGGACCTCAGCTATGACAAAAAGAGCAAAACACCTGCACATATATCGAGCCTGAACAACTCTCTACTCAATGACAGGTGTGTCGTGGAAGAAATAAAGAAAGAAATTAAAGATGTTCAAGAATTAATTGAAAATGAAGGTGCAACATACCGAAACTCCTATGACAAAATGAAAGCCGTCCTAAGAGGAAAGTTCATAGTGTTCAGTGCCTTCATAAAGAAACTTGAGACATGTCATACAAGCAATTTAACGACACACCTGAAAGATCCAGAAAAAACAAAAAGATACAGACACACCCAAGAGGAGTAGATGGCTTTAAATAATCAAACTCAGTTCTGAAATCAATATACTAAAAACAAAGTGATTCAAAGAATCAACAAAACCATGAGTTGGTTCTTAGAGAAAATCAACAAAATAGACAATCTCTTAGCTAAAGTAACTAAAAGTTAGAAAGACACTATCGAAATGAACAACATAAAAAATGAAAACATGTATGTAAGGACACACATCAAGAAAATCAAAAGTCTTACTTCAAAAGTCTATATGTCATAAAATTTTTAAATCTATATGGAATGCACAATTTTCTTGATAGAGTCCACTTGCCAAAGTTAAATCAAGATCAGGTAAATAAATTAAATAGTCCTGTCTTTCCTAAGATAATAGAAGCTGTAATAAAAAAATCCCCATCAAAAAAGCCCGGGTCCAGATGGTTTCAGCACAGAATTCTACCAGACCTTCAAAGAAGAGGAAATACCAATATTCTTCAAACTATTCCACAAAATAGAAACAGAAGGAACATCACCAACCTCATTGTATGAGGCCACAGTCACATTGACCCTACAAAGAAATGAACCTCAGACCAATACTGCTTATGATCATTGGTGCAAAACTACTCAGTAAAATACTTGAAAACTGAATCCAAGAATACAACAAAAATATCATCCACCATAACCAAATAGGCTTCACCCAGACATGCTGGGGTGGTTCAGTTTACAGAAATTCATCAATGTAATCTACCACATAAACAAACTGAAGAGAAAAAAAAAAAACAAAAAACAACAAAAAAAAAAACAATGCATGATCATTTCCTTACATGCCAAAAAAGCATCTGACAAAATCCAACACCTATTATTCATGTTAAAAATTTAGGAGAGATCAGAAATAGAAGGCACATACCTAAGCATAGTAAAAACAATATACAACAAGCCTATAGCCAACATCAAACTAAACAGAGGAGAACTTAAATCTATCCCACTGAAATCAGGCACAAGGCATGACTGCCTGCTCTCTCCATATCTCTTCAACATAGTATGTGAAGTCATATATCACACTGCAAGGAATTTAACCTATGGTAGCACTAGATCTCAGAATATAAAGAATATTTATTTAATCTTTCAACATTTTATTGTTTTTAATAAAACATAAAAAGTTTTGTTTGTTATCCAGTTGTCTAAGGATTGGCCTTTTTGAATATGATAAAAAAATAGTAGATTCTCATCATTATATTAATGTATTTTCATTTTGACTTTATATTTTATTATAAAAATTTTCATTTTTAAAAAGAACATAATTATCTCACTATACCTCTTCTTGTTCTTTGCCTAGAACATCTTCTTGAGCCACTTTATATCTATTCTCTCTCAAATTCATGGCGTCTTATTTATTATATGTTTATTTGTGTGTGTGTGTTTGTTTGTATTAAAAATACAACCTGCACATGCCAGATGATATTACTTGTCTATGTTATCACACATTTGAACATAACCCTAAACAGGCAACCATATTTTTATTTACATCAACTTGCTTTTTCTACTCTTGTTGATACTGAAGATGACAAATGTAAGTGTTATAAATGCAATTCTATTTCTCATGCACTCAAGAAATAATCATACATGTACTTTTTCTGGAGTTATCTTCAGGCAAAAATCATTAGGTTTGTTTATTGCAGAAATAAAAATCAATTCTGGACAAGTGGAGATCTCACATTTAATGGGGAACCTATACCATGGAGATAGCCATGTCATGCACCAAAAGGCAGGTTTTTTTATTTTAGTAGTTTTCATCTGACACAATAACATGAGAATTGCCACTCAAATCTTCACACATTTTGTGGCATCAGCAGTGATTACTAATGGATTCAGGGATGAGGGAAAGAGACATGGAGAACAGCATTGCATTATGACACCATAGTCACTTAACTTTCCCCTTCTACATTCCCAAGCAGTTGAGGAAAAGTATTATTTTTCTACCTGTCTGGTTGGAAATGTGGCACTCTGGACAAAATACACAAGAAAAGTAGCAAATGGGTCTTTCTTCTTGTAGAACTTTCCAGAATCCTGGACCACAGCTCTGTGTACATACAGATTGAGGAGTCTGAAGGCAACACAGAAAAACTGGTCATAATATTGAACATTAATTTAAAATACTTTTGGCTAAGTAACTTAAATGCTCATACTCTAGGTAAAGTGTATGTATTTTTTGTGTGTTTAACTTTTTTATAATTTTTATTTTTTTATATTAATCACAAGCTCAGTATCCAAGTGGGTTACCCTAGTAAAGGGAACAGCGACTATTTCTGACAAGAACTCAATGACTGGCTTTTTGACCTCCCCCTTCCCTCTGAGGGAGGAGCAGCCTTGGTAGGTAGATGAGGACATTGCAACCAGTCCTGAAGATACCTGATAATCTAAGGTCAGATGGAATTGGAAGAGGAATTCTCCTATCAGTGTACTTTGAAAGGGGCAAGGAGGATATGAGGGAGGAAGGGTGAGATTGAGAGGGAATGAGGGAGGGGTTACGACTGTGATACAAAGTAAATTGTATGTATTTATGGGGAACTCTGAGGTTATTATATGTGAGTGTAGAATGGAGATTTGAAGTTAGCTCACTTTCCATTATTAAGTGTTCAACAACCATTTATGGTGATCAAACTGTGACTCACTTCTGCCTCACCTTTGTGAAATGTATAAGGCATCCACATATTCTCTCCTCTGAGGCAACAAGTCAGAACTCATTTGGAAGGGTTGGATTGTCAGACAGAAACCCCATTTCTCTCGCCTTATATTACACAATGAAGTTTATAATTCTTTACAAATAATTCCCTTTATATTAAATGCTGAAAAATTTCCCAACCTGATTAAAGTTGCTTGGCCATTGAATCAGAACTTCATTGATGAAAAAGCCTTGGTCTTGTGGACTCTTGAAGACAAATTCTCCCACTTTAAGTATTAATAAATTTTGCTTACTATATGAAATAAACTTCTGTATATCATATGTTTCCATAATATTCTTTTTCTCATCAAAGCTTATTTCATCTCCGGCAGCATTTATCACTTTAATTTTCCTCAAAAATGGATGCAGCTGAAGAGAGACAAAATTAGATATGAGTGGCCTATACAGATTACTCATTGAACTCTAAGAGAAATTCATTTTCACTCCCTCTGACATGGGTTTCTTTTTGAAGGTGCTTAGTTTGTTTAGGTGTCTCTCCAATTATGTAGCAAGATTAATATTATTCCCCATGGAAGTAATGCTAGAGCTCCTAAACACAAGTAGAAATATCATCTATGAGTTAGAAGATAGTATAGTGTGTAGCATGTCCTTAGTTGGCAAAATGTGTCTTTCTCCAGCACCAGAAAAAAATATTTCCACTTAAAAGATGGAGATTTGAAGAGGATCCAAAATGATGGTGCCGAGTGTACATGGTTACTGAGTGCTAGGACTCTAGTGACTCCACAGCAAGTGAGAAGCTATGCTGTGGACCCCAAAATGCCAATGTCTATGCTTCCCAGCTTTAAGGTACACTAGAAGGAAAACCCCAAGCAAAGAAAGTTAACCACACCCAAGAAAACAAATAAAATATAAAAAAGCACCATTGCTGCAAAACCAAAAGGAGAGAAACACAGAAACTCACTACAACCATAAAAAACAAAATTACCAGCACTAGCAAACATTAGTTATTAATATCACTCAACATCAATGGATTCAATTCCTCAATAAAAAGACACTAACAGAATGGATATATAAATAGAATTGCTGCATACAAGAAACACATCTTAACAAAAAAGGAGGACATTACCTCAGAGTGAAGGGCTGGAAATAGCTTTTTCAAGGAAATGGACCCAAGAAGCAAATTGAAAGAAGCCATCCTAATATCTAATAAAATAAAATTTTAACTGAATTTATTCAAAAGATATGGGAAAGGATACATATCATAGTAAAAGGATACATATCATATCAAAAATCCACCAAGATGATGTCTCTATTCTGAGTATTTTGCTTCAAATACAAGGGCACCTACATTTGTAAAAGAAGCATTACTAAAGCTTAAATAATACACTAATATATCCACAGTAATAGTAGGAGACTTCAAAACCCCACACTAACCAAAAGACAAGTCATGAAAACAGAAACTAGATAGAGAAACAATTAAACTAACTGATGCTCAAATCAAATGGATCCAATAGATATCTACAGAATTTTCACCCAGACAAAAAGGGATATACCATCTTCTCAGCACCTCACAGAAACTTCTTCAAGATTGCCCATTGACTTGGTCAGAAAGCAAGCCTCAACAAGTATAAGAAATTTGTAATAACCCCTTGTATCTTATCAGACCACCATGGATTAAAGCTAGAGTTCAATAACAATGGAAACAATAGAAAACCTATAAAACTAACAGAAACTGAATGACTCAGTGGTCATTGGGTCAGAGAAAAAATAAAGAAAGAAAATATAGATCTTCTAGAATTCAGTGAAAATGAAGAGACAACATACCTAAACTTCTGGGACACAATGAAAGCAGTGCTAAGGAGAAGGAAGGTTCATAGCATTAAGTGCCTTTCTAAAAAGAATTAAGGAATTCTCATAGCAGCAATTTAAAAGTACATGTAAAAGCTCTAGAACAGACTGAAGTAAACACCTAAGAGGAGTAGACAGGAGGAAATAATCAACCTCATAGCTGAAGTTAGTGTCAAAGAAAAAAATGGGAACAATACAAAGAATCAATGAAACCAAGAGCTGTTTTTTTTTGAACATCAACAAGATAGACAAAGCTCTAGAGAAGCTGACAAAAAGGGAGAGAGATAGTATCCCAATAAACAAAATCAGTTATGAAAAGGGAGTGTAACTCCAGAGAATCATTAGGTCTTATTTCAAAAGACTGTATTCCACAAGTTTGGAAAATCAAAAGGAAATGGAAGATTTTCCTGATATATGTCACTTGCCAACATTAAATTAAGATAAGGTAAGCAGGTTAAACAGTCCTATAACCTCTAATAAAATAGAAGCTGTCATCAGAAGTCTCTCAACCAAAAAATCAAGAGCCAGATGGTTGTAACATGGAATTCTACCAGACTTCCAAAGAGGACCTCATTCCAACACTCCTGAAACTATTCCACAAAATATAACAGAAGGAATATTGCCAAATTCATTCTATGAGGCTACAGTTACTCTAATACCTTAAACCACAAAAGGACCCAACAAAAAAGAACATTTCAGAGCCATTTCCCTTACAGACTTAGATGGAAAAGTACTCAATAAAATACTAGAAAACCAATCCAGGAACACATCAAATACATCATCCACCATGATCAAGTAAGCATCATCGCAGGAATGTGGGGATGACTCAACATATTTAAATCCATCTCTGTAATTCAATGGAAGAAAAAAATAAACATGTTTATCTAATTAGATGTAAAAAACGCCTTTGATAAAATCAAGCACCACTTCATGATAAAAGTTCTGTAAAGAGCAGGACTACAAGGCCCATACATAGACATAATAAAGGTAATATATAGCAAGCAGCCAAAATCAAATTAAATGGGGAAAAATTCAAAGCAAATACACTAAAATCAGGGTCAAGACAAGGCTGCCCATTCTCTCTCTCTCTCTCTCTCTCTCTCTCTCTCTCTCTCTCTCTATATATATATATATAGTATATATATATATATATATATATATCTTCAAAGTAGTACTTGAAGTTCTATCTAGAAAAATAGTAAAACTAAAGGAGATCAGGGGGTCCAAATTGGAAAGGAAAAAGTAAAAACATCCCTATTTACAAATGATATACTATTATATATAAGTGACCCCAAAAATTCTACCAGAAAATTTATACAGCTGATAAACAACTTCAGAAAAGTGGCTGCTATAAAATTAACTCAAAAAATCAGTAATGGCCTGAATACAAATGAGAAATGGGCTGATAAAAAAATTGTGAAAATAGCATCCTTCAGAACAGCCAGAAATAATATCTTGGTGGAATTCTCCCCAAGCAAGAGAAAGACTTCTGTTACAGGAACTTCAAGTCTCTTAAAAAAGAAACTGAAAAGATATCAAAAGATGGAAAGAGCTCCCATGCTCATGGCTTGGTAAAATTAACAGAGTAAAAAGGACCGTATTAGCAAAAGCAATATACGTTATAATTCCTATCCAAATAACAACACAATTCATCACAGACCTTGAAAGAACAATTCTCAATATTATTTTGAACACCAAAAAATAATAACTCAGCATTTCTGTGCAATAAAAGAACTTCAGGCCACAGAGGAAGACAATGCAGTCAGTCTTGATGAGACCTGATGTACTAGGGACAAAGGGAAGGGAAGAATGACCCCCCCAACAGTGGGCTTGAGGAGAGACATAAGAGGGGATGAGGGATGTAGGGTGGGATTGTGAGGGGATAAGGGAGGGGGCTACACCTGGGATACAAAGTGATTAAACTTTAATTAATTCAAAAATAACTAAATCAACAAACCTCTCTCCCCACACACAAATAAACAGATTGTTTGATCAATGGAATTGAATTGAAGACCCAGAAATAAACCCAGGCACCTATGGACACTTGATTTTTTTTTTTTTACAAAGAATTCAAAACCTCTAATGGAAAAAAAGAAGAGAGTATCTTTAACAAATATCTCTGATCCAGCTGATGCCTACATGTAGAAAAATATCAATAGTCCCATATTTATCAATCTACACAAAACTCAGTTCAAAGTGGATCAATGACCTTAACATAAAAGCAAACACTAAATCTATTAGAGGAGAAAATAGGGAAGATCCTTGAATTCATTGGCACAAGAGACAACTTCCTGAACAGCACACCAACACCCCACGAAGTAAGATTTACAATTGATACATGGGACCTCATGAAACTGAGAAGATTCTTTAAAGCAAAGGACCCTATTAATTTTATGATCTTTTGACATTAAATATAGATTGAATTTTATGTGAAATAGCAGCTTTGGATATGGTCATTATGTCTAAAGCTTATTTCAATTGGTATATTCCAAGAAAATATAAATTTTGATTACTGAACTTGCTATATTTTGACATTAATCACATATTTATATTTTAGAATTTCGTGTCAGGTTAGGAAACATTTGTTGAAACACATTCTAATTTAATGTCTTCAAATCTGTGCTTTGAGTTTCAAAATCATGTCAGATAGTTATAGACATATATAGATATCCTATGACAAACCCTTTTGCATTTTAATATATACTTTTAATTATAAGAAGAAAATGATCTCTTGGTTAACCACAGTAAATTGCTTACCAATAATATACGATCCTGGTGATTCCCTTGCTTATGAATGAGGCTTACCTGCCATGGTAGAATCTCACCCTTGTTTCTGTCATCCATAGGTCCCATTTCAGTTTTGGTCAACAGCATTTTATGGAGGGCATGGGCCACTGCATATACTGCATTCCATATGGAATAGCTGGGCTCAGAAGTAGTCATCACATCATTTATTTCATCCCCAGTCTTTAGGGAAATATTCGCTGGAGAGGGTTTAAATTTTTCACATAGAAAACCAAGAGGTGAACAATCAAAATTGTCAACCCAGAATTTAGAGAAGTAAGAATCTCCTGGGTACTGGGAGGGTGTAAGTGCCTCAAGAAAGTGCTTGAAGCCAGGGATACTTCTCCTCTTTGAAAATGAGAAACTTCCTCTGAAAATATATATCCAAAAATTCCTGTCATTGAATGTAGATTCTAAATATGTCAGGTGTTGCTTTGCCATGATCCACACCTTTATTCTTAAAAAAAAATTAATGTATGGGAGGGAGATCACCAAGTCATCCATATTATCATAGAATAAAATCACATTTACTTGTATATGTTGGTACAAGTTCAGCAATCCATAATCATAAAATATTCTAAATTTTGAGTTATCAGTTTTTCTGTAAAAGCCACACAGATATCTTCTGAAACAATCTTTACTGTTAGGTCTGAGAGAAACTCCCTTCCTCTCCCATCATCTGACACAAAGAGCCCCAGCCACCTCCAGCCAAAGTGGAGCAATAAAGAGATCAACACTTGGGTTAGAGCTCTGTCTTTAGGAGACAACTGATAAAGGGTTGGGAATGTATCTTTGTCACTTAGCATGGAATCAAAGGGACCATATGTGACCTGAAGAAGCAAAGGAAAAAAAAAGTGATTCTTGAGTTTCACATATTTGGAATCATAACCCGGAGGGAGGAAGTGAGTTCATTCTTTGCATATGAGAATCAAAGGACAGAATATTGGTGAGGAGCTGTCTTCTCTGAGATTAGCTTGTCTCTCTAATCACGTGATGGAATATGTTGTTTTTTTTTTTTTCAAGTACCATGAGCTCCAACGTTACTAAGGTATCTGGAGTAAACAATATTCTGTTCACTGTCTTTGAAAGACCTGATAGATCTCCTTTGTTGCAATGACGATGCAACAGAGTATCTGATGTAGTGAAAGACTGCAGAAAGTACTACCAAGTACTTTCTGGTCATATAACAGCATATTTCTCAGAACCTTCAGCTTTAGAAAAGCAAATAGAAAAAGAGACTGACAAAATTTTTAGAGATTCAGTTACCTAAGTTAAAATGGTACAAGTTGTAAAGATCTAAAATCACATTTCCAGGAGTTATTGCATTATTCCTGTCTAATGATAGATTTGACTGAGGAAAAAAAAAAGTCTCTGAAACAGATGTAAATTATTCTGTTTCATTTTTTGTTACATTAGGATAAAATACATTTATTAATTGTTAAACTGAGTGATAACAATCAGAGTTACACTGTGGTTTTATAATCTTCATTATTCCAGACCCTTGTGCTCACACAGTATTTTTCTCTGTTTGTAGTAATGGCGGCTGATGGATACCTTTCTTCAGTGTAGCCTGGAAAGAGTCAATTGTGGCAATCTATTTAAGTGGTTGGTCTCTGTGAATGCTGCGCTGAGATCTACTTTCCTGAATGAGATTGTTAATTCCTTGAAAGATTTTCATCCATGATGACATTGAAGATTGTTCTAAATTTAGTTACATGTCCCAGACTTTCTTTTTTCATACATCAGTATTGACAACTGTAGGAATTTTGAGACTGTTATATGCTTTCTTTGGTACTTAGGTATCTTTGTTGTACAATTTGGCTTATGATAAAATGCAGCCTTACTATCCACAGTACATCTTCCAGTGTTTGACAATAGAGTCATGGTTTCCACTAAGTGATCTGCTTAGAAATTTTCAGAATGTACTGAGCATGATTTTTATGACATTCTTTCTACTGTTAACCATTGCCATATCAAAGTAATTCATTCACTGCTCTTTTAAATCTGCCTATACTAAACATAAAACACTTCTCTGTTTTCTTTTGTTTTTGTCAGTTTTGACCTATGATTGTGCACCAAAATACTTTTCTAACTTACTTGTGGGACGTTTTAGAGCTCTAAAAGTGTTCCAATTGCAGCAGAAAATTCTGACATGGTTCCTGAAATGATTCCTAGAGCTTTGTGTTGTGTTTTGCATTCGTAGTTAGGAACATACTCAGTTCTTCCAGACATTGACATCAGAGGGCCTTCCAGGGTTTTTTTTTTTTTTTTTGTTAGAATTAAAGGCGTTGTAGACATGGAAATCCAAGGTCACAATGGGAAGCAGTTGTGAGTCCTTATTGATCTGATCAATGGCTAAGTATAAGGTCATCAAATATATAGATAGTTTCTCCATTTCGGTCTAAACCAGAAGAACAGAATGATGAGTGTCGTCAGCCCATTTTGTCAGAAACTCTTTATCAAATTCAGGAACCTAGAAGTGTTAAGCCTTGACTTTTACTGTGACATGTACAGCTTTTGTGAATAAGCCCCTGACGAATCAGGAACATCATGGAATGGCTCTTAAACTCTCAGAAATTGAACTATAACTAATAATGGTTTCCTTGCTGAAGATTTTGTGGATAAAGATTTTGTGTAACTTTTTTATGTCCTGTGACTGCTGAATATATAGGTGTTTATGATGTTTCTCTTCATGGAAACATTGGAATATAGAGGAGTCACTAAGGTGTTCACTGGGAATGTGAATAAGAGCTTCATGTCCTTTTGTTTTGCAATTATTCATTTTCATAGTCATTTACAAAAATTCTAACAACTTTATTTGTATGCACTCTTGGTGTTAAAGTGTTGCATGGCAGGGTGGATAGATATCCAGGCATCTAGGAACACTGACCCCTTTTTGTACAAAGAAGAGTATCAGTCTCAGTGCACACAGGAGGTCCTGGAACCATCTGTAGCTCTAGGTCATGAGATCCCTTTTGGAATTTAAGACCACCAGGCACACATTTTGTATTCACACAAGAAGGCAATCACTCAAGTACATGAAATAAAAATAAATAAACCTGTGTAAAATAGTGTTTTGAGACTTCAGAAATGACTGAGATGTTATGAGTACTTGCTGCACTGTGGAGGACTCTGATTCAGTCACAGTAGCCACATTTTGGATTTCCATACCATTTAACACCAGTTCTAGGGGTCCTCCTCTCCTCTCTGCACACACCAAGCATACCTGTGGTATACAAACAAACATGTAGGCAAAACACACACAAAAAAGCTCATAAACACAAAATAAAAATACAAAATAATTTTATAAAAATGTAAAAAGTAATAACGAAAGGAAAAGTGTTTCTATAAGTTTTCCATCTAAATTGCTGAGTAGAGTTTCCTGGGTAAGGTAAGGCAGTGAAATAAAAGAGTAACTTATCCTAGCATAAGAAAAAAAAAAGAGGAAAACACAAGTTCCATAAGGTAGTAAAAAATTACTAATTATAGAAGGAAATGGAATTTTGGTGCAGGTAGTTGGGCTGAACTGTCTCACTCATAGACGTCCATGTTTGGGGATGGGTCTTCATATGCTTCTTTCCAAACCCCTGGTAGGTGAGAGCTTGCCTGGCCCAATAGAGGCAGAGTAATAGAAATCATTAGCTTGAAGTCCACTGGTTTCTACTGAAGGAAAGATTATGCCTTCATTCCTGCCATCACCAAGTAGAAATTCATTTGGTTGCAATATATTAAACTGAGATCTATGGCTAGATGCTGTGAAGAGAATCTATTGTTCTAAACCATGCAATTAGCAACCATTGACAGAGGGAGGATTAGTCTTTCCCAGGAATTACTCAATATCAAATATTCAACTGTGCGAATGTGTACATGTATGAATGATAACTACTGGAAAGAGCTATGTCTCCAATGACTGGCTATAAAATCTTCATTGATGATTTTAACCTTTGGCTACCTGAGATCTGACTTTTGATCCTAGTCCCTTAGCTGGTATGCTTTGTCTGGCCTCAGTGGGAGAAGATGATCCTGGTCTTATAGAGACTTAATGTGCCAGGGCTGGTTGATACCCATGTGGAACCTTCCCCTGCTCTGAAGAGGAGAAGGGAAAATGGGGGAAAGAGTGTGTGAGAGGAGGGACTGGAGTATAATGGGAGGGCTTCTATCAGAATATAAAATTAATAAATATATAAAATAATGGAGAAAAACTTGTAGCTTATATATAAAATTTTTTCAAGATTTCTTTCTTTTTTTATGAAAGATCATGTTTATTTCAGAAATATTTGTTTACATAAACTCATATTGATGTCAACTTTTTGTTTCAATGATGTGTTCTTGTCAGAGAGAGAAACAGATAAATACATTTGTTTATTTTATTTTATTTTATTTATTTTTTTATTTTATCAATTACATTTTATTAACTCTGTATCCCAGCCGTGTCCCGATCCCTCATTCCTTCCCAGTCCCTCCCTCCCTCCCTCATCTCCACCGTGCCCCTTTCCAAGTCCACTGATGGGGGGACCTCCTCCCCATTCATCTGATCCTGTTTTATCAGGTATCTTCAGGACTGGCTGCAAAGCCCTCCTCTGTGGCCTAACAGGACTGCTCCTCCCTTCGGGGGTGGGGAGACCAAAGAGCCAGTCATTGAGTTCCTGTTAGAAATAGTCCCTGTTCCCCTCACTTTGGGAAACCAATTGGTTACTGAGCTACCACAGGCTACATCTGAGTGGAGGTTCTAGGTTATATCCATACATGGTCTAAGAATATTTTGTATAGATTCTATAACTCAGGATTTGTAAATTCTTGGGTTTGGTTTAAAACTCTGTAAAATCACCAACAAAATGTCAGGTTAAAAATTGTAAGAAAAAATATTAATAGCTAAAAAACTACAGCATGCTTGTGTATTATGTGCATTCAATTCATATTTAGAAAAATAAACATGTCAGAACATAGTGTATATGTTATGGGAATACAATTTCTGTTTCTAGAAAATAGAACTTACTAACATCAAATGTTTGACAACATTTTGTAAATATCTATTCAGGTTAACAGAGACTGACTTAGAAATGTATGTCTAAGTTTATAACTGTCTAAAAACACACATATATCTCTACTAATTGTGTTCAAAATGAGGCTTGTTGAAAAAACCTAGGTAAGGAACAACGGATGTTAAATAACTAAGTTATGTTTTATAAATGAGGTCTATTGGAGGTTGTTCTGATGTGTGTTACTGGCACTCAAGATCTGTTACACCTATCTTAGTTTTGAAAACCTGCCTAAATCATACCTGATTGTTCGATTAAATGTCCTATTCTGGGCATGGCAGAATGGGTTAGGCCTGACAAAGATTCTGGGGCTTCTGGGAAAGGAGAATCATGAGACAGATGGTCGGGAAGTGAGGAGGAAGAAGGATGCCATGATGGGTTATTGTGGAGAAAATACCATGTGGGCTAAGGAAGGACTCTAATAATGGCATGAAAAGGCTCATATGTAGAATGCTAATATGTACTATGGGATTATAGATGGAAGGTGGACCAGATGAGGAGGATTAAATTGGAAGGCATTGGATGGGGGCTAGGAGATGAATGGTGAGGTTATTGAGCCAGCATATGTGAAATATCTATCTGGCCCAAAATAAATAAGACAATTATAAAATCTAACCAATATCGGTGTTTTATTTGTGATAAGGGGTAAATAACACCACAGTGATAGTGTTCTGGAAAATAATAATAAATAGTATAGAGCCCAACAATCTTTTTTTTTTTTTTAATTTTCTGCAACAAAGGTTTATAAATTCCTAAGGTCTATCCAGGATCCCAGAATTTTACATGAAGATGTAAATATAACCTCTCTGTCTTTGCTTAATATGTTAATGTTTAACTATTTGGATAAACTGGGTCATATAAGAAACTAATATTCTATAAGATACACTACAAATATATCTGGAAAATGACATTCCTAGTCTTTCTGTGAACTCTATTTATGTTTTAAGGTTCTTTTTTGTTGTAAAAGATCTTCACCTAAATCTTCAAATCAAAATGTTAAGGCTCAAACTTACCATGGGTAAAAGTGCAAAAGTTTAATCTTAAAAGCTGTGAACTTGTTGAAAACTGTAAAAGATAATTAATATTCTGGATAATGGTCAGACACCTTATAAATGACCAAATACTTTAACATGTTCAGAGGTAGGCTTATTATCATGCACAATATAAACATAATGCCTCTACAGAGAGAAAAGTGTCTCTGTGTCTAATCAAGGACAAACCTTACATAAGTAACTGAATATCAGTGAAATTTATTTACTATAAAATATGGTTAACAAATTTGATGTTGTTCCCCAAACCCTTCAGAGAGTTCTTCTAAATATGGATTTAAGAAATCTAAAGAAAAAGTCTCCCTCTGGTAAACAAAAATTTACACTTCCAGTCAGAAGCTAAGGCAATTCACAAATACTATGGGCAGAAATAGCCTTTGTCTTGATCATATCTGAACTGTAGTAATGCTGACAATTGAACCAAGAATTGACATATGCTTCACCCATCATTATATCCCTGACCAACCTCTGGACACTGTTGAGTTGAATACCCTAATGTTCCTGGCCAAGACAAATTAGTTTTTCTACATTCCTCTTCCATAAAACATCTCTCAGACCTTACAGGTCTGGTGCTTGAAAGCTGTTGATTCCCTATGTTGCAACTGAAGTCTTAATGTTGTTTGGGTGACATTCAAAGAATGTCTGCTCGCCACAAAGTATTTGAACACCATGGAGGAACCTAGACCCTAGACTGGGTGTACAGGTATCAGACTTTTTGACTGATACAGAGGCCATTTGGTTTATACTGCTTATTCAATTTAACCCTCTCAGGTCTCTGGTGGTGTTGACAGTATGTTGTCACTATAGAAGTTGAACAGCAATCAGGAAACTTGAGGCATATTTTTAAAACAAGGCAGCAGATGTTTGGTCAGTCCATACTATATGTGACAATCAATCCTTGTTCTTTCTACAGCTAGCAGGTGACCTGCTGAAGGAGGCATTATGCCAGACAGGTTTGCCTTGCTGACAGGCATCACACTGAACAACATAATCACACAAAAATAAATATATATGAAATTCAAACTAAAGCTATCATGTTATTAATATATATCAACTAATTGTTAGAATTTTTAATTAAAACAACTTGCTTTTCAAGCACTGCTTAATTAACAGAGTCTCCTGGTAAATGGCTGGAGGGGGAAACAGAGGCTTTAAACTTGATATAAATTTTGACTGATTAAGACAGTGAATTATGATATCTATATGCAAGTTGTAAATATCTGAGACAGTGGTTTAAGGTATGAGAAAATGAGACTTAATGATTTCAGAATGTTGGAGTTTTAAAATATTAATCAGTGGAGTTCTGATATCCTATGGAAACCACCTGATGAAAGATGTGGCTCCTGTTCACATAGTTATAGAATCTAGTTTTTTAATGTCCTATCATTGTTCTGAAGACACAGTGCTTCTTATTGTGCAGAAATCTTATCTTTCATTATATATATATAGACAGAGCTATGTCTGTTCATTTTTCATGACTTTAGCCCATAACCATCCTTTTTTGATCTCCAAGATTTAGGTATAGCTGTAAAGCATGAATCTAACCCAGCTGTTTACAGATATTTGCTTTTCTTACAATGAGGGTTACAGTGTGTATTCTGTATTGTGTTTATATTAAAATATTTGAAGTGTTCATCTTCTTTAGTAAAGTTTTAAAAATATACTGTAAGCTCCAAGGAATTGAGACTTGATCCCCCTAACACAAGTCAAACAGATTCTAGATTGACTTCTGACAATTAATAATTCATTCTTTCTGTCTCTTGCCTATCTCTGAGGAGGGGTTCTTTTCTTTCTCTGGTCTTGGTACACTTTCTACCTCCTGCTGTAGGGGGCTAATGAACTATAGTTTCTCCCTCATGTGAAAGCATTCCTAAGCGTACTTAACTTGCAAAATAAATCAGGCATCCTGGGATTTTTCTCTTCACATACTCCATAACAATACAGCTATGAGGACCACAGGCTTTTAGGCTTCTTTCCTGCTCACAAAGAGGTGCATAGAATGAGCCTTTCAGAAGATACTTTCCAGTAAAGTATCATCTTAAGCCAGAATTGTTACTCAAGTGAACAAATATGCCAAATATAGCATGAATGGAAAAACAGAAAATATGGAAAAGCTGAATGACTCCTCTACAATATCTTCACAACCAACAAATGAACACAAGTATACTCAAAGCAATAAAGTGGCCAGTGAATACTTCAGAAAGTAAAGAGGTGAATAACCCAAAGGAAGATGGGATCAAACATGGAATTTGTCTTGGCATTGAGACAAGAATAAACAGTACACAGGAGAACTTGGATGAGGGATCAGAAAAAAGGAATACAAATAAAACACTCAGTACCAAAAAAGATAAATCCTAAGACAAAATTCAGATTCTAGAGGAGGAGAAGGACAAATGCTAACATTGGAAATTAAAACCACTAAGACTCCAATCACACCACAAGTCACTGTGTTTCCAACAGAACTAAGTAGACATCAGAATATCAGGCATGAAGGACATGACTTTCATAGCACTGCATTAAAGTATCAGTGAGAAATAAATAAATCATAACTGTGACCACAGTGTTCAAACTCTGAGACACTTTAAAGAGACTAAATCATGTAGAACAGGAGAGGCTCAGATTTGTGCTAAGGACATGGGGATACTGAAGTTCATTTTAGTTGAAAATCTCCAAATCTGGGGAAACATTCAAACAAAAGACATTTAGATGCCCAAATAAAGGTGAGAAGAGTGGAATATTTTCTGGATAGATTAGAGGAAATGTGTCAAAAATATATAAACCTGAGCATGGAATTCCACAGTGAACTAGACACAAAAGTTGGTGGTTTCTCTCTCTGATTTCTTCCCCATTGGACATATAAGGAAGAGAAGTGGAAATGTTTGTAGATGTGTAATGAAGGAGGACAGGTTAAAACTTTTACATTTCTCTGTATCATCTTCAATATTCTCAAAGAAATTGCATGTGCACAGAAGAGCAGGTACTATCCTGTAGCCAGAACACGCATACCACATTCAGACAAGTACTCACAGAAAGAGTTCCCATAGTGGCCTTGGGTCATTGTCAAAAATATTCGTGAAGGGTGCTTCTAGTGTTATGTAAATGGGGATAAATGCACCTAGGATTATGTCTGCCTTCGTGTAGGTACTGGGCTGCTGCCAGCACTCAAAACAGCTGTGGTGCATCACCTCCATTGATGTAAATGAAGATTGCAAGAGTACTAAGAGACAAAGCAAAGGAAAGGACATGTCAGTGTCTTCACAACACAGAGACAATGCCCTGCTTCTATGATGATTCAAGAAGATTGTTGATTTATGTCATGCAGCAGGCTCAGACTTCAACCTTGCCTTAGAAGCCTTTGTATGCTACAGCTGCTTCCTACTGTTACTTCAGGTTCTTAGTCTGTGCACAACCAATGGTTCTCATGACAAACCCGCTCACAAACTGAAGCAAAGTCCAGTCAATAGAGTATGGGTCGTGCTGCTGAACTATTTCTCTAACTCTAACCAGAGTCACTCTAAATTCCATGGCTTTTCATTATTGTAGTTTCCTCTCCTACCTGTGTTCTGGGGATCCCATAGCCCTGGGGCTCTGCACCTGCATCCTCAATGTGGGTGAAAAACATGTTTGGTTCTTTCTTTCTTCCCCAACCTGCATGATTTCATCATGGTCCACAGTAACTTTGGAGAGTCTCATAGTCTGAAACATAATTGTAAGTCATCTAAAACTAGCTTGTTTGTTTTGAATTGCTGTTGTGAAGGTAGTTTAGACGGGTGATTTTTAAAAAATAAATATATTCCACAAAACTGCACTTAAAACATTTCAAGATTGGCATCTGGTGATGTCAGTCTTTTGTGTCTGCCATTCAAAACACAATAATCTTGTATCTATCTTGACTCCCTTATCTGTTGTCTTCTCTTTTCACCAATAATTATAAAGTTTTTTTTAAAGAGTAAAGATATTACAGTCAAGTACACATGATCATTTCCTATGTCACCCATTCATACTATTAAGATACTCAAGCATTAATCTCACAATCTGTGTTCTGCTAATAGCACACTCGTGTACCAGCCACTCCACAATTACATTTTTTAATAAATCCAATGTTATGTTTTAAAATACCAAAATAATCCAAAAAGTCACAAAAGTCCAGGAAAGCATGATCTTTATTTGAATTATGCACCAAAACCTGAACAGTCCTGGACAAAGGCACAGATTTGGGAACTGACTGATTCTCTGAACAGTCCTCATAGTAAATATTTAAGCAGATAAAAAAAAATCTTACTTCATTTAGGCCACTACTGAACAATTAGGGACTCAGAACAAACTTTGGAGCTGAACTGTGACACGAAAGTGAAATTGTACAGCATTTTTATAGGATGGAAACACAAATCAATGGGGAGCAGGGAAGGCTGTGGCATTTTCCAATCATACCTTGACAGAGAGCTTTGATCAAGTAAGTAAACATTGGTGACTGAGCCCTATCCAGGACACATGGTTTCTGAGTTCTTGACTCAACTTTTGCAGTCACATCCCCTCCTGGCCTTAAAGGAACAAAAGATTGGAAAAGCTGCTCATAATCAATTTAAGTCCTGACAGGGAACACATTTACAACCTGTGTGTATCAGTTTAGATGATCAGCAGATTCCCTCTTTACATTCTTTACCTGTCAACAGACAAACATGAAACATCTGAAGAAGAAGGGTAGGAGTTGGTTCTGGTGCCTGGGAACATGAACTCAATTTTCACCCTGCCAGCAAGAAGGAAGATATTTCTGAGACAGCAACCATCTCGTAGCAACTAAAAAGAATAATACTTTACTTCTATAATTTTTCTGCTGTTCTTTAATAGAGTTTATCATAAATATGCTTGATATAATCTCATGGTAATATTATACATTACTGTTACTATAATACAATATATACAGTATAATACAAACAAAATTTTTGAAATGTTACTTATGTATAAATGGTTTATGAAAAATTGGGCATGAATTTTTTAAATACTAAAAAGTGTTTCCAGGAGGCTTTGAAGGGAGGAAAGTGAAAGAAAAATGATTTATTTATAAATTTAATATAGAAATAATATATAAATAAATAAATGAGCCAAACCCAGGGGATCCTCAAAAGATAGGAAAGTCACTGACTTGGGCAGGCAGTGGTTTCTTTCAGGGTTTGGGTACTCTTGACTTGGACCAGGGTTAGGGTTAGGGTTAGTACTGATGTACTCCTGCTGATCTCTGGGGAGGAAGACAATCAACATTTCAGCTTGTGCTATTATTTACTAATTGTACATTTAATTCATCAGACTGCTTTCCCATGATATGGGTAGCCTGGCATATTCTGCTTCATGATAGTACCAATATCATGAACTTTTTATGAATCCCCAAATAGCAATATTTTGACTTATTCCTTGTCCTTGGTCTTTTTTAGCTGACCTCCTTCAGTTTCATGAGGTCCCATTTAATAATTTAATAACTTAATAATTGTTGATCTTAGGGCTTGAGCAATTGTTATTTTGTCAGGAAGTTTTCTCCTGTGCCAATGAATTCAAGACTCTTCCCCACTTTCTCTTCTAACACATTTAGTGTATCTGCTGTTATATTGAGGCCTTTGATCTACTTGGGTTGAGTTTTTTGCAGGTAGATAAATATGATCTATTTGCATTTTTCTACATTCAGAGATACAGTGAGACCAGCATCGTTTGTTGAAGATGCTGTATTTTTTTTTTCTGATCAAGTCTCAGTTTATTGTACTTTAAGTTACAGCTTATAAAGAGTAAGAATAGGCAACTCAGGGGGAGGAACTAGTTTCAGTGAAAATTGCAAAGCAGGATATTGTCAAGGAAGTTTTAAAAAGCGAGAGGACAGTTCTCAGGTAAGTGGGAGGCAAGGTCTCATGCCGATACCTGCCAAATCTAAACAGTTGAACAATCCTCTACAAAGCTCAAAACAGCACCTACGGTCCAGGGATGGAAACTCACTGTACCATGCAAGGCACAATGTGCATGATAGATTCCAAGCAGGCAGGAGTCAAGCAGCCATTCTATGGCTCCACACAAGGAATCACTAGATCTACCCTAAACATACAGTGTACTTTCTTACTGGTAAACCAGAACTGTGTGCTGTATTTTTTTTAATTGTGCGGTTTTGGCTTCTTTGTCAAAAATCAGTTGACCAAAGGTATGTGGGTTTATTTTTGGGTCTTTGATTCAATTCAGTTGATCGACCAGTCTATCTCTATGCCAGTACCATGAAGTTTTTATTACTATTGCTCTGTAGTAGAGCTTGAAATCAGGGATGGAGATAACTCCAGAGGATCTTTTACTGTGTAGTATTGTTTAACCTATTCTAGTTTTTTTTTTATATGAAATTTAGAATTGTTCTTTCAAGGTCTGTACAGATCTGTGATGAGATGTTGATGGTGATTGCCTTTGGTGAGGTGGCCATTCTTACTGTGTTAATCCTACAGATCCAGGAGCATGGGAGATCTTTCTCTTTTCTGATATCTTCTTCAGTTTCTTTCTTCAGATACAAAGTTCTTTTCATACAGGTCTTTCACTTGTTTAGTTAGAGTCTCATCAAGATACATTATAGAATTCGTGGCTATTATGAATGGTGTAGTTTCCTTAATTTCTTTCTCAGCACATTTGTCTCTTTTGTACAGGAGGGCTATTGATTTTTAAAAATTACTCCTGTGTCCAACTACTTTGCTGAAACTGTTTATCAGCTCAGGGAGTTCTCTGGTGGACTGTTTTTGGTCACTTACATACACTACCATCTCATCTCCCAATAGCAGTAGTTTGGCTTTTTCCTTGCTGATTTATATACACTTTATCTCCCTTTGTTGTCTTATTGCTCTAGCTAGAACTTAAAGTACTATATTGAAGAGGTATGGAGAGAGTGGCCATCCTACTCCTGTCCCAGATTTTAGTGGAATTGCTTTGAAATTTTCTTCATTTAGTTTGATGCTTGCAATAAGCTTGATGTATATAGCCTTAATTATGTTTGAGTATTGCCTTTGTATCCTTGATCTCTCTAAGATTTTCATTATGATAGGGTGGTTGTATTTGGTCAAAGACATTTTCTGCATCTAATGAGATGATCATGTGATATTTTACTTTGATTTTGTTAAAATGGTGGATTACATTGTTGATGTTTTGTATGTTGATCCATCCCTGCATCTCTGGAATGATGTATATGATGTGTTCTTGGATTCAGTTTTATTTTATTGCATCAAAGTTCATGCATGAAATTGGTCTGGAATTCTCTTTCTTTGTGTGGTTTAGGTGTCAGGGTGATTGTGGCCTCATAGAATGAATTTGGCATTGTTCCTTTTGTTTCTATTTTGTGGAAAAGTTTGAAGAATGTTCACATTAGCTCTTCTTTGAATGTCTGGCAAAACTCTGTACTAAAACCATCCAGACCAGAGCAGTCTTCATTTATTTATTTATTTATTTATTTATTTATTTATTTATTTACTTATCTATCTATCTATCATCTATCTATCTATCTATCATCTATCTATTTATTTATGTTGGAAGATTTTTGATGATTCCTTCTATTTTCTTAGTGGTTATTGGACTGTTTAAACTTTTTTCGGATCTTGATTTATCTTTGGTAGGTGAAATCTATCTAGAAAATCATTTGTTTACTTTAGATTTTTGAATTTTGTGGAATACAGGCTTTTTAAGTAAGACCTAATAATTTCTTTTTTAATTCCACATTGTCTGTAGTTATGTCACCCTTTTTGTTTCTGTTGTTGATCTAAATAATCTCCCTCTGCCTTTCATTTAGTGTTTCTAAGGGTTTGTTTATATTGTTGAGTTTCTCAAAGAACCAGTTTTTTGTTTCATTGATTCTTTGTATCAATCTCGTTTCCAATATATTGATTTCAGCCCCAAGTTTAAATATTTCCTGTCATCTACTCCATGTTGGTGTATTTACCTCTATCTGTTAGAGCTTTCACGTGTGCTGCTAAATTACTATTATGGGACCTCTCCAATTTCTTTATGAAGGCACTTCATTTTTTTAAAATGCTGTGAGCTTTTCTCTTAGCACTGCTTTCATTGTGCTTCATAATTTTGGGTATGTTGTGCCATCATTTTCATTAAAAACTAGAAATTATTTAATTTCTTTCTTTGTTTCTTCCCTGCCCCAGTGGTGTTTCTCTTGTTGTTGACAGGAAAACCTCAAGGAAAGCAACAAAACCAGAAAATTTGAACACAGGGGTCTTTCCAGAGATTCATACTCCAACCAAGGAGTATGAGTTTTAGGTTATGAAGATAACCTAGAACCCCTGCACAGATGTAGCCCATGGCACTTCAGTGTTCAAGTGGGTTACACAGTAATGGGAAGAGGGACTGCCTGTGACATAAACTGATTGGCCTGCTCTTTGATCACTTCCTCCTGAGGGGGGAGCAGCCTTACGAGGCCACAGAAGATGACAATGCAGCCACTCCTGATGAGATCTGATAGACTAAGATCAGAAGGAAGGAGAGGGGGACCTCCACTATCAGTGGACTTTGGGAAGGACATGAGTGAAGAAGAGGAAGGGAAGGTGGGATTAAGAGGGGGAGAGAGAGGGGTTTATGGGGGGATACAAAGTGAATAAAGTGTAACTGATAAAAATTAAAAATAAATTAATTAAGCTATGTAAAAACTAGAAATAAAAAAAACTGAAGAAGTCAAGCAAAAACTCAAGTGATAAGCCTCACCAATACAGTCCAAAACATGAAAAAAAAAACATTCTCAAGACTATAACAAATGCTATTGTGCTTAGAAAGTCTTTTTTTTTTTTCAGGGAGTGAGTTCAAGGCTGTTCTTAATTTCTCATCCATTCTATGTTTATTGAGTTTACTGAGGTCTTCAACCTATTTTCGGTGAGTTTTGTGCAGAGTGATAAGTAGGGATCTATTTGAATTATTTTACATGCATACTTCCAGTTTGACCACAACAATGTGTTGAAGATGCTGTCTTTATTCCACTGTTTATTTCAAGATTTCTTATTTTAAAAATATCAGGTGTTCATAAGTATGTGAATTTCTACCTAGGTCTTCAATGTCATAATTGAGCAAAGTGTTTGTATCTCTTCCAATACCATGCTGTTTCTACTATAGTTTTTAGTTTAATTCAATCTTGGATGGGTGATCCCTCTAGCCATTCTTTTTAGGATTGTTTTAGCTGTCATAGTTTATTTGTGCTTTTATTTGAAGCTGAAAATTGTCTTTTGTTTGGAATTTTGATGAAGATTGCACTGAATGTTGATGTTGAATGTTTTTCTTGGGATGGAGAGTTTTACTCTATAAATCTTATCTATGAGCAGTGGAGAGCTTCCTAGCCCTTGCCCAGGCATAAAGATAAACAGTCTTCAGAAATACAGCAGAAAACTGAAAATCTTCTGCATAACAAAGGACTGCCATCATTCTGAAAATGTAGCAGTGTACAGAAAACTAAAATACTTTTACTATCTACACACCCAAATAAAGGCTAATATTGAAATGCATAAATAAGTCAAAAGAAAATTTAGATATTAAGAAAATTTACAATCTAAATAAAACACACCTACAATTCTAAATAAAGATTTTTTTATTTTTATTAATTACAGTTTATTCACTTTGGTTCCCAGCTGTAGACTCCTCCTCCAACCCCTCCCAATCCTACCCCCTCCTTCTTATTCTCCTATGACTCTCCCCCAGTCCAATGATAGGGTAGGACCCCCCTCCCCTTCACTTTGACCCTAGACTATCAGGTCTCATCAAGACTGGCTTCTTTGTATTCCTCTCTTGACTGGTAAGGCTGCTATCCCCTCAGGTGGAGGTGATCAAAGGGCCAGTCCATGAATTCATGTCAGGTCACTATTTGCAGTTGTTATGATAGTATACATGAGTGACCCCAAAAATTCTACCAGGGAACTCCTACAGCTGATAAACTCCTTCAGCCAAGTGGCTAGATACAAAATCAACTCACAAAAAATAGCAGCACTCCTGTATACAAAAGACAAAAGGGCTGAGAAAGAAATTAGGGAAACAACACCCTTCACAATAGCCACAAAGGACATAAAATACCTTGGTGTAACTAACCAGGCAAGTCAAAGACTTGCATGGAAAACAAAAACTTTCAGTCTCTGAAGAAAGAAATAGAACAAGATATCAGAAGAGAATTCTTAAAAAAAATAATTCAAATGGCTGAGAAACATTTAAAGATATGTGCAAGGTCCATAGTCATCAGGGAAATGAAAACCATTTGTGATGTGGTGTGGTTTGTGATATGGTCTAAAGAGAGTCATAGGGCTAAGAATGTTCAGACATTACTAGTAGGAGTACAAACATGTTTAGCCACTAAGGACATCTCTGTGGCTCTTCCTCAGCAAGAAGGGAATTGTTCTGCCTCAAGAACTAACTATAGTACTCTTGGTCATATATCCAAAAAATGTTTTCATCTTTCCATTTTTACAAAGATGTTTATGACTGCTCTACTCAACACTTCCCAAAATTGGATATAACCCTGACATCCATCAACAGAAGAATAGATAAAGAAAATGTGGACATTTACACAACAAAATATTACTCAGTCATTTAAAAAAGTAAATCATGAAATTTCAATGGAAATGCATATCTACAGGTAAACTAGAAAAAATCAGTCTGAGTATATAGTAACACAAGTTCAAAAATACAAATATGGCATGCATCTACTTACATGATATTATTACTTGTAAAGGGAATAATAAGCAACCTACAGTACATAAAACCATGTAGGATACACAAAGAATAAGGGACTAGTGTTTGAGAAGAAGTAAATAGATCTCCCTAGGATAGGGTAATAAAATAGTTATTTATAGATTGAAGAAGGGCTCATAAAGAAGACTTGGTTGGAAGTGGGGAAGAAAGAAGACATTAAGGAAAGTACTATGAAGAGAGACAGCCAAAATTAAATGTCAGTTGAATGTCACTGTAGCAAACTAACACAGTAGAAGCTTGCTGCAATATATACATAACTGAAGGTGATCCAAATGAAATAATATGAGAGTCCCAATACGATGTCACTTGTCATCAAATGAAGACTGGGTTATATCTACTTGAGGTGGTGGCCAAAGGAGTCTCATTGGAATCCCCAAACAATGCACACTTTTGTCAATATTATAATTTGCCCTCCATAAATTCACTGCAAGTCTCCATTGCTGAATACAACACTTACTTAACTCACTGAATATAGAGAAATTAAGCTTGTGCCTATATAGAAATTTCACTATATAGTTATATTTATAGATAGATAGATAGATAGATAGATAGATGATAGGTAGATAGACAGACAGATGATAGATAGATAGGTAGATAGATTTGTTTGTGTATAATTAATCTGTATATATTTTTTAAATTCCATTAACCAAAATTTTGTAAGATTATACATAGGAGACATCAATTAATTATTTCATTTGCTTATATATAAGAATTAACATTACACCTTTTTTCACTTTTCTTCCTTCAAAGCCTCTTGCAGGTTTAGCTCTTTTGAAATTTCATGCCTGCGTTTTCATGAATGAATTTTACCTAAGTTAGATATCAAAATTTGAGTTGCATTATATTGTATATATTATAACAATAATATATAATAATACCATGACATTTTATCAGCAGTAATTATGATAAATAGTGTTACACTAAACTAGAAAAAAGTATAGAGATGAAGTATTTTTCTTTTTGGTTGTTGTTCTGAATCCAGCCATCTCAGGACTTCTGCTGCCAGGTTCAAAACTGAATTAATATTCACAGGTCCTAAAGCCTATTCCTATCCTGATTCAGGAACCACAAAAGTAAGCATCACCAACAGAATACAAGAGATGGAAGAGAGAATCTCTGGAGCTGAAGACACACTTGCAGAAATGGATACTTCTCTCAAAGAAAAAGTAAAATCAGAAAAGTTCCAATCACAAAATATCCAAGAAATCAAGGATGCTATGAAAAGACAAAATCTAAGAATAATAGGAATTCACGAAAAAGAAGACTCCCGACTCCAAGGTCCAGAAAATATTTTCAGGAAAATCATAGAAGAAAATTTTCCCAACTTAAAGAAAGAGATGTCCATAAATATACAAGAGGCCTACAGAACTCCAAATAGACTAGACCAGAAAAGAAACACATCACGTCACATCATAGTCAAAACACTAAATCTACAGAACAAAGAAAAGATATTAAAAGCAGCAAGGGAAAAAGGCCAAGTAACATATGAAGGTAGACCTATCAGAATCACACCGGACTTCTCATCAGAAACTATGAAAGCCAGAAGGGCCTGGGCAAGTATCATGGAGGCTCTAAGAGATCACAAATGTCAACCCAGACTACTATACCCTGCAAAGCTTTCAATCAACATAGATGGAGAAAACAAAATATTCCATGACAAAACTAAATTTACACAATATCTACACAGCAAACCATCCCTACAGAAGATACTAGAAGGAAAACTCCAATCCAATGAAAACAAATTCACCCAAGAAAACAGGGCATACAGATAATGTCCCAACAAAAATGAAAAGAAAACAAGCAATGAAACAGGGTTAGATCATCGACTCCATTACAAAAGGAATTAACATGCATTGGTCACTATTATCTATCAATATCAATGGACTCAACTCACCAATAAAAAGACACAGGCTAACAGAATGGTTGTGGAAACAAGATCCAACATTCTGCTGCATCCAAGAAACACACCTATGCATCAAAGATAAACACTACCTTAGAGTAAAGGGCTGGAAAAATGTCTTTCAAGCAAATGGTTCCAGAAAACAAGCTGGAGTAGTCATCCTAATATCTAATAAAATAGACTTTCAGCCCAAGTTAATAAAAAAAGATAAGGAGGGCCACTATATTCTCATCAAAGGAAAAATCCACCAAAAGGACATCACAATTTTGAATATCTATGCCATAAATACAAGAGCACCTACATTCGTAAATGAAACAATATTAAAGCTTAAATTACACATTGATTCTAATACCCTAATAGTGGGAGACTTCAACACTCCACTCTCACCATGGGACAGATCAATTAGACAGAAAACAAATAGGGAAATAAAAACACTTACAGAGACCCTAAATCAAATGGACCTAATAGATGTCTACAGACCGTTTCACCCAAACTCAAAAGAGTACACCTTCTTTTCAGCACCACATGGAACATTCTCCAAAATAGACCATATAGTTGGTCATAAAGCAAGCCTCAACAGATACAAAAAGATTGAAATAATCCGTTGTATTCTATCTGACCACCATGGACTAAAGCTGGACCTCAACAACAACAGAAATAACAAAAAGCCGACACGCACATGGAAACTGAACAACTTGTTACTCAATGACAGCTGGGTTAAGGAAGAAATAAAGAAAGAAATTAAAGACTTCCTAGAATTCAATGAAAAGGAAGGCACAACATACCCAAATTTATGGGACACATTGAAAGCAGTGCTTAGGGGAAAATTTATAGCACTAAGTGCCTGCAAGAAGAAATTCACAACATCACACACAAACAACTTAATGGCCCAACTGAAAACCCTAGAAAAAATAAAGAAGCAGATACACCCAAGAGGAGCAGATGGCTGGAAATAATCAAACTCAGGGCTGAAATCAATCAATTAGAAACAAATAAAACTATTCAAAGAATCAATGAAACAAAAAGCTGGTTCTTTGAGAAAATCAACAAGATAGACAAACCCTTAGCCAAACTAACTAAAAAGCAGAGAGAATCTATCCAAATCAACAAAATCAGAGATGAAAAGGGTGACATAACTACAGACACTGAGAAAATTCAAACAATCATTAGGTCATACTACAAAAGCCTATATGCCACAAAATTTGAAAACCTAAATGAAATGGACAATTTTCTTGATAGATTCCATTTTCCAACATTAAGTCAAGATCAGGTAGAAAGACTGAATAGCCCTATATCCCCCAAAGAAATTGAAGCAGTCATTCACAGTCTCCCCTCCAGAAAATAAAACCCTGGGCCAGATGCTTTCAGTGCGGAATTCTACCAGACCTTCAAAGAAGTGCTAACGCCAATTCTCCTCAAACTATTTCACAAAATAGAAACAAAAGGTACATTACCAAACTCATTCTATGAAGCGACAGTCACCCTGATACCTAAACCACACAAAGACACAACAAAAAAGAGAACTTCAGACCTATCTCTCTTATGAACATTGATGCAAAAATACTCAATAAAATACAAACAGAATCCAAGAACACATCAAAGATGTCATCCATCATGACCAAGTAGGCTTCATTCCAGGCATGTAAGGGTGGTTCAACATATGGAAATCCATCAATGTAATACACCACATAAACAAACTGAAGGAGAAAAACCACATGATCATCTCCTTAGATGTTGAAAAAGCATTTGACAAAGTCCAACACCCATTCATGTTTAAAGTCTTGGAGAGATCAGGGATACAAGGCACATATCTAAACATAGTAAAGACAATATACAGCAAGCTATAGCCAACATCAAAATCAATCAAGAGAAAGTTAAATCAATCCCACTGAAATCAGGGACAAGACAGGGCTGCCCACTCTCTCCATACCTCTTCAACATAGTACTTGAAGAACTAGACAGAGCAATAAGACAACTAAAGGAGATCAAGGGGATACAAATAGGAAAAGAAGAGGTCAAAGTGTCACTATTCGCAGATGATATGATAGTATATATGAGCGACCCCAAAAATTCAACTAGAGAATTCCGCCAGCAACCCCAAAAATTCAACTAGAGAACTCCTCCAGCTGATAAACACCTTCAGCAATGTGGCAGGATACAAAATCAACTCTAAAACATCAAAAGCCCTACTGTATACCAAAGACAAAAAGACTGAGAAAGAAATTAGGGAAACAACACCCTTCACAATAGCCACTAATAACATAAAATACCTTGGGGTGACACTAACCAAGCAAATGAAATACCTGTTTGAGAAAACTTCAAGTCTCTGAAGAAAGAAATTGAAGAAGATATCAGAAGATGGAAAGATCTCCTGTACTCATGGATTGGTAGGATTAACATTGTGAAAATGGCCATAGTGCCAAAAGCAATCTACAGATTCAATGAAATTCCCATCAAAATACCAACTCAATTCTTTACAGACCTTGAAAAAAAGATTCTCAGCTTCATATGGAGAAACAAAAAATCCAGAATCTCCAAAACAATCCTGTACAACAACAGATCATCTGGAGGTATCTCCATCCCCGATCTCAAGTTGTACTACAGAGCAATAGTAATAAAAACTGCATGGTATTGGCATAAAAACAGAAAGGAGGATCAATGGAACTGCATAGAAGACCCAGAAATAAACCCACACACCTATGAATACTCGATTTTTGACAAAGAAGCCAAAACCATTCAATGGAAAAAAGACAGCATCTTCAACAAATGGTGCTGGTCCAACTGGATGTCCACATGCAGAAAAATGAAAATAGATCTATATCTATCACCCTGCACAAAACTAAAGTCCAAGTGGATCAAAGACCTCAACATAAAACCAGATGCTCTAAACCTGTTAGAAGAAAAAGTGGAGAACAGCCTAGAACTCATTGGCACAGGAGACAACTTCCTGAACAGAACACCAACAGCACAGGCTCTAAGAGCAACAATCAATAAATGAGACCTCATGAAACTGAAAAGCTTCTGTAAAGCAAAGGACACCGTCATTACAACAAAACGACTGCCTACAGATTAGGAAAGAATCTTCACTAACCCTTTATCTGATAGAGGACTAATATCCAGTATATACAAAGAACTAAAGAAGCTGAAAAGCAGCAAACCAAGTAATCCAATTAAAAAATGGGGAACAGAGCTAAACAGAGAATTCTCGACAGAGGAATATCGAATGGCAGAGAAACACTTAAAGAAATTCTCAACCTCATTAGCCATCAGGGAAATGCAAATCAAAACAACCCTGAGATATCACCTTACACCCATCAGAATGGCCAAGATGAAAAACTCAAGCGACAACACATGCTGGAGAGGTTGTGGAGAAATGGGAACCCTCCTCCACTACTGGTGGGAATGTAAACTGGTACAACCACTCTGGAAAGCTATCTGGTGCTTTCTAAGACAATTAGAAATAGTGCTTCCTCAAGACCCAGCTATACCACTGCTAGGTATATACCCAAAGTTTGCTCAAGTACACAAAAGGGATACTTGCTCAACCATGTTTATAGCAGCTTTATTTGTAATAGCCAGAACCTGGAAACAGCCCAGATGTCCATAAACAAAGGAATGGATACAGAAATTGTGGTATTTTTACACAATGGAATACTACTCAGCAATCAAAAAGGAGGAAATCATGAAATTTGCAGGCAAATGGTGGGATCTAGAAAAGATCATTCTGAGTGAAATATCCCAGGAGGAGAAAGACAAACACGGTATATACTCACTTATATAGACCTATAAGATATGATAAACATAATGAAATCTATACACCTAAAAAAGATAATCAAGAAAGCAGACATGGGGTAAGATGATCAATCCTCATTTAGAAAGACAGATGGGATGTGCATTGAACGTATGACAGGAGTCTACTGAGCGCATCTGAAAGACTCTAACTAGCAGTGTTTTCAAAGCAAAGACTCATGACCAAAGCTTTGGCAGAGTACAGGGAAACATAAGACAGAAAGAGAGTTAGTCTGATGGGGAAAGGATAGGAACTCCACAACGATCAAATATATCTGGGCACAGGGTCTTTTCTGAGACTGACATTCAACCAAGGACCATGTATGGATATAACCTAGAACTTCGGCGCAGATGTAGCCTGTGGTAGCTCAGTAACCAATTGGTTTCCCAAAGTGAGGGGAACAAGGACTATTTCTAACAGGAACTCAATGACTGGCTCTTTGGTCTCCCCACCCCCGAAGGGAAGAGCAGTCCTGTTAGGCCACAGAGGAGGGCTTTGCAGCCAGTCCTGAAGAAACCTGACAAAACAGGATCAGATGAATGGGGAGGAGGTCCCCCCCTATCAGTGGACTTGGAAAGGGGCATGGTGGAGATGAGGGAGGGAGGGAGGGAAGGAGGGAGGGACTGGGAGGAAAGAGGAAGCGGGACACCGCTGGGATACAGAGTTAATAAAATGTAACTGATAAGAAAAATAAAAATGAAATTAAAAAAAAATCATGCAAACACAACCTAAGCACCTCCTGAGACAAGGGGCAGCTGGGCTGGTAGCGAAAATTCCTTGCAAGTGTAAAACTGGAATACACTTGAAATAAAAGAGCTTTCCCAGCTCTACAGTAACCTTGTTCTTACATGCTGATTATCTATACATAGCAACCTAAAGAAATACAAATAGGAAAATAAGCCCGCATGAATCCTGTATACTCCTGGTTGTGCAAGTCCATCAAAGTATAAACAGAAATGTATATACCAAACTGTGCCTTAAGATGAATTCTCTGATGGAATAAAGAGAAAAATCAAATCACTTGAAAGCTAAGTGAGAGAGAGCACCCACAGTGGTAGGCTGGCTGTCTTTACTTAAGAAGAGTCACTTCATTCTGTAATGCCGGCACATAAGTCCTGAAACAATAGTCCTAGAAATGTTTCAAGGTGCAAGGATCCTGTGGCCTTTCCAAGCAGCAAGTGTTCATTCCACTGGGATATCCAGACTCCCCAACCCCACCGCCCCAGGCCAGGCAGGAGGCAACACTGGACTCCCTACACTTCCTTTCTGGGACGACTGGCCCCAGTATCACTCTTCCTCAGGATGCAGGGCACAAGTGTAGCCCTAGGAACTCCACACAGTGTGCTCCCGCCCTCCCAACTCCTGTGGCCCGAGGGCGAGGTCCCAGGTACCAGCAGCCTCCACAGAAGCTCTTGGCAGAACCTGAGCAGGCTCTCCGACCTGCCCAGCCCGCCAGCTTCCAACTGCACAGCCCTAGCCTCACCCCGCGACTGCCATCCTGCGGGTCCCTCACACACGCCCACAGCCAGCCAGGGACAACCGCTCCGCGATGGCCAACACCTGTGGACCTGCCGCTCCTCCACCTTGGGAGCCAACGCTCTCCCCTCCCCAACTCCCAGCCACTATGCCTGCCCCAGCACCACCTAGCCCACTGGATGGCTGCTGGGGGCGGAGGCGGAGCCCAGAGGCAGAGGCGGGGGAGGAGCCCAGCCGGGGAGCGGAGGCGGAGCCCGGGAGAGGAGGAAGGCGGAGCCCGGGGGCGGAGGTGGAGCCCAGGCGGCACCCGCCCCACACCCTTACCTGGCTTCTCCTGGTCTCAGCCTACCACAATGAAGCTGTGCCACAACCGCCACCACCGCGCCCGGGAAGCGGGTTCCCATCGCTGCCCTCGACGCTGTCGCCCACCAGGCTCGGGATGAGCTCAGCGTCTGTAGCCATAGCAATGGCGCTTGCATCATCTTTGACAATGGAGGCGCGCAGTGCGCCTGCGCTGCGCCTCGCGCACGCCCCTCCCCCGCCCTAACCGAGTAGGTTCTGCCTTCGAGATCAGGGTGCTGTGAGGCCTGAATTTTACTATTAATTTTACAGGACAAAAGGATCATTGAGATAAGTGTACCTCCAAGCATTTCTTTCCTGTTTTCAAACCCCTTGTCTTAGTTACTTTTCTATCACTGTGCTAAGATATCATGACCAAGGCTGCTTATAGAAGAAACATGTGGTTGGGAACCTAGAGTTTCAGAGGGTAAGTCCATGACCATCATGGAAGGGACCATGGTGACAGAGAGGAATGGCAGGCAGAGCACCCGAGAGAACAATGGCTGAGAGCTTACATCCTGATCTACAAGTATGAGGCAAAGAGCTGAGAATGGTGTGGGATTTTAAAACCTCAAAGCAGTGACATACCTCTTCAACAAAATCACACTTCCTAATTTTTCTAAAACAGTTCCACCAACGGAGGACCAGATTTTCAAACATATGAGACTATAAAGGTCATTTTCATTCAAACAGCTACACTCCTCAATAGCTTCCTATGTAGCCAAGAATTAAGATAAAAAATTTTTCAATGTCCCAAAGCATCCCAGGCACTCAGATTCTTGTGCAGTTTTGTTGTTGTTGCTGCTGTTTGGTTTTTGAGACAGTTTCAAATAGTCCAGGTTGACCTTCATTCCTGACCTTCCTGATGCTCCATTTATAGGCATGTTTCACCACACTTGATTTATGATCTTATTTGTTTGTTTGTTTTGTTTTGCTTTTCAAGACAAGTTTTCCCTGTGTAGCTTTGGCTCTGTAGACCAGAATGTCCACCACACCCTCTGACTTCTTCTTCTTCTTCTTCTTCTTCTTCTTCTTCTTCTTCTTCTTCTCCTTCTTCTGAGGTATTTTTATCTTTTGCGTAGATGAATGATAAGAATATTTTACTTGAATGTATATAAATGTGCCACATGAGTGCCTTATATTTCAGGAGGTCATATAGCATCAAATTCCCTGAAACAGGAGCTACAGAAAATTGTCAACCACCATGGATATGCTAGGAAGTCTGGAAAGAGAGAGAGAGAGAGAGAGAGAGAGAGAGAGAGAGAGAGAGAGAGAGATAATATTTTATTTTTTTAAGATTTCTTATTTATTACGAATACAATATTTTGTTTGCATATATACCTACACACCAAAAGAGGGCACCAGATTTCATTATAGATGGTTATGGGACACCATGTGGTTGTTGGCAATTGAACTCATGACCTCTGGAAGAACAGCCAGTGTTCTTAACCTCTGAGCGATCTCTCCAGCCCCACAGAAAGTGTTTTTCATCACTAAGCCATCTTTTCAGCCCATATGGCTTCCTCTTTTATTATTATTATTATTATTATTATTATTATTATTATTATTATTTTCTTCTTGCCTTGTATATGGCAAACACATTCACCTTCTTTCATTTCCCCTACTGAATTAAAATGCTCTCACCTCTAGGCATTTGAATATGTATATTTTTATCCCTTCTGGGGTGTTAAGTACCTCTTGCTTTTCTTTAGGTTTCATAGTGTAATTTGTAGTGATGTCCGCATTTCTACGCATTTCTATAGGTTTGTTTTTGGTAGATTACCCCACAAGACTGTAAGCTTATAGAGAAAAAAAAATGATGTTTGCATGATTCATTTTTGTGTGTTCAGGACTTAGCATAGTATTGTGTACCTAATTCACAAACAGTAACTATCTGCGGAAGGACAAATAACCTTTTAAATAGTAAATACCTTTAACAAAATCTTCATAATCTGAGAGTAATACAGAATTCTCACCTAGAGGATGGGAGCATGTAGCATTTTATTTGGTAATGCCAGCCATTGTGCTATCTGTAATAAACTTCTCCTGAAGTCTTTTTATCTTGTTCTGTTACTGCCATTACTAGGAGAGCCTCCTCTATGCCTGTTGCCTTCATTGCCTTCTCTGTGTTCTCTTTTATTTATCCCATAAAAAGTTACTTCCTTTAAGCTTTAGTGAGGTTTAGAAACTGGCTTTATTATATCCAAAGAGTATCTGTATTTTCCTGTTTTGTACAGAAGCTAGGAATACAGCTCAGAGGTAGAATATTTGCTTCACATATAAGAGATAAGAAAGGAGGAGGAAGGGGAGGAGAAAAAAAAGAAACAGGGGAAGCAAAGCATTGCTTTCTGTATGCAGATGCACTGCCTTAAATACAGGGGTTAACAGTCTTCTTGTCTCTGCATTCCAAATAAGGTAGAAATTCCAGATACAGCAAAAGTGATACTTATTTGGTGTTAGTTTTTAACCTGGTCCCTCTCCTGACATTTACTCTGTACCTGCTTTATATGTAGTTGGTTTTATGTACATGTTTATTTTCTGGGAAGAATCTATATTTTCATTAGGTTTTATGAGAAGTCATATCCTCAGAAAGTGTCCTGAGCTTTGAATCCTACCATAGTTATCCCTAGGAGGCCATATCTGCAAAGGTGATTATGCCCTCTCTGTACATCATTTGATGTTATGACTTCAGGATGCATCTTGAACCTTGTTTTCAAGAGAATGTTGTAAACAAGCCTTAAGCTTAGCAGGCATTTTGTGCCTCATGAAAAAAAATTCATCATAAAATGTCCTGTCTGAAAAGAGCATCTGAGATCATTGTACAATGCACTCAGTTATTTTCATTTTAGTCATTAACATTATTAGTACTATTTACTGTTTTTCATTACTTTGTTAGAGACCCAAATATGATGGCCCTGGTGTAAGGGACTGTGTACACACTGTTAACTAAGAAAATAAAACCACGCATTCAAAACAAGTAAAACCTCCAAATATTGATAAGAATTATGTTTAGATGTAGTGCCCAAAAATAATTCAGTTGAAATGTGGGAAAGATGTTGAAACACCATTATTCAGCAAACGTTTAGAGTATATATGTAAATACGATGAAAGGAAATGTACACATAAACACAACTTAAAAATTCTTGGCACACGGTATATACTCACTCATATAGACATATAATATAGGATAAACCTACTAAAATCTGTACATCTAAAGAAACTAATCAAGAGGGAGGATCGTGACTAAAATGCTCAATCTCTGTCCTGTAAGGCAAAGAGGATGGACACCAGAAGAAGAAGAAAACAGGAAACAAGTTAGGAACCTTCCACAGAGGCCCTCTAAAAGGCTCTGCCCTGCAGACTATCAAAGCAGATGCTGAGACTTATGGCCAACTGTTGGGCAGAGTACATGGAATCTTATGAAAGAAGTGGGAAATAGTATGATCTGGAGAGGACAGAAACTCCCCAAGGAGAGCAACAGAATGAGAAAATTTGAACACCAGGGTCTTTCCAGAGACTCATACTCCAACCAAGTACCATGCATGGAGATCACCTAGAACCCCTGCACAGATGTAGCCCATGACAGTTAGTGTCCAAGTCGGTTACATAGTAATGGGAAGAGGGACTGCCTCTAAAATAAACTGATTGGCCTGCTGTTTGATCTCAGGCCACAGAGGAAGACAATGCAGCCACTCCTGATGAGACCTAACAAAGATCAGAAGGAAGGAGAGGGGGACCTCCCCTATCAGTGGACTTGGGGAGGAGCATGTGTGAAGAAAGGGAAAGGTAGGTGGAATTAGGAGGGGAGGAAGGAGGGGTTTATGGGGGGATACAAAGTGATTAAAGTGTAATTAATAAAAGTTTAATAAATTAAAAATATTTAACACAAAAAATTAAATAAATAATAATAATAAAATTCTTGGGCACACATACAAAAAGTGGGACTTCATTAAGATTTTTTTCCTTTTTGTTTTCTTGACAGGAAAAGTTTGAACATGTTCCTTTCCTGTCCTCCTTTTTATTCTCCTCCCCTCCCCTTCCCTTCCTTGCCTTCCTTGCTCAGTGTGATTTACAAACATTGCACTTGAATGGATGCAGTTCTTCAAAAGCATTGCCAAAAAGGACCCCTGCAGCCTCACTTCTAAACCTTGAACCTCAAATGCATTCTAGCTATTTTTTTTCTTGCATTGGTGATTAAGTAAAGCAACTCATTTTCTGGGGGGTAGGGGTAGATACCCAGACATGGTGAATTCCTCATCTACCCCTCCCCGTTCCCCATGCTTATGTCCTTTAGCACTTTGGGGAGCACATTGACAGAGGTTCCCCACCCATTTAAACCACAATCATACATGTGCTTTCAAAGATTTTCTAATAAAATTCTTTTAGTTACCAGTATGAGACCTTGACTAAAAAAGAATTGGCTTCATTCTCAGGTGACAATCTCATAAGTACAGCGAGGCTAATAAGTGACATATCAAGGTGCTCAGGTGGGTATTCTGTGTACAGTGCCAGTACACAGGCTCAAACCCAGGAGCTCAGTGGAGCCAAGCCTTCCCTATTTGAGTTCAGTTCACTTCCTTGTTGAAGCCACCTATGGCTTAAAATAAAAGAAGTTTGTGGGATTGGGAGTGTAGCTAAGTTGATAAGAGGTGGAGCAGAAAGATCAGAAATTCAAGGTCATCTTATAGCTGTTTAGTTTAAGGCCAGACTGGGCTACAGTGGACCCTAACCAAATAATAATAATAGTAATAACTACAATATATTTCAGCTAAGAGCATTATTTGGCGGTCATTGTTCCAAGCCAGAGCTAACCTCAGGTCACCGACCTTCCTCATAGAGATAGCAAGGAGGCAACAAGGTCAAGCCCAGCAAGATTTTCTGCACACAGACCCCTCTCCAACCGAGCCTTCCTAGCCAAATATGTGGAAATATATGTTCCCACTGATGACCAGAGGTGCCCCAGCTTGTAGTGTTGGGAGTATGGGGAAGGCAAAGTCACAATGGAGCACAGCTGTTTGATCACCAGCCCACTGAGACCATCACAAGCAAACAAAATCACAAGAGAACAACAAAGGAAAAAATGTACTGGGTATAATGCGCTCAAAGAGAATGGAAGAAAAAAATACCAAAACTCAGAACAGTGGCCTGTCTCTCTATGGGCCCTCTATCTTGTTCCATTAGTGGTGACCTATCCCCAAATCAGGCTCCACCCAACTACACCCGAGTTTGGAATGGTGACCTGCATTCAACCAGACCAGAGAATGGAGCAGTAACATATCTGTTGATCTCTACCAGACCAGAGGCCAAAGCACCAGCCAAACTCTTCCACTCCAGAAACCACAGCAGCAGCAAATCTCTGCCAGATCAGAGTCCAGAGCAGTGACCAAGATCTGCCAGACCCAAGGTCAGAGTAGTGGCTAAGCTCTGCCAGACCAGAGACCAGAGAACATTGGCAGAGGTGCCAAACCTGGGGCTCCACATACTGTATCCATCCCTTGGCACCACCTTGCCACTCTCACTGTGGAGCCTGTGGAGCATGGATCAAGCTTCCCTGAAATGGGAAAGAATCAAGTCTAGAGGGATAGAAGGATTCTGTTCGATGTCCTCAGTCAGTCCCAAAGACAAAAAACAAACAAACAAATAAAAAAACCTGGCAGGGACAGACAAAACAGTTAAACAAGACACAAAGAGCTAGATCCCATTGCTTGTGCAGCAGAAAAATACAGAGAGCCAGACAGCAGATCCTACCACAACTGCAGTGGAAAAAAATGAATGTAGGATACCAGCGAACCTCTGATGCAGGAGCTACCTGAATTGTCCTTGTCCAAAGATCCAGAAATCACAGAAAACTGGGTACTCTACCACCCTTTACAGATAGGGGCACATTCATCCTCTCTGAAATCCAGAGAACACAGAAAACTCAGTACTCAACCCTTTACAGATTTACCCCTTTGAGGGGGGTTCTGGAAAATCTTGCAGGCCCCCGCTGGCCCACAGTTGTCCAAAGCATCAGCTCTAACATTTCTAACCACACAAATTACAAATTTTGCCCCAAATCCCTAAAAAGGAAACTAGAGAAACACAGAGAAAGACCCAGACAGAGTGCTCACTTACTGGCTGTTTTTCAGCCCCATGTGCCAGGGGTGCTTGGGAGACTTGGGGATCCTATATGAGACCCCAAATGTTATGCCTAGACCTTAGGGTCCCCAAAGATCATAAGGAGCTGGATTACAAATGCAAGAGCAAAGAGTTTTATATGAACTTTAACTGGGTCTCTCCATCATCACCAACACAGTGGATCAGAGAGGAGAGCCCTGAGCAGCTGCATGGCAGGGTTTTGATTGGGTTTTTAGGAAGGACCAGGATGTTCCAGTTTATCAGTTACAGAATTGGGTGACATTCAGCATGGGCAAGCTTTTTACAAAATGATTGGCTAGCTAAAATAACCAATATTGAGCAAGCTATCTCTAGGTCTCAGGAATGTTAGGTATTTTCTGTGTCACTGAATGTTCTACTACAAGGTTGGTAGGCTGCTCAGCACAAATGCCCACTTTAAGATAAGATACTTTCCCATCCTTATGGTTATCCTCAGGCTGTTCATTGAGTAGGGAATCATACAACCTTGTTTTTGGAATTGGTGACCCATGGCCCAATTCCTGATTTTCTTATGGTAGAGTCACTAATCTGGTGACCTTTAGGTGACCTTTTTAGGCATAGTTCCTGGTGACATTTGGGGGGTGTCAGGTAGGTTCTCCCAGTTCTAAAAGATCCATTTGATTTTGTCAGGGGTTGTAAATGGTATGTCCTGTGTTAGAGAGCACTCCAATATTAAGCTGTGATATAGAAGAGTAGAACTGATGATGTAAAGGATTTACTATTGCTGAGAAACTAGTGGTCCGAGTTAGAATTTAGCTGAGGGAAGACTATCTGTAAAACATTCCACAGATAAGTAGTATGCTAACCAGGCCTGTTAGAGATTAGGATCCCCAGATATACATGTTTGCTCACCAAGATTATCTAGAAATGAGGCAGGGTGAGGTTTTTTTTTAATTTGTAATTTCCTAACATGTGTTTATTAATTCATGAATGCCAATGAAAATAGACCAGATTGGTGGGTGTACAATTTGGGTCAGATAAGTTGATTCAGTGAATACTGAATTTCAAATTAAGGGACTGTCCTATGCCCATATGTACAATCCTCATTGACACAGTTCTGTCACAGGATATTGGCTAAAGCTGTGTCTGTCAGGTTACAGGTCTCAGCAGCTAATATTGTACACAGGGACAATATCAAACAGTATCTTATTAATGGCTTTCCCTCTACAAGAGAATGGCCTGTGTTTTTCAAAGTCAGGATGCTTATGTGTTTTTTTTTTTTTTCAATGAAGAGGTTAAGAGCACTGGCAGCTCTTCCAGAGGTCATGAGTTCTATTCCCAGCAACCACATAGTGGCTCACAACCATCTTTAATGGGATCTGATGCTCTCTTATGGCATGCAAGTGTACATGCTTGTAGAACACTGTATACATACTAAATAAATAAATATTTAAAAAAGTCTGTTGTTGGTATTATTAAATTTTATTTTGTAGATGCATCATTGTTCTAGTCTCTTATTAGTTAATATTCTCTGATAATTTTCATTCATTAAGAATTTCATTCTTTTTTCTCTAGTGCTTTGATATTTGTTTCTGTTTAAAGCAATGTCTCCTTTTACATGTTATGCAGTTTATACTTTATTTGAACACTGAATGCTACCTCTACTGCTCAGTGCTTAGAACATAATCCTGAAACTCTTTTCAGGTGTGCCCTGACTGGTGAATGTGAAGTAAAAGAGACCTGTGAATGAGTTTCCACTGACCTCCCTGTTTTTTGTTTGTTTGTTTTTTTGGAGGTGAGTGATTACAAATAAAGAGGGACCTGTGTAAGAATTGAGTTCACTGACCTACTTTGAAGCTGTTGTAGTTACAACACAAAAAGGGAGGTAGAAAAGGGAAGATGAGCATGAGTCAGGTAATCAATTTTGGACAGTCAGTAAAAGTGAAAACTGGACATTTGGGGAATTCATACACAATGAAATAAAGAATATGGATTAGGAGCTCAGCTTGTTTCTGGAAAACAAATGTCTGTAGTTGAACTAGTTAAAACAACACAGAAGATCTGGAGAAACTGGTGTGGTAGTGCCTAACAGGAATGTTTTAACCCCCTGCTTGAAAATGAACAACCTGGGAGAAAAGGTGTGAGTAATAGTTAATGTGCACTAATACATACCTGAAGTCCCTGAAGAATATTGGACCATAATGCCATTTTCAACTTTTTAAAATTATACTTTATTTACTTTGTATCCCCCCTCTAGTTCCCTTTCTCCTCCCCTCCCAATCCCTCCTTTTCTCCACCTTCTCCACACACTTCCCTCCCAAGTCTACTGGTAGGGGAGTGTTTCTTTTTCTTCCTTCTGATCCTAGTCTGTTAGGTCTCATCAGGAGTGGAAGCATTGTCTTCCTCTGTGGCTTGGTAAGGCTGCTCCCCCCTCTGGGGGAGGTGATCAAAGAGAAGGCCAATCAGTTCATGTCAGAAGCAGTCCCTGTTCCCATTACTATGGAACCCACTTGGACAATAAACTGCCATGTACTACATTTGTGCAGGGGTTCTAGGTTATCTCCATGCATGGTACTTGGTTGGAGTATGAGTCTCAGGAAAGACCCCTGTGCTCAATTTTTTTTTTGGTTCTGTTGGTCTCCTTGTGCACCTCCTGTCCTCTACAGCTCTTCTTTCATAAGAATGGATACAGAAGTTGTGGTACATCTACACAATGGAATACTACTCAGCAATTAAAAATAAAGAAATCATGAAATTTGCAGGTAAAATGGTGGAATCTGGAAAGGATCATCCTGAGTGAGCTATCCCAGAAGAAGAAAAACACACACGGTATATACTCACAAAAATAGACGTATAATACAGGATAAAGCTACTAAAATCTGTACACCTGAAGAAACTAATCAAGAGGGAGGACTCTGGTTAAAATGCTCAATCCCCACTCTGAAAGGCAAAGAGGATGGACACCAGAAGAAGAAGAAAACAGGAAACAAGTTAGGAGCCTCCCAAAGAGGGCCTCTGAAAGGCTCTGCCCTGCAAACTATCAAAGCAGATGTTGAGACTTATGGCCAAACTTTGGGTAGAATGCAGGGAATCTCATCTTCAACTTTTAAAATTCTTTTTGAGATTATAATGAAATCATTTCAACCTACTTATTCCTCTCTACTCTTACGTCTCAAATGCTGGGATGAATGGTTAAGGTGGCTACTTAACAATCAAAGAAGATGTGACTGTCAGGTTCTCCCAGCATCTCTCAGTCCTTACCTGTTACAAGGTATGGGTGTCATACCCAGATCTCTAGCCCAGGAGTTGAGCTGCCCTCCTCCCAGCTGTCTTTCTTTATGTATTCCAACCATTTTGGTTACCTGGTATTTTTCATTTATCATTTACCCTCCTGGCCTTTTGTTCTGGCCCTCCACTTTTCTCTCTACTCTCTTCTCACATGGCTCAAGGTCATGTCATATCTAGACTGTCACAGATGTTCCTGTATCTGACTCTGTTCTCCCTTCTATCTGTAATAAACTTTCAATTCCAACATATCAAGGAACAGCCACGTCCTTTTTGTTTTATTTTTCATTTTCATTGAGCCCCTATTAAGTATTCCTAGCTTTCAAAGTCATGGCCATTTGTTTCTTTAATGGTTGTTACTGTTTGGCTTTGACTGAAGTTTCGCTGAAGGACTTCACAACTATGAGGTAGAGATGACTGCACTGGACATTGATTCTGTAATGCAATGTGCAGCATAAATGACCTGTATCTTGGAAGATGAGCTGGTGCCATGGGAAAGTGGAAAACTGTATTTTAAAACATTTCCAAGATGAGGGTGTTGCAGGATATTTGATCCCAGTGAGATCCCTTAGATTGTGAACAGTAAAAACCTGATCTTTGTTTAGTGTGGTTGAGCCCTAACACAAACCTTAATTCCAAGAACTTTCTGTTTATTGTAAACAGGTGATTCTGGTGGTGTTCCGTCAGCCCTAGAACATACCTTTTATTCAAAAGCTCCCTGTGCACAGGATTTAATAATGTTAACCCTAGGTCAAGAAGCAAAGCAAGAAACCAGCTGACATGGATTAAAGAGTAAGAGGAACTTTCAGCTGAAATGTATTTAAGACAGAGTGTAAAAGTGGAAGGAGTTTTAGCTTGGTAAATTTTGGGCTTTTTGAACTTTGAGCTAGAAGGCTTTGGCCTTGAGTTCTTTTGGCCTATCTCCCCTGAGCTGTCATCTGAACTGGTGAGTTTTGGGGATGTTTCCTATTGGAGTAGAGGTGAGTAGCAGGGTCAGATGGGTGCTTTCTCTGCCACTCTTGTTCGAAGGTTTTAAAATCGAATAATTGGGATTTTCATTCTTTTATAACAACACTAGGGTTCTGTGTGCTCATAGGGTTAGTGCAAAGCTAGAATGCCTCTGCTATCTGCATCATTTGATCTTTGATTCACTGGTAGAGGAGCTACTACTGTCCTGAGACTTAGCTCTGTTTTTCAAGCTAATGATGTACTCTAGGCAGGCCTAGCAGTCAGGAGCAATAGTGGGAGGTAGTTTATGGGTTTGTTCTGGGATTTTCCTCTGATGTAGCTCTAAAGAGCTGTGAGTGAGACCAGAGGCCATGTCATGCTGAGTGTGGGGCCATTGTCCCCAGGCCATGAATAGCAGGCTGCTGAGCTATCACAGCCTGATCTGCTTTGGCCAAGATGGACTGTGGTTCAGACTGTGGTTCAGGCTGTGGTTCTGTTTGTCTCCATGTGGCGATCTTGTCAGAGACCTGTGGCCTCTGACCCTTCCTGAGAATTGATTGTCCAGAAAAGTGAGGATTTTGTGGCCTGGGCAGTAGAAAGTTGTGGTGCTTATAATATCACTATCTAGTGTGCACACACAGGTATTGGTTTTGCAGTGGACAGATAGAAAAACTGAAGGTCTCATTTCTAGAAATGGTGAATGTTGTATTCCACATACTGCTTTGTGTAACAAATTTTACAAATCATTTTGAAACTAGAAGAAAAGAGGTGGTAGTGGTCATCTTTCAGCAATACTTCATTATGTTTTTTAAACCTTTGAACTTCCACCAGTCTTAATGGCATGATTTAGGGAAATTTAATTCCAGGGTACAAAAGGAATTTCTGAGATGAAGAATTTTGTCAGGTGTGCCTGGTTTTAGGTAAGTAGATAGGGCAGATTTCACATCTTGTGACATAATCCATGCATTAGGAAACATATTAAATTATTCTCCAACATTGTTTTGTGTGTCAGTGTTGGCAAGGGCTGGGATGTGCCTGAACCCACAAGGGGACATGAGGGACTGCAAGCCATAGCTTATCTTTATGATCACCTCCATTTTCCACTTCCAGAGAAAAAGGGGTCCCTGGAAAGGAGGTTAGTAGTAGATGGAGAGTCAGAAATATAACAGTTTAGGTGTTACTTTGAGTTTGTCTTGTGTGATTTGTGAAATCTGTGTTTATTTTATTTGTATTAAATAAACAATCAAAGGTATCTCTGGTCCAGTGCACATTTTTCATGTTAAAGTTTCCTTAGGTCTTTTCATGTAAACTTGGCTATATTTTAGGCTTATGTTTTTGGCTTTTTCTCTCACCCCCTCATTCTTTCACAAACACTGTACACATTCTTAATTATTGAAATTTGTGGTAAGTACAGAAGTCACATCATGCTAGAAGATTATGAGATTCATGACAATAGAATCATCCCTTATTTTTCTGTTTTCCTCTGTTTCTTACCAGGTGGCTTTTCTGATATGAGATAGAGATTTTGGATTGTTCTTTAGCAATCACATAAAGGCAATTTGCACTTATGTCTGTAGAAAGCAGAAGAGACAACATGAAGGTGAGTGATACCATTTGGCCAGTTTATTCCTTCTCTTTTGACATTTTCTTTTGGTGATCTGTCATTTTCTTCAGAAATTTCATGTGTCCAGTGGTCTGCATATTCTTTAGTTGGATGATTTTATTCTCCTGAAAAGATTAAATCAAAACCCTGCCCCATCCCTAATTCAGGGGTGAGGGTTGTACCTTTTAGGCATATTATATCTTTTATAGAGCAAAATGGTTTTTGGAAATAGAAAAATAATATATCAAGTAAGTTTAAAAAAATCTTTGAAAGTTTACAAATATACCTTAATGTGTATTTATTTCTAGATAATAAAAGGCATTCAATTTGATTTTCAGCCTGCCTTTTAAAAGCAGCTTTTAAATAAAATCACTGTAATTCCTATGTGCCTGCCTCTGCCTCCCAGGCCATATGTAAAAGGCATGTGGCTCCCAAATGCTGGGATTAAGGCTGTGAACCACCAACACCCTGTCATTGTAACTCCTGAATTTAGAAAACTACTAATTAATAGAGAACTGCTTGTCTCTGCTGGGATTAAATGCATGGTCTATCACCATGCTGCTCAAATATGTTATATTCACTCCAAATTATTCCAAATCAAACAAGTTTATACCTTTGAATTTACTTCAAACATTTTAAACCTCTTAACTGTTTTTAATATAAAACAACAAAAGTAACTTTTTATATTTAAGAAGAAAACGTTAGTCTTTATTAAGTTAGTTTGGACTGAATGACCACACTGTCTGATGAACAGTTACCTCTGCTTAGTCAGGAGATCTCTGCAATTTGAATCTAATCATTATCAATTTTGATAGGATCCACCTTTCTTTTCCTGTGGAAACATTTGGTTTTTCCAGTGAAGACACAGTTCAGTAGTTTCTAACTGTCTACTACTTTTAGTTATATTTACTTCTTTTTGTTCTAGAGTATTTAGGTATGCTGTTAAGTTGCTACTAAGAGATCTTTCTGAATATTTTTCTGAATGTAGTTAGTGCTATGAACTGTCTTCTGGTCAACACGTCTATTGTGTACTATGAGTTTTGATATGCTGTGTATTCATTTCATTGACTTCTAGAAATTCTTTAATTTCTTTCTTTACTTCAGTTTTGATCCATATTTTATTCAGTAGAGAGTTGTTCGATTTCTATGAGTTTGTAAGCTTTCTATTGTTTTTGTTACTGGTGATGTGCTGCTTTAGACCTTAGTGGTCTGATAGGGTGCATGAGGTTATTGAAAGTTACTTATATATTTTGAGAATTCTACTGTTCAAGTATATCATTAATTTTGGAGAACAATTTGGAGTTGCTGAGAAGAGGGAACAATCTTTTTTGTTTGGGTGGATGTTATTTAAACATCATTTGGGTATATTTAGTTTTTTGATGTTAGTTAGCTGGAGCATTTCTCTGTTCAGTTTGGTCAGGGGGATCTGTACATTGGTGAGAGAGATATATTGAAGTCTTTCCCTATCAGTTTATGAGAGCTAGGATGTGATGCAAGCTGCAGAAGTGTTTCTTTTATAACTTGGGTGCTCTTAAGTTGGGGGCATAAATGTTAACTATTGAAATGTTATATTGCTGGATATTTTTGAATATGTCATGTTTTTTGCCATCTTTTGATTAGTTTTTTTTTGAAATATGTTTTGTTAGATATTAAAATTGCTATACAAGCATGATACTCTAGTCCATTTATTTGGAATATCTTTTCCAACAATTTACCTTGAGATAATACCTATCTTGATGTGAATCTGTGTTTGATGTGTTTAGAAGAAGGGTGGATTCTGTTTTATCATCCACTTTGTGAGCCTGTGTCTTTCTATTGGTGAATTTGGGTCAATGGTATTAAGATATATCAATGAACAGTGATTGTTAATCTTGGTATTTTGGTGGTGGAAGTGGTGGTGGTTTTAGCACCTTGTGTGGGGCTGTATTTATAGATACATATTGTTTAAATTTGACCTTAACATGCAACATCTTATTTTCTCCATTTGCTGATTGAAAGGTTCTGGGCATAGTTAGTAATTTTTCTTGGCTCCTGTAGTTTTTTAGAGTCAGAAGCGCACTGTCTATGTCCTTCAACCTCTAGCATCTTTACTGAGAATACAGGATTAATTCCAATAGATCTGCCTTTATTTATTTCTTGGTTGGTTTTTGTTTGTTTTGGTTTGTCTGATTGGTTAGTGTGGTCTGTTTGATTTTTTTTTGTTACAACTTTTAATATTCTTTCGTTGTACTGTATATTTAGCATTTTTATTATTCTCTGGTAAGATGACTTTCTTTGCTGGTCCAATGTCTTCGGTATTTTTGTATGCTTTTTGTGCCTTGATAGACATCTTCTTCTTTAGGTGAAGAAATTTTTCTTGTATGATTTTGTTAAAAATATCTTCTGGACCCTTGATCTCATCTTCTGCTAATCTGATTATCAACATGTTTTGTCTTTTCATAATGTCTCAGAGTTCCTGGATGTTTTATGATAGGGAACTTTTGGATTTAACATTTTCTTTGACACATGTATCTAGTTCAGCTTTTTTTCTGTTGTTTTTTTATTGTTTATTTTCAGACAGGATTGCTTTTTATAGGCTTTGCTGTCCTGGAATCACTTTGTAGACCAGGCTAGCCTCAAACTCACAATAGTCCAACTGTTTTTGCCTCCCTGAGTTCTGGTATTAAAGGAGTGTGTAAACACACCTGTCTTCCATTTCTCCTATTTTGTATTCAGTGCATAAATTTATCTCCTTGATTTATGTTTTTTTTCTGTGAACCTTGCCTCTGTATTTCCTTGCTGTAGTCTTTAAATTTTTCATTTCCAGGATTCCCTAAATTTCTGCATTTAAAAAATAATTTTCTTTTGGTTTTTTGAGCCTGGGATTCTCTGTGTAGCATATGCTGTCCTTGCCTTGCATTGTAGACCAGGCTAACCTCAAAGTCACTCTGCCTCTACCTACCCAAGTGCTGGGCTCACAGGTGTGCACCACCATGGCCAGCTTGTTTTTACTTTCTTTATTGTTCATATTTCCATATTTTGAGAATGTGTTTCATTCTGTCATTCTCCATTCAGCAGAGGCCTGGAGCTCAGCTTCCAGATGGAGAACAGTGGCTCCATTTCTCTCAGGGGCAGCTAGAACAGTTTAGGGAAACACCCATGTTCACTAGATGGGGGTGTGGAAAGAATTTTCTATTGACTCTTACAGGTAGATAGCTCTTTTAGAATGAAATCACCAGTGGTAGTGGAAAGTTTGGTATTCCAGAGCCTATGGCAATACCAAAGTGTTATCATTCTTGGATAAGCTGCTGTGCCTTGCTCTAAGGACTTTAACCTCAGAGGTTCAAGTAAATGTCCATGCCTGGTTGGCTTGCAACCAAGACATAGGCTTAGTGAGACACAGACCCAGTGAGGCCTAGGCCTATGGGCCAGTGAGCAAACCCAGATGGGGATAAATGATGAATCTCAGAGGACATGATGGAAGGCTGATGGTATCAGGTGGCATACAACCTACCAGCACACATGCACCCCCAGCATGGGCTGGATTTCTTAGGAAGAACATTGAATCTGTTGAATGGTTATTATTAATGAGACGGTCAAGACCACAGTGAAAGAAAGAGTCAAGTGGAGCAGAAATAAATGTAGTCTTTGGTTTGTAGAAAAAAGCATCACTAGGTAGTTTCAGATGGCAGTCTGAAACAGAGACAGGAATTTTTAAGGAGATCATCATCAAAGAGAAGGTCCTAGGTCTGGATTTGAAGCCTAAGATGGTGTCCTTAAATTAACACTCCCTCCTGATATTTGTTCCATTAATCAAAGAAGTAGGCTAAGTGATTCCTAATACCAGGAAAGAACTTCATATAAAAACTGCTCCAAATGTGTTCCAAGCGTGGCACGATCCATCCCATTTTGTCCATCCCAACTTAAAATCCAACTTGACAGTCTCACTCATGTTATGCACATTCTGGAAACAAGAAAAGTGCAAAATTTAAGAGAATAGATTCTTCAGTTCAACACTGTGACAGCCATCTGTGTTTGGCAGAGTCAGTTTCCCAGGGAAGATACTGTAACTTTTCATTGCATGAAGCAGTGAGGGTAAAGCCTGAGTTGTGTCTTGACAGTACAAGATGTTGAGGTGCCTAAGTTATGAGATACCTACCAGAAAGTGCTACCTATAGGGAGTGGAAGTAAGCAATCTTGGGAATGTATGAGATGTTTCAGGGATAGGACCATCTAAGCCTTTTCAAACAGCCTCGGGCTTTGTTGTTTTCCTTGCTGATCTTCTTTCCTTGGTCTACTCTTCCCTAAATATGTACACATTCCTCTCTACAAGAATGGGAAAGGGGTATTCTGTGCATCTATGTTGGAATGATGTAACTTGCTTCTGATGTTACAAGATGTGGCACCCAAAAAATTCTCTTGTGTGTCAGAAGAGACTGTGAAATTTTGAACAGTGTATGAGCTATTGCAGAATTTTAGGATCATTGAAGTTAGCCTACATTTTCATCATGGGGTGACAATAATCCTATAGTGAATTTGGTCAGAACTTATTTGATTGAATCAAAAAAGCTCCCAGAGAAGATCATATTTCTATCTTTGACACTGAAGAAAAAGTTTCTTTGTAGTCCTGAAAGTTGTTATGTAGACCAAAAAGGTTTTGAACTTACAGATCTAACTCCAGTCTAGTGTTGTGCTTAAATACAGTTCAACATGCCTGGTGTCAACATGAATATCAACATTATCTGCTGAGTCTGGAATGTAGCATTTTGGGTTTTGTTTTTTTTTTAATTTTGTTTTGTTTTGTTTTGTTTTGTACATGTAAGCATAGGTTGTTGTGCTGATCTTCATCCATATCCTGCATTTGAAATTTGGAAGACAGTATATTTAATTTTTTAGGATGGCATGTATTCATGACACTAACAGTGTCTAAGCTTTCTGAGTTATTGAATTGCAGGTATATGACATTCTTTCTACCTGCTGTATTTGTTTTTTTTAGACTTTATTTATTTATTTTATTCACACTTAATTTGCTTTAATATAAATTTGTTTTTCTATAATTCATTCTCTGACATGAACTCAGCTCTTTGAACACCTCCTCCTGGGGGGTGTAGCCTTGTGAGGCCACAGAGGAATATGGTGCAGCCATCCTTGATGAGACCTGAAAAGCTAGGGTCAGACAGACAGGGACAACTATCAGGAGACTATGGAAAGGGCATAGGGGGAGAAGGAGAGTGGGTGGGACTAGGATGAGACGATGGAGAGGGCTACAGTGGGTATACAAAGTGAATAAATTGTGATAAATAAATTAATAAAATTTAAAAACAATTTATCCATTTAACATCCCAATTTTAGCCCCCTCCCTTGTCTCTTCCTGGTTTTACCCCTCTGTTCCTCTTTCACCCTTATCCCATTTCCAATTCTCAGATAGGGGGAGCCCTCCTCTCCTACCATCTGAACCCAGACTGTCAAGGCTCACTAGGAATACCTGTATTTTCTTCCTTTGTGGTGTGGCAATGCCCCCTCTACCAGGGAAAAGTGATCAAAGAGCAGGCAACAGAGTCTATGTCAGAGCCAGCCCCTACTCTTCTTAATATGGATCCCACCTGAGACTGAGATGCCTACATCTCAGTCTACATCAGCTACATCTGAGCAGGGGTCTGGTTCCTCTTCATGAATGGTCTTTGGTGGGTGCATCAATCTCTGCAAGTCCCCATGGGCCCTGATTTGTTGTCCATGTTGGTTTTCTTATGGAGGTCCTGCCAGTTCTGGGTCTTTCTACTTTCTATCCCCCTACTCTTTCCTATGATTCCCTGTGCTCTACCCAAAATTTGGCTGTGAATCTTAGCATCTGCTTTGAACCGCTGCTGGGCAGAGTCTTTCAGAGGATATGTATGTTAAGCTCTCATCCTGTTCCCTCTCCTCAGTCACTTCTGGTGTCGATTCTATTTGCCCTTTTGAATAAGAATTGACTATCTTCCATAGGGTCCTCCTTTTTATTTAGCTCCTTTAGGTCTGTAGATTGTAGTATGTTTATACTATATCATGGCCATTATCCATTTACAAATGAGTATATACCATACATGTCTTTCTGGTTTTGGAATAACTCACTTAGGATGATCATTTCTAGTTCCATCTACTTGCCTGAAAATTTCACAGTTTCCTTTTGTTTTGTTTTTTTTTTGTTTGTTTTGTTTTGTTTTGCTTTTTTTTCAATGCAGTTTATTCAGGAACCTTGAACAATCATCTGACCCTGGGGAAAGCCAGCCCACAGCTTAAATAGCCTCTGGGTAGCCAACCCAGGCGTGCCATGTGGGCAATGCAGATAGGTCCACATACATGGAAGCAAGCCAGATCCTCAGCCTTAGCCAAATGTGGAATTGTTCGTGACAGAGAGCACTCACCATCTGGAAGGTGGAAGGCAGAAACCAGCTCCATCTTTAAGGCACAGCATTCCACAGCTCTCTACAGTTCCCCCTTTTTGTTTTAGATGCATCAGGCAAGAGTAGAGGTCTGACCTCTGATATTAGAAATAAATTGGGACTTTGTACCGATGTTCATTTAAGTGTCATCCACCCAAAGAGCATCAGACCCGTCCGATACCTTTTTCTCAGAGGCGGGACCTGGGGTATCAACCCGCATGCAATCAGACATGCTCTTCTCTGGGTCCAAAGCGGCTGACCCTGAGTGCAGTGCTTAGCCTCGCATCCTGAGCGTAACATTTTAGCTTTTTATGGTATCCAACCATGCTTGGGGCGAATGTCCTGCTTCAATGGCTGTAAAGGCCTGAATGATCATGGCTGCATCACACTGTTGTGAGACTCTAATCTTGCATATATACCACAGGCAAACCAAGGAGACCAACACCAGAAGGCCTGCTAACGCTCCCATGCCCGCCCATTCCTTCAGATGATTCATGGCCTTTTGTTTTTAAAATACCCAAGTAGCATTCCATTGTATAAATGTACCACAATTTTTGTAACTGTTGTTCCATTGAGAGACATGTAGTTTGTTTCCCTGTTATGGCTATTATGAATATAGATGCTATGAACATAGTTGAGCAAATATCTTTGTTGAATGGTGGAGCATCTTTTTGATATATGCCCAGGAATGGTATATCTGGGTCTTGAAGTAACACTATTTCCAATTGTCTGAGAAAGCATCAGATTAATACCTAAAGTGGTTGTATAAGTTTGCAATCCCACCAGCAATGGAGGAGTGTTCCTTTCTTCACATTCTCACTAGCACGTGCTGTCACTTCAGGGTTTGATCTTAGGCATAATGGGTTTCAGATGGAATATCAGAGTCATTTTGATTTGCATTTCCATGATGACTATGGATATTGAGCATTTATTTAAGTGTTTTTCTACCATTTGATATTCCTCTGTGGAGAATTCTCTGTTTAGTTCTGTACCCCAGTTTTAAAGTGGATTATATGGTTTGCTGGATTTTAATTTATTGATCTCTTTATATATTTTGTTTATTATCCCTCTCTGTTGTTTGTAGGGTTGGTGAAGATCTTTTCTCAGGCTGTAGGCTGTCATTTTGTTCTTTTGACAAAGTTCTTTGCTTCATAGAAGCTTTTCGTTTCATGAGATCCTATTCATTAATTATTGATCTTAGAGCCAGTGTTCTTGGTGTTCTATTGAGGAAGTTACCTTCTATGCCAATGAGATTGAGGATCTTTCCCAATTTTTTTTCTAACAGATTTAGTGTATCTGGCTTTATGTTGAGGTCTTTGAACAACTTGGACTGCAGTGTAGTGCAGGGTGATAAATATGGATCTATTTTCATTTTTCCACATGTAAACTTCCAGTTAGACCAGCACCATTTATTGAAGATGCTGTCCTTTTTCCATTGCATGGTTTTGGCTTCTTTGTCAAAAATCAAGTGGCCATAGGTGTGTGGTTTTATTTATGGGTCTTCACTTCAATTCCATTGATCCCCTGATTGTTTTTATTCCAGTACCGTGCAGTTTTTATTACTATTGATTTATAATAGAGCTTGAGATGAAGAATGGTGATACCTACTGAAGATCTGCTATTGTACAGGATTGTTTTAGTTATTCTGGCTTTTTTATTTTTCCATATGAAGCTGAGAATTGTTTTTTTTTCAAGTTCCTTAAGGAATTGTGTTGATATTTTGATGGGAATATCTTTCAATCTGTAGATTGTTTTTGGTACAATGGCAATTTTTCCAATGTTGATGCTACTGATCCATGAGCATGAGAAATATTTCTATCTTCTGGTATCTTTTTCAATTTCTTTCTTCAGAGACGTGAAGTTGTTTTTTTCATATAGGTTTTTCACTGGCTTGTTGAGGATAACATCAAGATACATTATGTTTTTTTTTTTTTTTTTCCTGGCTATTGTGAAGGGTGTTGTTTTCCTAATTCTTTCTCAGTCCATTTGTCTTTTGTATACAGGAGTGCTACTGATTTTTTTTTTTTTGAGTTAACTTTATATCCAGCCACTTTGCTGAAGTGTTTTTCAACTGTAGAAGTTTCCTAGAGTGGAATTTTTGGGGTCATTTTTGTATACTGTCATATCATCTGTAAATAGTGATATTTGATTTCTTCCTAATCAATTTGTGTTCCCTTGATCTTCTATAGTTTTCTTATTACCCTAGATAGGACTTTGAGTACTATATTGAAGAGATTTGGAGAGAGTGTTTAGCCTTGCCTTGTCCCCGAGTTCAGTGGAATTGATTTAACTTTCTTTTCATTTAGTTTGATGTTAGCTATGGGGTTTCTTTACACTGTCTTTACTATTTTTAGATATGTGCCTTTGTCCCCAGTCTCTCCAAGACTTTAAACAAGGACAACTGTTGGATATTGTCAAATGTTTTTTCACCATCTAAGAAAATGATCCTCTATTGTTGGTTTTTTTTTTTCAATTTGTTTATATGGCAGATTACATTGATGGATTCCATATACTTAAAGTCTATTTTATTACATATTAGAATGGCTACTCCTGCATGTTTCTTGGGTCCATTTTCTTGGACCCTCCTTCCAGATCTTTACTCTCCGGCAATGTCTATCTTTGTGACTTAGATATGTTTCTTGTATGCAACAGATTGTTGGGTCTTGTTTACATATCCATTCTGTTAGTATGTGTCTTTATTGGAGAGATAAGTCCATTGATGTTGAGGTAAATTAATGACCAGTGGCTGTTAGATCCTTTTATTTTGATGTTGCTTGTGGTAGTGTGTTTGTGTGCTTGGTTACTTTTAGTTTTGCTGTAGTGACATTATTTATTCCCTGTGTTTTCCTGAATGTAGTTAGCTTTCCTGGGTTGTAGTTTCCCATCTAGGAGCTTCTGTACCTCTGGATTTGTGGGTAGGTATTGTTTAAATTTGTTTTTGTCATTAAATATCTTGTTTGCTCTATCTATGATGAGTGAGACTTTGGCTGGGTATAATAGCCTGGGAGGTCATCTGTGTTCTCTTAGGGCCTGCATGATATCTGCTCAGGCCCTTCTGGCTTTCATAGTCTCTGTTGAGAAGTCAGGTGTGATTCTGATGGGTTTGCCATTATATGTTACTTGGCCTTTTTCCCTTGCAGCTTTTAGTATTTTTTCTTTGTTCTGTATACTTACTGTTTTTTATATGGTGGGAGAAATTTTTTTTCTGATCTAATTTATTGGGTGTTCTGTAGCCCTCTTGTATTCTTTTAAGTTGGTGAAATTTTCTCCTATGATTATGCTGGAAATATTTTCTGGGCCTTGGAGGAGGGAATCTCTTTTTCCTCTCTTCCTATTATTCTTAGGTTTTGCCTTTTCATGTTGTCTTGGATTTCTTGGATAGTCTGTGTTATGAATTTTTTAGATTTAACCTTTTCTTTGATGGATACATCGATTTCTTTCATTGTGTCTTCTACACCTGAGATTCTTTCTTGCATCTCTCATAGTTTATTCATTATGCTTAGCTCTGTAGTTCCTGTTTTCTTCCCTAAGTTCTTTCTCTCTAAAATCTCCTCCATTTGTGTTTTCTTTATTTTTTCCAATTCTATCATCAGATCTTGAGCTATTTTATTGATTTCCTTCACCTCTCTGACTATTTTCCTTCAATCCCTTTAGCTGTTTGTTTGAACAATCCTCTGTTTCTTTAATTTCTTTCAGTGATTTAAGTATTTCCTCTCTAAAGGCCACAAATTGTTTGGCTGCAACTTCCTGTATTTCTTTAAGGATGGCCACAATCTGTTTGTCTTTATCTTCTTCTATTTCTTTGCAGATGGCAATATTCTGTCTGACTTTATCTTCATCTAGGCCTTTACAAAGTTTATTTGTTTCCTCTATTATCCTGTTCATAAGCATGGATGTAAGGTCATCTTCTTGAATTTCATTTGCACTGGGGTATCCAGGGCTGCTTGCTCCTGGATAACTGGGCTCTGGAGATGCCATATTGCTCTGTCTTTTGTTGGTTGAGCTTTTATGCTGGCCTCTACCCATTGGGCTATCTTAGGTGTTAGGTGTTAGTTTCTGTTACTTTCTGGAATCCTGTCGTGGGTCAAATCCCCTTGGTAGGAAGTAGATTTTTCCCAAAGGAGGCCTCCTCAGCTTTTTGGGTATGGTCACTGAATGGCAGGTGTTTTTCAATAACTGCCACAGTTCACCTCAGATGTACAGACCTGAGTGGTAATTGTTGCCTTTGTTAGTAAACGGAGCTCTCCTCTAACCCAGAGAAGTCTGGGAGACAGTTGCCCTGCAGCTCGATTTCTTGCTGTAAATTTAGTGAGCTGCAGCTGTAAACTGGGTGCCCCGTGGTTTGTTCAGTTTAGTTAGGAATAACTGGTTTTCCCTTGGAGCAGTATCTGGGGGTTGATCTCAGGGAACCCAAGCTTCTTTAGGTCTAAGTTTGGAGCTCCTTTCCCCAGTACCCAAGTAGTAATCAGTGGCAGGTGTGCACCACTCTCATGTGTGAATCAGGAGGCTAGAGTCTGGAGCCTGTGGATAACCAGAAACTTTTCTAGAGCTAGGTGTCCTGAAGTAGGGCCAGATATTTCCCCCACCTTTGGGTTTTCTCTCAACAGAAAGACCCAGTCTGTACTGTTGGGAGGGTGTGTGTGGAGTGAGTGGGCACTTGCTTACGAGTGGTGGTTCCACGCTGGTGACTGAACAGGAACCTGAGAACTTTTCCCGAGAACATTCCCATATGTGGTGGTGGTAGTGGTGGAGGGTCAGCTGAGTGCTCTAAGCTAGGAGCTGCTGTTCCCCTCCATGTGGAGTTTTCTCCCAACAGGGAAACTCAGAACTGTGGGTTTCCACAATTCTGTCTGTGATGAGGTGTGTGGGTGTGTGAGGGTGTGTGGGTCTGGTGGCTGGAGCCCCACTCAGGGCTGGCTGCTATGTGCCTGCATGTCTGCAGGATCTTTTCTAGGGATAGACTGGGTGACATTTGGTCAGTCCCAGTTGCTTTCTTCCCTGTGGGGTTTTTTTGAGAGTGGGACTTCCAGTCTCTGATGCCCTGAGGTGCACAGTTCAGCCTTGGAAAATGATCAAGACACGATTCTTGGGTCTATTTGCTTGAAAATGTTACTCCTGCCAAAACAGCCCAGGAAATTTTACAGGGATTAGCTGGGTACTCTGCAGTTGAACCCAATTTTTTTTCTCATCATTGGGTTTCTTATCACCTGGTAAACACAGTCAATGGTGTTTGGAGGCCAATAGTTCCAACTATTTGTCACTGTGTAGTCTCTGCTACCCCGCTGAGCAGACACAGTGTGCGATCAGCTCTGTTATCTGGGATCTGTTTTTAATTTTTCCTGAATATGAGTATTTTGATTGTATGCATGAATATGAACTTCTTGGGTGCCTGATCTCACAGTAGTCCAAATATGTGTTCAGAACTCATGAACTTATAGCAACTGATAGTAGTGGGTCCCAGTAAAACACTGACAATTGAGCCCAATTATTTGCAAAAGCAGCAAGAGCTCCACACTACTGAACCCTCTCTCTTGCGTTATGCTGCTTATTTAAGATCATCATTTATATTGCTAATATTTTCATCTTTCTATTTTTAGCTGTTTAAACATGCATTCCCTTTTAGTAAGATCTTATTAAAGTTACAGTTTAAGCTAGGGCAGTGCAGATTTCTGAAAAATGAATACACAACTGGAGTGAATGTATAATTCCTTGTAGAAATTTCAGTAAAGACCTCTCAGTTCTTTCAATCTTTTGTGTTTGTTTCATTGACTTTTAGGGGAGGCTCTGTCTTACTATATAGGTCTGGCTGTACTGAAACTCTTTGCATAGATCATGCTGGCATCCAATTCAATAAGATACACGTGCCTTTGCCTGCTGAGTGATGGTATTAAAGGCATGACAGAATACACCCAGCTAGTCCATCATTTTTTGTTGTTAGTAACTGTTCATAAATTTCTCTGTTGTGTACTTAATACTGCTCATCTCTTAATTTCTCTCTGTGTGTCTCTGTCTCTTTCTATTTCACTCTCTTCTCTCTGACTTTGTCCACATTAATTACCATGACTATTCCAAAGGTATATCTTCTTCAAAAAGTTCAGATATGACACAGTTAAACTTCATTATTCACTTTTCTTCTAAAATGACTTAGTGATAACAGTAACACTTCTTTTTTAATAGAAAAGTTTTAATCTTTATTTTTAAACTATACACTATACATGATTTAGAAGGGAGAATATACAAAACAATAATCAAAGAATAATCATGTGTTCTATGCCTTTTCTTTTGTCTGGTCACTCAGAAATATGATGTTATCAGCTAGGATTATTGTTGCTTGCCACTCACATTATTTTATCCATCTATTCGCTGTAGTCCACTTTCCCTTCCACAAATATATAACCCCCAATTTTCATATACTGATATGCCACATCTCTGATCTCCGGTCAAAACATGATATTCAGTGCCATGTTGTCTTTTGACTGACATCACCCTGATATCCACATCTCATTTGTTGCTAGATAAAATATCATGACTGTGTTTTTTCCTCCCACCTGTCTCATGACAGGGTCCTGACCTACTCACCCAAGTAACTGAAGATGATTCATAGATCACTCAAGAACCCAACTAATGGCTACTTTATATTCATGTCTTACAAACTATTGAAACTCCTTTAACACAGGTTTTCAAAGCACGACTTTTGTTTCCCTTACAATCTAACCTTTAGGATTTTTTCTTGTCCCCTCCTTGACCTGATACACAACACCCAAAGGTCTAAAACTAGCTCTTCAGTGTCAGAAAATAAATGGAAAAAGCACTAGAATTATAAGATTATATTGCCAATGAAGTATAAATTTATATTGTTGCCACTCTTTCTTTTGTACAAATGTATGGCAAATTTTAGAATTCAGTGACCTTTGATGATGTGCATGTGAAATTCAGCCAAGAAGAGTGGGCTTTGCTTGAACCTTCGCAGAAGCAACTCTACAAAGATGTGATGCTAGAGACCTGTAAAAACCTTACTGCTATAGGTAAGACTGCAAATTTTCTTTTAAAATAAGGAGACAACTCTTACTTGTTATTGATTCTCTTCTGTAATTTCAATTGAGAATGAGGAGGAATGAGGTGAATAAATCAGGCATGTTTCTAAGGGTCACAGAAGATAGTGATTTAACTTTTGCCTTTATAATAATATGATATTTCCAACAACATATATTTCCTGTTACTATATTTTAGGCTACAATTGGGAAGACCACAATATTGAAGAATATTTTCAAAGTTCTACAAGTAATAAAAGGTAAATTTATTTGCATGCTGATACAGATATGAATCTTATGAAATTTTAATTTGTCCTGGAAGTTTGTTTTTTGTTTGTTTGTTGGCAGCTTTTTATTTTCTGTTTCTTAAATAGTTTTTTTTTTGCGTAGCTGTGGCTTGACATAGACTTGCTTGTTAGACCAGCCTGACCTCAAAATCACACAGATCTGCCTGCTTCTGCCTCCACAAGTGCTGAGATTAAAGGCATGGACCAGCACACCTGGTTGTGTCCTGGAAGTTTTAAAGAAAAGCAACAGTGTAAAAACAGCACTGCTTTAAGTGTAATGATGATCATTAAAATCTCACAATTCCATGTACTTCAATCTCAGGTATCTAATTTGTGTTTGCAAGGCACTCCCCTAAGATAGAAGAAAATAAAATAATATTGTAACAGAAAATACCATTTGAATCATATGGACATAACAGCTACTAAGTTGTACTGCCAATCTGTTTAGTCTCATTCTATCTACTCACATATTGTAAGAGGTATACACATTGAATATGCGATTAGTATGTGTACAAAACCTTCTAATATAGAAATATTTTATAGTATAACCAGTGTTACTCATATTCATGCAGTAATGTAAAGTTTAGTGAAAGGAGCAGCTTATGAAAGTCAAGAATATTGTTGTAGAGAAAATTTAATCACTATATGACATGTCTATGATGAACAAAAAACAAACTGTGTTAATTCAATGTGAGAATCTTTTATTATTCTTGTAATTTAAATTGTCATATCATAGGTCACAATGTTTCTAAGACACATGAACATAGGGGTATTGAAAGAAGCAGTGTACCTGCCTTTCTCCAAGAACAATTAATTTTGTAGTAGTCCCCACTTTGAGTAGATTTTCTGAATGCTATAAATGGTTACAGTTAATTGGTTTTGCAACTTCACTGAGAATTGATCAGCAAACACATACAGCTGAAAATACCTATGAATACTAGAAAATTGGAACTTCTTCTGCTTGTCCTGGCTCACTTTGCAAAGGAAGTGTCATTCATACAGTACAAAAAAATGTGAATGGGATTGCTGTGGTAAAGCTCTGAATTCTTAAAATACTCTTCACATATACAAAAAACTCTTATAAAAAATGATGTTATAAAAGTGAACCATGTAACAAATGCTCTTACGATCACAGGGATCTTCAAAAATACCCATAATGAAGGGAAAAAAAAACATGAATATAAATAAAGTGATAAAACTTTAAAATTTGATTCTTCTTTACCGAGAGATCAAATTATGAAATTAATTCATATAGATAAATATACTTATTGGTGTAATGCAATGACTGCGGTAAATCTTTCACATGTACTAATTATCTTTGCAGGCATGAAAGCAGTCATACTGGAGAGAAACTTTCTAAATGCACTCTATGTGGTAAAGCCTTTCCCTATTCCACTGATCTTGTACGGCATAAAAGAACACACACTGTTGAGAAGCCTTACAAATGTAATCAATGTGGTAAACCCTTTGCACAAAACAGTCATCTCAAAAGCCATACAAGAACACATACTGGAGAGAAACCTTATGAATGTAACCAGTGTGGTAAAGCCTTTGCACAAAACAGTCATCTCACAAGACATAAAAGAACACACACTGGACAGAAACCTTATGAATGTAACCGATGTGGTAAACCCTTTGCAGAAAACAGTACTCTCATACGGCATAAAAGAACACACACTGGAGAGAAACCTTATGAATGTAATGAGTGTGGTAAAGCCTTTGCAGAAAACAGTACTCTCTTAAGCCATAAAAGAACACACACTGGAGAGAAACCTTATGAATGTAGTGAGTGTGGTAAAGCCTTTGCAGAAAACAGTACTCTCTTAAGCCATAAAAGAACACACACTGGAGAGAAACCTTATGAATGTAACCAGTGTGGCAAAGCCTTTGCAGAAAACAGTACTCTCTTAAGCCATAAAAGAACACACACTGGAGAGAAACCTTATGAATGTGATAAGTGTGGTAAAGCCTTTGCATTAAACAGTCATCTCGTAAGTCATAGAAGAACACACACTGGAGAGAAACCTTATAAATGTAACCAATGTGGTAAAGCCTTTACAGAAAACAGTACTCTCATACGGCATAAAAGAACACACACTGGAGAGAAACCTTATGAATGTAACCAGTGTGGTAAAGTCTATGCACAAAACAGTCATCTCATAAGACATAAAAGAACACACATTGGAGAGAAACCTTATGAATGTAACCAGGGCAGTAAAGCCTTTGCACAAAAAAAGTCATCTCATAGGCCATAAAAGAAAACATACAAGAAAGAAACCTTATGAAGATACCGAATGTGGCAAAGCCTTTGCACAGCAGAGTGGTCTCCAAAAACGTGAAAAAACACACAGTGGAGAGAAGCCTGGTGATGGTAATTAGTGTGATAAAGCCTTTACATGTAACAGTCATCTCCTAAGACAACAACACATTCTGAAGGGAAACCATATGAATATAACTATGTGGGAAAGCGTTTGCATATAATATCTTTTAATACATAAAAGAACACATACTGGAAAGAAGCTGTATGACTGCAACCAATGTGAATAAACTTTTGCACTTCAGAGTCATCTTCACACTCATGAAAGAAATCCTAATGGACAGAAAGCCTATGACTGCTTTTAACACGGTGAAACCATTCCATATTTCTATAATTTTCATCACCATTAAATGATTCATACTGAAGAGAACTTATGAATGTGTTAAAATGGTGAGGCCTTGCACAAATCTAGAGTCATCATCTCATAAAAGTATCCTTACTGGAGAGGAATTCTGTGACTATAAGCAATGTGGAAAGTCCTTTGTGTTCTTTGGTCAACTGAGATCCAACAGAACTGAAAAACTAGCTCAATGGAAATGACCTCTCTTTTCTGAAGGAGAAAGGGAATAGGGGCAATAGGAATGGAGGGAAGTGCTGGGGGAGAGAAGGGAGGGACACTCTGATTGGAATGTAAAGTAAATAAACTTATTTTTAAAAAGAATAAAATGAATGATGAATATCAATTACATGCAACAGTATTATATAATAAGGTGTTTATGGAAGACTTATTGATAATCCTGATTCTCAACATTCAGTGTTTTCAATTGCCTCACTTTACACAAGAAACTTTTAGTTCAGTGGATGAATATGTAGGAAATGAACTTTCACCAGCCAGGAAGTTCTCTGAGAGTATCACAACAGTGGTAGCCTGTAGAAGTTTCTTTGTGTACACATACCTATTGTTCCAGGGGTACTACTGAAAAAAATCACAACCCACACTGAATTTTGAGATATGAGGGAGGAGGCTTTCTTTTCCATGTATGACTCTGCTTCTGGCCTAGATGGGTAACCATGTCAATGGTGCGTTTTCTCTGCCTGACTTCATCTGGAGAGTATCTTTAGACATGGAAACCACCAATCAAATTTGATAGATAGCCTTTGACACAGATCCCTGATAACTCTCCCCTCCCTTCAAATATAGGATAATTTGGTTCTGTGTTCTTGTTCTTCTTATTCATATAATAGGAATGTGCTGTTTAATGCAAATCTAGCATTCTTGAATTTCCTAGTATTAAACAATTATCTATACCTATGCTTGGAGCATCCCAGGTACTCCCCAAGGGATATAAGCCACTGTGTTCTGTTTTCAGGAATAAAAGTTGAACTTACTTTCTGAGGTGGCTCCCAGAGTGGCTAACCACTGTTATGCTCGTGAGCTTTCCAAGCTTTATACTACTCATCTTCTGCCCCTCATGCTTTCCTGGGCTGGTGGGAAACAGACCTCCAGGCAGCAAGAGAATCACATTCTCTGAAATGCCTATGATAAAATATTTCAGACTGCATAGCATTTCAAATTTCACATGTTTCTGGATTTGAGATGGTCAATCAAACAGTATCTTGGGATGGGACTCATTAAAATGAGTTATACTTAGTGTTTAGTTCAAGGTAAGGTTGCAGGCAAGCTTCATGGTATGAAATCTTCTAAGGTGAGTACAGTGGCCCATGGAAAATAAATACAAGCAGAAATTTTATTTTTCTATTTTTAATAGCTGAGTACTGTTCTGATAATGTAAGAGTGAATGGCAGGGGAGAGGAACTCTCCTTTTGAGTAGTCTATGGGAAGGGGATGGGGGAAGGTGGAGGGAGGGACCAGTAGGAGTTGAGGGAGTGACCTTCAATCAGCATATATAATGAATAAATTGTGAAAAATAAAAACAATTAATAAAATAAAATATAGTAAGAAAAACAAAGCAAAACAGCAAAAATTTGAGTCTAGTTTGGTTAACTGCCCTCCCTCAAAGAAAAGAAAGGAGATATATAGAAAGAAAAGAAAAACAGAATCTTTGTCTTTGTCACCTTTCTTCGCTGTGAGCTCAGTTGAAGATCATTATGCAATGGAGACCATGATTCTCTCTCTGAAGTTTATGTTACCATAGAAGTGGGATTCAAACCTGAAACTAATGGCAGAGTTTCCTAGTTAACATATCAAATCAAACCTACCTGCCATTTTCTCTCAGAAATCCTTCAGTCCTTCCATGTTATCTGGTCCTCCAGGCTAGTACAGCTCATGCAATACCCTGAATTCTCCTTCCCAGGGCCTGAGATAACCTTACCTCCCCTCATCCACATATAGGCAAACTATTTTGGCTACCTCGTTCTGTCAAGCGCCATGCAGGAGCAACAGCAGAACAGCTGTAGAACTCATGGAATGTGGCTCCCCTGTTAGCATAATCATGATGAGTTTGTCTTGGAGAAGCATAATCCCAAGAACTGATTTTCCAGAGGACTTTGTGTTCTTATGTAGCATATCTCTGCTTTTTGCCCTTATGATGCCCATATTCCTTATAACATGAGTTGTATGAAAACTCTAAGAAAGCTTCTATCTCATCACTGGGCAATATCACTGGCATTTAAAATTAACAATGCTTGATCTCTTTTCACATGTTTACTGGAGCAGTTCAATTAATTAACCACTGCCCTTGAAAGGAGCCATAGATGTAGATTGTTAGCAATAGCCATTACACTTAGAAAGAATTTGGAAAAATAGATTGTTTAACAAATTCAGGGAAGATGTTTTTGCTAATGTAAAAAATCTTGGAGAACAATTTAAAGTTAGGAAAAGTACACTCTTAATAGAAAAGCAGGGATGCTTTAAGGTTGATGAACAGAAAAAATAGCCCAAGGCAGCATTGGCTGTCTGGGCACCCTCAAACTGGGTCTAAAACTGAGACAGCAGTTGATTCCCCTATATTTGTTTTTCCCCTCGGCTTCTTGATATGATTTAATAAAAATGATTAATGAGTAGATGCACACCCCTTTAAGATTTAAAGTACAGGTGCCAGTACCATGCCATTTTTTATTACTGTTGTGCTATAGTACTACTTGAGATCTCACATGAAGATACCTCCAGAAAAGCTTTTATTGTACAGGCATTTTTTTAAATCAATTCTGGGTTTTTTGTTTTTCTGTATGAAACTGAGAATTGTTCTTTCAAGGTCTGTAATGAGTTGTGCTTGTATTTTGATTGGAATTGCATTGACTCTTTAGATTTCTTTTGGTAGAGTGGCCATTTTTACTATGTTAATCATACCAATTCTGGAGTATGGGAGATCTTCTGATATCTTCCTTGAAGTTCTTCTTTTTTTCATACAAGTCATTCACTTGCTTGATTAGAGTCACACCAAGATACTTTATGTTATTTGTGGCTTTTGTGAAGGGGTTTTGTTTCTCTAACTTCCTTCCGAGCCCATTTGTCTTCTGTATACAGGAGGGCTTCACTTTTTTTTAAATTTAATTTTGTATCCAGTCATTTTGATGAAGTTGTTTATCAGCTGTAGGAGTTTCCTGGTTGATATTCATGGATACTATCACATCATTTGCAACACAAGCTGGACTGGATGTGGAGAAAAGTGAACCCTCCTCCATTGCTGGTGGGAATATAAACTTCTACAACCACTTTGGAAATCAATCTGGTGTTTTTTCAGAAAATTATGAATAGTGCTACTAGAATATTCAGTTATACCAACCCTGGGCATATATTCAGAAGACTGTCAACCATACAACAAGGACATTTGTTCAACTATGCTCATAACATATTTATTGACAGTATCCAGAATCTGGAAACAATTTAGATGTCCACAAACCGAGGAATGGACACAGAAATTGTGGCACATTTATACAATGCAATACTATTCAGCAATTAAAAACAAGGAAATCAGAAGGCAAGTGGATGCAACTAGAAATGATCACTCTGAGTGAGGTATCCAGAAGCAGAAAGGCAGTCATGGTATATACTAACTTATATGTGGATATTAGTCATATAATATAGGGTTTAAAAATACTAAAATCTAGAGTCATAAAAGATCTAAACAACAGGAAGAACCCTAAGGAAGATGCTTAATCCTCATTCAGAAGGGCAAATGGGATAGACATTGGTAATGGGGGAAGATAGGGAACAGGGCAGGAAACTACCACAGAGGGCCTCTGAAAGAATCTACATAGCAGGGTATTGAAGCAGATGATTAGACTCATAGCCAAATTTTGGGCAGAAAGCATGGATTAATATGGAAGATTCAGGAGGTAAAAAGACCTGGATGTGAGAGGCCCTCCACAAGGAGGCCAATTGAGCCAAAAAATATGGGCCCAGGGGGTCCTGTTCCAACCAAGGACCATGCATGAAGAACACCTAGAACCCCTGCTCAGATGTAGCTCATAAGTATCTCAGTTTCCATGTGAGTTCCCTATTAAGGGTAACAGGGGCTGTCTCTGACATGAATTCAGTGGAAGGCTCCTTGATCACCTACTCCTGGAAGGTGCAGCCTTGCCAGGCCGAGGAGGAAGAAGATGCAGTCATTCTTTGTCAGACTTGATAAGATAGGCTAGCATAAGATAGTAGGGAAGTAGGACTTCCCCTATTAGTGGAGTAGGAGAGACAGCATAGGGGTAGAAGAGGGAGGTAGGTTGTAACTGGTTGAGGATGAGGAAGGGGCTTACAGCCAGAAAACAAAGTGAATAAATTGTAATAATCAATAAAAAAGAAGAAAATGAGGGTGTTTTTTTTTCCTGAAATGGTTGGACTCAGGCAACTGTCTCTTAAAAACAACTAGAAAGAATAGTACTGCATCGCTTCACAATTTCCTTTTTCCTGTAATACTATAGATAATAAATACCCTTGATAAAATTCAGTGGTTTGTTATATATTCCTAGTATTATAATATTATAAAATATTTTACAAATCAAATTTTGATATGTTAAGTGTGTAAAAATAGTTTATGAAAAAGTGGCTTGAATTTTCAAAAGAGCAAAGAATGATTACTCAAAACTCAGGAGAGTGAAAATGGAAGGAAAATTGATGGAAGAATAAATAATATATAAATAAATTAATATCTCTTACACAGTAATTATAACATTTTGGTTATTGAGATTTAAAAAATGTACACAGAATATTTCTCAAGTAAACAATGTAAGCTATTATTAATAGCTCTTATGCAAGCACCCCAAAGTATTTCTTTATATTATTCCTCTTGTCACTGAAATGTGTTCTTTGACAAGTCATGCCACTACACCGTGATGTTCAGGCTCTAATACTGACTATTCAATTCTTATTTCAGAGCACTGACTGCTTTTAGCCAAATTAGGACTGAAGTCAGACAATGTTTGATTTCTGTGTCTACCTCACGTCATAACTTTTGATGATACATTTTGAGTTCATCCACAATTTCAAAGTAAAATTGTTGCCTTTCTTGAAATGTTAAATGTTCTCTCTCCCTCTCTCATACACACATACACACACACACACACACACACACGCACGCACACGCATGATACATGTAATAGCAGTTATTGGCAACCCAAGACTTGAAATTGAAAGAGACAAAAGAGGGATATATGAGAGATTTTGTAGGGAGGACAGAGAAACGAGAAATAATGTTATTATATTAAAAATCTCAAAAAACAAAAGTACATGTTTTCCACGAATAAAAAAATTGAATAATATTATATTTTGCACTCATGTGATTTAGGACAATCAAGTCCATTCTATCTTAGCACATGGTAAGCTTTGCTTCAGTAAACATGAGTGTAGATGTGTGTGGGATCAGTCCAAGTCATCTGTTTCATATGGATAATGGTGGAACTCCTCATTCAGTGTGTACAGTATATACTCTCTTTTAAATTGACTCAAGAATTTTAGTATTTGTTTGTGTAAACATTATAAAATAAAGTTCCACTAAACTTCTTTTTTGGTCCACTTTCTTCTACTGTCTCCTTTCATCCTTTTACACAGAGATGCTCTCCAACCTGGATGATAAAGAGTGTTCAGTAGGTGCAGCAGAAGAATGGACATTGTTGCCTAGTCCATTCTGTTAGTTCCTGTCTTTCTATTGGAGAATTGAACATCCAAGTTGAAAGATTTCAATGAGCAATGTTTATTATTTCCCTTTATTTTATAGTAATGGTGTGGGGTTTTGCCTCCTGATTTGATGCTTGGGATTATTCATTCTTTGTGTTGTCTTGGGGTGGTTAACACTTTATATTGGAGTGTTCGATTGATTGGCTTCTGTAGTGAAGTTTTACAGAGATACTGCTCATATTTGGTTTTATTATGCAATATATCTTTATTCATCATTTATTATTGAAAGTTTACTGGATATAGGAATAAGGGTCCCTTAAAGATTATATGTAATCTGTCTCAGCCATTCTAGGTTTAGAATCTCTCTTGAGAGATCAGGAGTTATTCTAAAGAGCTTAAATTATATGCAACTTAGTATTTTCAACTTATAACTTTTAATATCCCTTCTTTGTTTAATATACTTTTCTTTACATTTAATGTTTTGATTTTGTGTGCTGAGCACAATTTCTTTTCCGTACACTTTAATTGTTGTTCTATATACTTTTTGTACTTTTACAGGCTACCCCTTCTTCATTAGGTTAAGGATACATTCTTCTATTTTTTTTTTTTTTTTTTTTTTGCTGAAAATATTTTCTAGGATTTTGTTGTGAGTTTTTTTCTTCTTTTTTTATTTCTATTATTCATAAATTACTTTTTTGAACTTTTCAGATTTTCTGGATCTTTTGTGCATGGCTATTTAATGTTTCTTTTGACACAATTGTTGTTAGTCTTCTTTTTCTTCTTCTTCATCATCATCATCATCTTCTAATCCTTCTCCTCCTCCTGCTTCTCTTTTCTTTCTCTAACTCCTCCTTTTTTATTTCTCTTCATCCTCCTCCTTCTCCTTTTTTCTTTTAAAAATAGTCACTTTACTTATATATTCATCCGGATTAAAATTTTCCCTTCCTTTAATCCTGGCATCTTTCATATCTCCCCTTCTATCCTGTCTAAATTCACCCTTATATTAGAAAAGGAGGGCTATAATGTATAATAAGAAAATAAAATAGCAAAAAGACAAAAGCAAACACATCTGAGTAGGAAAAGAAAAAGAAAAAGAGCCCAAGTTGGGAAATGATGAAGACTTGATCATACATGCAGGACTTTCATAAAATATTAAACTTGAAACAATAGTATACACACAGAGAACCTGTAGCTTTAAAAATAGAAAAAAAATCTTCAGCAAATTAAAATAAGAACTATGATAAAAAAAAAACTTTTAAATGCATGCCAGAATTCTAGGACATGAGAATCCAAACTTGCCAGTGAGGGAAATTTTTTGCCATCTACCTTTTGGAATGTACTCGTAAAAATACAATTAAGAGTAGTGCCTGGGATAAAATGAGTGTCCCTTGGAGAAAACTACATTTTCATTTGCAAGCACTTATCATTTAGAGATAGGGCTAGGGACAGAACACTAAAGGCCTTGTGCATACTGCCTCAGTCTCTCACAGTTTATCTATTCTTCAGTCCTCTTAATTTATAGTGCTTTGTTCTTTGATATCCTCTATCCTTTCTGGCTCTTACACTCTTCTAGCTGAATTACTTAAGAGCCTGAAGGGCATATTCTGAGGTCTCTCACTGACTGTCTATTTTCTCTATGGGCCTCTGAATTTGTCTCCATCAGATGCAGGATGAACTTTTTTTGATGATGGATGAACAAGATACTGGTCTATGAGTATAGCAGAATGTCAATGGTCATTTCATTACTTTTAGTAGAATGTAGTATTTGTTTTCCCCCAGAACCATGGGCTGTGTAATCTCTTTTTCTTGATCAATAAACCAGTGTCAGGTGTGGATTCCATTATGTGAAGTGGGCCTTAAGTCAAACTATAGATTGGTTATTCACTCCTACAACTCTTGCACTAATATGTCTTACAGGTAGGACATTGTTATAGTTCAAAAGTTTGGTAGCTGGGTTAGTGTTTATATTTCTCCTCTTGTAGTTGCCGAGCACTTCCCATATCAAAGTTGCTAGAATATAAGTCTGAAGGTTCTATTTAGGTACAAGCTCTAGTTATTTGTGTTCCATGTAAGTGTAAGTGTTATCTCCAGCAAGAGGGCATTGCAGTCAATTTATGGAGAGCAGCCTATAGTCTTGGCAAAAGCCTGTATTGTTTTGGCATTACAATCACACTACTTTGGACAATACCTCAGTTAAATATAAACTATTACCATTACTGGATGCTTTCTTTAGTGACAAGAGATTTCCAGTTGGGACTTTCTTCTTGTGTGGTGATTTCATTTATATTGGCTTCTTATATGTCTATATTTTAGAAAGTTTCTATTGCATTAGGTTTCCACTGTACCAAACAAATGACCCTTGATTTTACCTGTCTTTTTTCATGTTACCTTTTCATTGCCCTCTTCCTTTCCCAATCCCCTTCAATTCTATCTTTTTAGCCCACCTTCCACTTGTACCAAGTATTTTATTTCCCTTTCCTATGGAGAAATCTCTGCCTCCCATAAGCTCCAGTTCTTAATCTGTATGTATCCCCTGTGGTATTGTATTCAGTTGCTTCCATATCATACATCTTGCAACTAATATATATGTAAACCAAATACATACCCTATTTCTCTTTTGGGGTCTAGGTTCTTTCACTCTCAGTTACCTGCAAATGTGCATTTACCTTCATGTTCCATGATTTGCTTTTTAAATGTCTAAGTAATATTTGATTATGTAAATGTACTACTAGTATAAGAAAAAATAGAGATACACACTGGAAAGCTAGAAATACACACTGTAAAAACAGATAAAATCTTCAACAATGATGCTGACCAAACTAGATGTCTATATGTAGAAACATAGAAATAGGTTCTTATTTTCACATGAAGTCACCTCCAAATGGATTAAAACTTCACCAAAATTTATATACAGTTAAAGTATTGAAGTCAGCACAGCTATTTGACAAAGATCCAGCATAGCTGAGTTGCATGTTACAATAGCTTTCATGCTGTCTTTCAGGCTTGGTCTTTATCTCTACTTGCTACATGCTTAGAGGGCTTTCAGTACATGTAAGACCTGGAGACATTGGAGCAATGGGAAATACTTCAATGAATCATTTATGCCTTCACTCTGTGGTACTGCTTCTAAGCTTCTCCAGAAAAATTCTGAGCATACTGCCTCTCTCAGAAATATAAATTTTCTTGTCCTACATGAATGTCTTCCTTGTGGAAGTTGTAATTCACATAAAAATGGCAGGGAATTCTTTATGAGACTTCAGCTCCAAGATAGTCTTGCAAAATCGACCCCTGTGCTTCCTCAAGAAGAAAATAATCAGAACAACATACTCTTAAAAAGGCAACCAAAGTTTGTAGTGCTAGGAGAGTTGATAGCATTTGAGATTAAATACCTTGTATTGCTGTATCCTCAGGCGATTAATTGGCATATAAGATTAGGAGATACATATGGTATGCCCCTCAATGACTAGACAGAGCTGTAAATGAATGGCTAGAGACATCTTCACCTTACACAAGAGTCTATAATGATGGACAAAGAAAGTTTTGTAAAAATTATTTTAAAAGTGAGCAATTATGACCTTCTTTTCCTAGAAATATCAGCTTTCAGAGTATCACTGTGGTGTTGTATGACCAAAATAATGAAAGAATACTTAGATTTAGCACATAAGTAAATTCTACAAAGATATGAGGTATAGACAATGCATTATGCCAGGAATTTAATAATAACTGTTGCTGCTTTGGCATAAATGGTTTTTCTTAAGGCTATCCATTAAAATTTGATAATATACTTCTTGAGACAAAACAATATGCCCAAGCTGGCTTGAAGATTTTCTATCTTTTGCCATTAATCTGAGAATTCTTCCAACCTGAGAATGGGCTTTCAGGCTGTGGCAAATATGCCTCCAGATTCTCAAAAGTGTCAGGTTATGGGATTGATGAAGAAAAATGATAGTAAAAGATAAGGTTTATCAATGATGGCTAAATTTATGACCAAGAGACAGTTAAAACTCCTGTCTGGGGACAAGAAGGATATCATCTATGTTTTAGAACAATGTAAATTTACCTTTTATTATTGAAATCTGTTTAAATAAAGAAGTACTCTGACTGTCAGCCAGTCAAGACTCTAAGTTTCTTTGGACAACCATATCTGACTTATTTCTGCCCCACCGTATCCTTCCCTTCTCTCTGAAAACTATCAACTCCTGGGGCTTGTCCCCAGTCTTTCACCACACTCTTTTTTTTTTCTTCACAGTAGGGTGTATACTCACAACTGAAGATCTAGAGCTATATGCTTCCAAATAGATAGGACATGTTATATCTGTTTTCTGGATTAGAGTTACCTAAATCAATATCGACACTTGTATTTCTATCTACTTATGTGCATATCATTTCACTTATCTATGTCAGTTGAAGGATATTTAGGTGTTCCCATTTTGTACCTATTGTGAACAGAATAACAATGACTATGGTTGAGAAAATATTTTTGAAGGAGTATGTTGAGTCCATTGTGCATATGTCAAGGAAAGTTATAAGTGGTTCATATGGTAGATTCATTTTCATCATTTTGAGAATTCTGCACACTAATTTCCGCTGTGGATGTACAATTTTTCAAGCTCCCTTTGCCAGAGGTCCAGATTTTTGCTGTCCATCAGAAGATGTCAACTGTCAACCTAATTCCTGTTTCCTCCAGAAAAATAAAATACTAAAAGAAAAATATATAGTACCTGTATTATTTATTACAATTACTATTATGTAATTAAAATTAATAGTTTTATGTCCACAAATTTAAAAAGTAACATGTATAACTTACTAAAATGTGTTTTCAGAAGTAGTTTCTATTCTGAAATAGGGTGTATCTATATAACATTGCTTAAATGAGGGTCTCTTTTAATTTTGGTTAGATATACACTTTATATAAACCTACAAAAAGTAGGGATAAATAATTTCATTTGAAGACACTAAGGTATTTTATTATAGTCTGCTTATTGACTTAATGATGGGTGAGTTATGGTGCTTGAGAAAGATCCCGAAAACTAGTTGTGCTGAAAGATAAGTACAAAGCCATGCAGACCAGGGCCAAGCCCAGAGGATCCTCAAATGACAGGAAGGTCACTGCCATGGGCAGGCAGTGATTTCTCTCAAGGGTTGGGTACTCTTGAATTCAGCAAGGGATACATTCCTGCTAATCTGTGGGGAGAAAGTAAATCAACATCTCAACTCCTACAAGTCACTCCATGTTCAGTCCATGAAGAAAGATTTCCAATGATATTGTATGCATCCTGTCACATTCTCTTTTACTATAGTGCCAAGAAGAACACTAAACATACATTATTTGTCATTTGAGGTATCGGTTGCTGAAGTTTTTTTTTTTTCTAGCTAGATCTATGATTAAAGATGGTGAGTATTTTTTGTGTATTTCTCAGTAAATTGTGTCTTATTTATGCTTCATTCTGTCACTCATGTTTTTCATTAATTTTTACAATATATTCACCTTGTATCCCAATTGTAGCCCCCTCTCTCATCTACTCTATGTCCCACTATTCCTCCCCCCTCCTCCCCTATCCTTCTCCCCTACCTTCCTCTGATAGGGAAGGTCCTATTAGTCCCTAGCCTATTAGTTTCTATTAAGACTCCTTGTATCCTATTCATCTGTGGGCTTACTAGTTGTCCCCACCAGGCAGAAGTGATCAAGAAGCAGGCAACTGAGTTCAGAGACTGTCTCTTCACCCCTTACTAGGAATCCCATATGGAGACAGAGCTGTCTATGGGCTACATCTGAGCAGGGGTTCTAAGTCCTCTCATGCTCTTTGTTTGATGCATCAGTCTCTGCAGGACCCCAGGACCCAGATTTTTTTGGCTTTGTTGGTCTCCTTGAGCGACCCCTGTCCCCTTTAGGTCCTTCTATCTCCCACTTCTTCAATAAGACTTTTTGTGCTCTATACAAAATTTTGCTGTGGGTCTCTGCATCTGTTTCAATCACCTCTTGAGTGGAGTCACTTAGTGTTCATCTGTGGAAGGCTCCTATCCTGTTCTTTCTCTTCTATGGTTTCTGGCGTCTATCCTGTTTTCTTTTCTGAATGAGAATTAAGCATCTTCCCTATGTTTCTCCTTGTACTTTAGCTTTTTAAAGTCTGTAGATTTTAGTATGTCCAATCTATATTGTATGGGTAATATCCACTTGTAAGTGAATATATACCATACATGTATTTCTGCTTCTGGGATACATCACTCAGGGTGATCTTTTTTAGTTCCATCCATTTGCCTGCAAATTTCATGATTTTCTTGGTTTTAATACCTGAGTAGTATTTCCTTGTGCAAATGTACCACAATTTCTGTATCCATTCCCCCATTGAGGGACATCTATGATTCCAGTTTCTGGCTATTATGAATAAAGCTGTTATAGTCATAGTTGAGCAAATGCCCTTGTTGTATGGTTGAGCGTCTTTCTGATATATGTCTAGGAGGTGTTTAGCTGGGTCTTGGGGTAGCAGTATTCCAAGTTTTCTGAGAAAGTGCCAGACTGATTTCCAAAGTGGTTATACAAGTTTACATTCTACCAGCAATGGAGGAGGGTTCTCCTTTCTGCACATCTTCTCCAGCATGAGTTGTCCCTTGAGTTTTTGATCTTAGCCATTCTGATGGGTGTGAGGTGGAGTCTCAGAGTTGTTTTGATTTTCATTACTCAGATTTTTAAGGACGTTGAGCATTTTAAGTGTTTCTACACCATTCAATATTCCTATGTTGAGAATTTCTGTTTAGCCTTGAACCCTATTTTAAATTGGATTATTTGATTTGTTGGGTTATTTATATATTCTGGATATTAGCCTTCTGTCAGATGTAGAGTTGGTGAAGATCCTTTCCCAGTCTGTAAGCCATCCTTTTGTTCTGCTGACAGTGTCCTTTGCTTTAGAGAAGATTTTAGGTTTCATGAGATCCCATTTATTGATTGTTGATCTTAGAGCCTGTGCTGCTGGTGTTCTGTTCAGGAAGTTGTCTCCTGTGCCAATGTGTTCAAGCCTCTTCCTCAATTTTTTTTAAATAACAGATTAAGAATGTTAGTTTTATATTGAGGTATTTGATCCACAAGGAATTTACTTTTGTGCAGGGTGATAAGTATGGATCTATTTGTATCTTTCTATGTGTGGACATCCAGTTAGACAATCACCTTTGGTTGAAGATGTTCTTTTTTCCATTGAATGGTTTTGGCTTCTTTGTAAAAAATCAGGCGTTGTAGGTGTGTGGGTTTATTTCTGGGTCTTTGATTCAATTCCACAGATCCACCAGTATGTTTCTATGCCAGTACCACATTTACTGTTTTTCTATAGTACAGTTTGAGATCCAGGATGGAGATACCTCCAGAAGTTTTTTATTGTACTGGATTCTTTTAACTATTCTGGCTTTTTTGTGTTTTTTATGTGATGTTGAGAATTGTTCTTTCAAGGTCTGTAAAGAATTGTGTTGGTATTTTGATGGGAATTGCATTGAATCTGTACATTTCTTTTGGTAGGATGACCATTTTGCTGTTATTCCTACTGATCCATGAGTATGGGAGATCATTCTATCTTATGATATCTTTTTCAATTTCTTTCTTTAAATACTTGAAGTTTTTTTCATACAGATTTCTCACTTGCTTGGTTAGAGTCACACCAGTGCACTTTATGTTATTTGTGGCTATTGCAAGGTTGTTTTTTTTTCCTAATTTCTTTCTCAGTCCTCTTGTCTTTTCTATACAAGAGGGCTTCAGATATTTTTTAGCAACTTTGTTTTCAGCCACTTTGCTGAAGGTGTTCATAGGCTGTAATAGTTCTCTGGTAGAATTTTTAGGGTCACTCATGTATACTATCATATCACCTATGAATAGTGATACTTTGACTTCTTCCTTTCTGCTTTGTATCCCCTTGATTTACTTTAGTTGTTTTACTGCTATAGCTAGAACTTCCAGTACTATGATGACGAGAAAGGAGAGAGTGAGCAAACTTGACTTGTCTCTGATTTCACTGGGACTGGTTTAAATTGCTTTTCATTTAGTTTGATGTTTGCTATAGGCTTGTTGTATATTATCTTTACTGTGTTTAGGCATTTGCCTTTTATCTCTGATATCTCCAAGACTTTAAACATTAATGGAGCTTGGATTTTATTAAATGCTTTTCAGCATCTATTGAGATGATCATGTGGTTTTTCTTTTTCAGTTTGTTTATGTGGTGGATTACAATGATGGTTTTCTGTCATTGTAGTCATTGTATCTCCCCTGCATGCCTAGGATGAAGCCACTTGGTCATGGTAGATGACATTTTTGATGTTTTCTTGGATTCATTTTGCAAGTATTTTATTGAGTATTTTTGTTTCAATATTCATAAGAGAGATTGGTCTGAAATAATCTTTCTTAGTGTATCTCTGCCTTTTAGTTAGCTCTTGTGAGGTTTAGGTATCAAGGTGAATGTGGCTTCGTAGAAAGAATTTGGTAATGTTCCTTCTTTTTCTGTTTTGTGAAATAGTTTGAAGAGTATTGGCATTACCTCTTCTTTGAAGGTCTAGTAGAATTCTGCATGGAAACTTTCAGGCCCTGGGCTTGGTTTGGCAGGGAGACTTTTGATGAATGCTTCAAAAGGGCATGTAGGTCTATTACTTTAGTTACCTGATCAAGATTCAACTTTGATTAGTGGAATCTAGGAAGAAAATATTCCATTTCATTTAGATTTTCAAGTTTTGTGGCATATAGACTTTTAAGGTGAAACCTAATGATTCTTTGAATTTCCTCAGTGTCTGTAATTATACCCCCTTTTATTTTCTGATTTTGCTGATTTATATAGTGTCTCCCTGTGTTTTAGTTAGTTATGCTAAAGGTTTGTCTATCTTTGTCATTTTCTCCAAGAACCACTCTTGCTTTTGTTTATTCTTTGAATTGTTTTCTTTGTTTCTAATTTATTGATTTCTGCCCTAAGTTTGATTATTTCTAGCCATCTACTCCTCTTGTATATGTCTGCTTCATTTTGACTAGGTCATTCACGTGTGTTGTTATGTTGATTTGAGATGCCTCAGATTTCTTTATGAAGGCACTTAGTTCTATGAACTTTCCTTAGAATTACTTTCATTATGTCTCATTAGTTTGGGTAAGTTGTGCCTTCATTTTTGTTAAATTCTAGAAAGTCTAATTAGTTTATTTCTTCCATAATCCAGCTGTTGAGTAGAGTTCAGTTTCCATGCATATGCAGGCTGTTTACAATTTTTTCCTATTATTAAGGTCTAGTTTTAGACCATGTTGTTTTAATATGATACAAGAGATTATATTGGTATAATATTCTTTTGTTGGAATGTATACAATTTACCCTTGTTCATTCAAAAGCTGATTTTTCTCCTCCATTGTCTGGTTTCAATCCAGATACTGCATTGTGATGCTTTTTATAAGCATCACCTGTCTCAAGTTTGCATAAACATGCCACCATTTGTTCTCTATATTGTCAATTAAAACAACCAGCCCCAATACTGAGTAATGGAGAGGATAAGGTGAGACATCCTGGTCCAGAGTGGGAGGAAGAGGAAGGAGACAGGAGAGGAGAGGAGGAGAATCTGCAGGAGAGGTCTTGGCACCACATGTAGAAATTAACTGGAACTAAGATATCACTAAACACCATATGATGGGTGAATCTGAATGGTAGGAAACTCTGTGGGCTTAGAGGTTTAGGATGGAGTAACTGTTGGCTTGCATTGTGCTCTAGGTTAATTAAATAAATCCTAGTCTCTGTGTGGTGATTTGGTTATACCACTGTTTAGGAATAACCACTGGTTAAATAAAAGATTTATCAATAGTAAATATTAATAATATACAACAAATGGCACCCAACTAATCTAAGTATCCACACCCTTTAATTCCTACTTTAATATAATTTGGTGGGGGAGAGGAATGAGCTCTCAGTGATACAACCCAAACTTTAAACCTAAAAACTCCCAGATAAATTACTGGCTCGTTAAAAGAGACTCTTAAACATGCCTCAGAGCAAAAGACAGCCTACTGTGGGCAGACCTGAGACTGAACAAAACTGGTTGCCACTACAGTCTAACAGGATGAGAGAAACGTTAAAACAGACTTCTTTGAGCTTGGCTGATAATCTCTTCTATGTTTTTAAGACAGAAATAAAGGAAAGTTTAGAAATTATGACTATGGTTACATTCATATTCCTCAATTTAACTTTAATAATTGATTTAGCCTTTTATGTATTCTCAAAGACAAAGGCTTTAGAAAAGATACTGGAACAACACAAAAAACAAGTAGAACAATATAAAGAAATAACGAAGGTTGGAAACAGGACATAAAAGAAGAGATACAAAAACTTACAGAACATAAGAAACAACAGGAAAATAGGGCAGAGGTTTTAGAAAATATACTGGAAAACACAAACAACTAGAACACTATAAAGAAAAATTAAAAGTTAGAAGGGAGGCATAAAACAAATGATTGAAGAGATTATTGGACAAAACAAACAACAGAGAGATAGGTGTGAAATGTGGGTACAGACTTTAAAAAAAGAGTTTAGAATACTAAGTAAAGAAAATACTCAGGCAGAGGCAAAGGATAATAATAAAGAAAGCCAAACAAAGATGGTTAGAAAACAAAAATTAGCTTATCCAGTCATTGTACAACAGAGACCAGCAGATGATGATACCCCACAGGATTACCAAGAAGCTGAATGGCACCCTGTGGAAGTGCTAGACCTGGGAAAATTTAAAGAAAGTGTCACCAATTTTGGAATGCATTCACCATTTGTAAAACAAATGCTGACTTCCTGGCCAATCAGTAGAGTAATCCCAAAGGACTGGGAGGATATGTCAAAGGCAATAAAAGAACCTGAGCCATATTTACAATGGCTATCATGATGAAGAGAAGAGGCTAGAGAGATAGCATACAAAAATAGAGCCAGGGCTCTTGGTGTTTTTAAGGAACAGCTGCTTGGTGATGGCCAATAGGCTGACACAGAGATACAAGCTGTATATAATGAAGAAACCTTAGAATCATGTCACCTAGCAGCCTTAAATATCTGGGACAAGGTTGAGGAATCAGGAAAAAAGGCTTGAGCCATTCTCTCAGGTCATACAAGCTCCAAGTGAAACATTCATTAATGTTTTACAAAGATTGACTTCAGCTGGGGATACAAGTATATCAGATCCACTAGTTAGAAAAGCTTTTGAAATGCAAAGATGTTGAATGCAAAGAGGTAATACAGCCATTAAAAGCAAGGTGTGCACAAATAGACAAATGGGTTATAAATACAATTGACAACAAACCTCAGTCACCCAATTTAGCCTTGATAGGAGAAGCTACCCCTAAAGACATTGGGAAATGTCTTAATTTTGATGGGCAAACGGAGTTACCAGAAAAAAACAAAATAATTCAAAACGGGAGTCTATACTTTCTAGAATATGCAGAATATGTGGCAAGGGTTGACATCGGATTAGTGAATATAGAGCACAGATAAATGGGGTAATCCTTTATCAAAAAATGCCTGAAGGGGCCTTTCTCAGGCCCCAGTACAGGACAGGGATACTCCTCCACATGAAAGTTAAACACCACTGCTCTGGGAATAAACATTAAAAACTTCAACAGTGAGACCAGGGTAGGTTTTATAGATAAAACAAACAAACAAACAAACAGGAATGGAACAAAAAAAACAAATATATTGGGAAACTTCTATAAATGATCATAGGCCAAAGTTAAAGATAATTTTAAATAATATTGAAATTGAAGGCATGGTGGATACTGGGGCTGATGTCATAATTATCACTCATGAATTCTGACCCCTAAATTAGCCAATTCAAGAGGTGGATATCCAATTCCAAGGAGTTGGAACTTTATCTAAAGTAAAACATGTCAGATGTCTTAAATTAATAGGACCAGAAGGTCAACTAGGAAAATTAAGGCCATATGTGGCTGAGATAGCCATAAACTTATGGGAAAGAGATCTGTTACAACAATGGGAGACCCAGATTAACAACTCCAAATTCAAAGGCAAAACAGGTAATACTCCTGATAAACAAGTTAAAATTATTTAAAAATTCCATCAAAAACAGTTACAGGCTGTCCAGTCTGTCCATAAACAAAATACAACAAAGGCATTCTTTTCAACTTCATGTTGGGAAGCCACTGTTATTAAACCCCCACAACCTTATCAAGGTAGTTGGCTGACCAACCTATTTGGATTGAACAATATTCTATGAGTAAAGAAAAATTACTGGCACTAGAACAGTTAGTCCTGGAACAGCTGGAGGCTCAACATATAGAGGAGTCCAACAGCCCTTGGAATTCTCCTGTATTTGTCATCAAAAAGAAATCTGTCAAATGGAGAATGTTAACAGATCTCAGAGCCATTAACAAAATTATTCAGCCAATGAGATCGTTACAATCCAGAATCCCATTGCCTTCCTTGTTACCTAAGGAGTGGCCTATTATAGTGATTGATTTAAAGGATTGCTTTTTCACAATTCCTTTACATGAGCATGATAGGGAAAGGTTTGCTTTCTCAGCACCCACTTTTAATAGGAGCTGTCCAATAAAGATATATCACTCAAGGGTCTTACCACAGGGGATGTTGAACAGTCCTACTTTGCGCCAATATTTTGTACAACAGCTGTTGGAGATAATTCATAAGCAGTTTCCTCAATCCATAATTTATATATGGATGATATCTTATTAGCTGATTCAGATAGAAAAACATTAGAAAATATTTTTGATGAAATAAATAGAACTTTGACTCTTTGGGGATTACAGATTGCTCCAGAAAAAAAAAAAAAACTATTAATTACCGAGGATACAAAATAGGTCTACAAAAAAATTGGCCAAAAAAAAGTATAAATTAGAAAAAAACAATTACGAACTCTTACTGATTTTCAAAAATTGATGGGAGATATTAACATGCTATGGCATACCATTGGTTTAGCTACTCAAGAGCTAAGTAACTTATTTCAAATGTTGCAGGGTGATAAGGACTTAAATAATCCAAGAAAATTATCAACTGAAGTTGAAAAGGAATTGGCTCTCGTAGAAAGGAAATTACAAGATGCTTATATAGATTGTAGTCATCCAAAGAGGGCCTGTATTTTGGTTATCTTGACTTCTCCTCATTCTCCCACAGGAATTCTTATGCAGAGGAAGGACTGTGTCTTTGAATGGATATTTTGTCACACAAACAAAATAAAAATTTAAAACCTATATAGAAAAGGTTTCTGAATTGATCCTAAAAAGTAAAATGAGACTTTGTCAATTAGCTGGAATAGATCCAGATGAAATTGTGTTGCCCTTTACCAATCCTGAGATTGCATCATTATGGGCAGAAAACAAATATTGGAAAAGAGCTGGCTGTGAAATTTTGGGAGAAATCAACAAAGATACCCAAAAAGCAAGCAACTTCATTTTATATATAGAACCAATTGGATTCTCCTTCATATAAGAAAAGGAACCCAAGTTTCTGGAGCTCCTACATTTTATACAGATGCCAATAAATAAAAAAGGACAAGTTATAAGTCCGAAAATCTGAGTAAAGTGGTGCAGAGTCCTTAAGATTCAGTTCAAAAACCAGAATTATATGCAATTCTTTTGGTGTTACGAAATTTTCAAGAATCTAATATAGTCACTGACTCACACAGGATGATTCAGGCTTAACCTCACTGTTTCTTCAATTACAATGAATAATCAGAAATAGAAATAATTTATTTTATATAACACATATCAGATCTGATACGGGTCCACCAGGCCCTCTATCACAAGGCAATGATGAAATTGTTCAACTATTGACAGGAAGCATGTTAGAGGCCTCAGAATTTTATTAAAAACTCAGTGTTAACAGCAAAAGTTTACAAAGAGAGTTTTTTATCACATGGCAACAAGCCAAAGAAATTGTGAGAAAATGTCCCACTTGTTCTTTATATAATCAAATTCCACTACCTGCAGGAAGTAACCCTACATGTAACCAAAGAAATAAAATTCTGCAAATCATGTGTTTTATTTCACAGAATTTGGTAAACTGGAATATTTATATCATACTATAGACACATATTCAGGGTTCCAATGGGCAACAGCCTTACGTTCTGAAAAGGCTGATTCACTTATTATGCATTTATTAGAAGTGATGGTAATTATGTGTATACTGATAATACTACAGCATATCTCTCTAATAAAATGAAAAGATTTTTACATAAGATAAAACATGTAACAGGTATACCTCATAATCCTACCGGTCAAGCAGTCATTGAAAGATCCAGTTGTACTTTAAGGGACATGCTTAACAGAGAGGGGTATTAAAACCCCCCAGAGATAGATTACAAAATGCTTTATTGACATTACATTTCGTAAACGTTAATGAACAACAAACAGCTGCATGGTGATCCTGGGTTTAGAAAAAACTGCCAAATTATTTCAGCCTATATATTTCAAAGATAACCTAACTTCACAAGGGAGAGTAGGGAATTTGTTACACTGGGGAAGATGTTTTGTGTATGTTCACACAGAAGAGAGAAATTATGGGCTCCTTCAAAACTAATAAAAATCAGATACAACAGAGTAAGACCACCTGAAGACCTTGGCTACACACAAGAAGAGAGAAATAAAGAAGACCAAACAGAACAGTTAACATAAGTTGATAATCCCTTCACATGGGAACAAGTAAAAAACTGACTGAGACATAAAAAAATGTCTCTAGCCAGAACTTCAGCAAATCATGGCCAATCAATCCTTAACTGTGCTAGCCTCAAAGTTTATTATGCCATTCTTTTAATTGACATAGATTAAATTGGCTTACAGTTTGGTTTCATTCTGAACATCTCATACAATTATCATTTTAGAACTGTACAATGCTTGTGAGGAAATATTATGTTTGCAGAACAAATTACTGAACACTGAAGGTGCTGGATCAAACCTGACAGAATCCTCCTTCCAAAACCTGATCCCAAGAGAACTTTGAAAAAAGCTACAAATTTTAATTGGTCCAGCATTTTAGACTGTTCTAAACAGGATTTTATTAAGCCTGAAATTTCTCAACATTCAAAGACTAGACCACAAATGTTATTGTTTGATAGATAAACCATTTTTCGAATTTTCTTTGGGGTCTCTGAAAGGACTTTTGTGTATCCAAAATGTCAACTAAAAGAAATCCATGAGAACAAAGTCCAATTTTCTTTAAGGGGGATTGGGTAGGTTTTTGGTTGTTTTCTGTGGCTATGAACGTTTATTGACATTGGGAGGTGTTTATAAATTATTAATGGTTTTATAAGGTGTTTATAAATTATTAATTCAGATTGAAATTGTTATGCCCACTTAGCAAACCCCAAAACACCAAGAATACAATCCATTGTAAATATATGAGGTTTTTAAAATTGTATACACGTTTGAACACAGGACGCAAACTTCCTGTGGAACCAGGAGAGCAGTGCAGCACCACAGTCTAGGGAAGCAAGGTTTTTATGGGGCAAAACTGTAAGCAGGGACTTACATGCTTTGGCGTTACATGATTGTGTAATGGAAACTGACTTTTGAAATGATTGGTCCACTTTGGGCAGCAAGACAGTTCTGGCCTGGTCCTATGGGCTGGTTTCCTAGTAACTGTATAATTAGTGGGCAGAAAAGAATTCAGTAAGGCTAATTCTTCCCCTCAGGGCATTAATGCTAGTTCTTCCCGAAGGAGGCTGGACATGTTTCCAACTAACTAGCCTTTATTCATGCTTCTGCTTTAAACTTTAAAACAATACCCACTGATTTTAAGTCTTTAGTCTCTCAAATCCACTAAGAATTAATGTAATTGAGATTTTAAAAATGAAATAAAATGAAGTTTCAAATCTTTCTTCCATCTGCTATTTTTTCCATAAACTCTACTGTGTGACTTCCTTGTTAAAGGAACCTGGCAATGTGCCAGCAGGCCTGGCTCTGATTTTTTTTTATTTCAATCTTATTATTATTATTAATTTGGGTTTTTGAGACAGGGTTTCTCTGTGTAGCCCTGGCTGTCCCGGCCTCTTTGTATACCAGGCTGGCCTCAAACTCACAGACATACTCATAGACATCTACCTGCCTCTGCCTCCTTAGTGCTGGGATTAAAGGTGTGTGCACTGCTCTTGGCAGGGCTTTCTTATAACTTGGTTGAAGTAATACTTTATGACTTAGGACATGTCTAGACAAGTGAGTGTGAAGAGCTGGCAGGGGTGCAAACCCTTGCTTTTGGAAACAGGGTTTCTCTTATGGCCTTGAATATCCTGAACTCGTTTTGCAAACCCAGATGGCCTGGAACTCACACCAGCCTCTGCTTGTTCCACTGACAGCCACAGGCATGCGATACCACACCTGGCTTCTTGTTATAGTCTTTAGAAATTATTTATAATCTCTGTCTGCCTTCCTGAGACCAGCCCTGTTTTGACTGGGAGAGTCAGCACTAACTAAAAGAAAGGGGGCAGGGACCCCAGGATTCCTTCTGCAGTGAGCAGGGACTGGCTGGACCTTGGCTGATCAGGGAATTTAAACTGGACACATTTAAACTGGGAATACATAAATTTAAGCTGGGGCTGTGTGTGCAATGGACTAGCTTTACTTACTAATGAACCCTTGTGCTTTTTCCCCCTCTTCTAAGAAGTGTAAATCCCATCTATTTGTTTATTTTTGCATGTATGACTGCTTTGCCTTCGTGGATAGGTGTGCCTGTGTACCAGGTGGATGCCTGGTGCCTGAAGAGGCACCATTGACAACCCACAAGTGTACCCTTGAGTTTTTCTGTTGCCATCTGTTGCTTCTCATGGGACCTACACAATAGTCTGGTTTGTTGCCTCAATGAGAGTCCCTTGGAGAAAACTAAGATTGTCATTTATTATCATTATCATTATTATTGTTGTTGTTGTTGTTATTATTATTAAAAAGGGAATGAGTGTTCTTTATGGAGGGAGGGAAACTTTATTTATGATTCATGGAGTAGCTCTCTTTATTATGGAAGATTTGTTTATTATTTGTACACCATTCTGTCTGCACACCAGAGGAGGATGCCAGGTCTCACTATAGATTGTTATGAGCCACCATGTGGGTGCTGGGAATTGAGCTCAGGACCTCTAGAAGAGCATCCTGTGATCTTAAACTCTGTGCCATCTCTCCTGCCCCCTCATTTTTTATTTTTATTTTTTAAATTTTTATTTATTCATTTTACATCCCTGTCTTAGACCCCTCCCTTTTCTCTTCCCAGTCCTACCCTCCCTGTTTCCCCTATCTTCCCTCACCTGGCTCCTCAGAGAAGGGGATCACCCTGCCTCTCCTTTGCACACCCACCTACATATCAAGTGGCATCAGGACTGAGCACATATTCTTTGCCTGGAGAGGCAACCCCAACAGGGAAAAGTGAAAGAAGAGCTAGCTTGTGGGTCAGGGTGCATTCATATGTGTGTTGGTCCTGCTGTGTTTACAAGGCCTTGTTATCCTTGTGTCCTTCATCCACTCTGGTGCTTACACTCTGCACACAGAGTTTCTTGAGCCCTTAGGGGCATGGGTTTTTGAAGACATCTCATTTAGGGTGGAATGGTCCAAGACCTCTCACTGTTTGCATGTCCACTGGACGTGGGTCTCTGTATTTATTCCGATCTGCTGCAGGAGGAATTTCCAATGATGGCCTAGCAAGGCACCAATCTGTGAGTATGGCTGTGCTCCTTTAACACAACTGTAGCATTTAGATTTCTCTTATGTCCTTGGTCTCTATAGACTCAGGTTCCTGGCCACTCAAGCAGTATTGATCAAGGTTCCTTCTCATGGAGTGGGCCTCCTGAAACCCAACTAGATATTAGTTGGTCTCTTCCGTGACCTTTCTGCCACAAGCACACCAGCAAATCTTGTAGGCAGGTCACTGTTGGAGAGTGAAGGGTGTATGGCTGTGTTGGTATGTACTTTTCTCTTCTGGTGGCATGCAGCATATGTTCCAGTATCGAAAACAGAAGTCTATAAGGGTGAAGGTTCTCGGTAGGTGCCAGCTGAGATTCCCTGTGTCCAATGACTTGTGAAGGTGTTGTCCTCAGGAACAGAATCTTACTATCATGTTGAGGAGAGCACTGGAGGATGGACACAGGTAGGGTGGCCCCAGGTCCTGCTTTGATCTAGCACAGAGACCTCCTGCGTCCTGACTCCACAGGAATCTGGGAAGCCTGCTCTCAAAACACACCTTCGTCTGTTATAGTATTAAGTGAAAACATCATATATATATATATATAAAGCTAGTTATTAAGTGACACGTGTGCGCCACCAGAGGGCACCAGATTCCTTGACAGATGGTTTGAGCGCGACCCTGTGGTCCCTTGGATGGCCCTGGCACCTTGGTAAGAGAGGGATTCTCTGTGTCACAGAGCCCTGCCTGTTGCGATGACAAAGGTCGGCTTTTTTTTTTTTTTTTTTTTAAGATTCATCCATTCGTCCATTCATTCATTGTACAGCATTCTGCCTGTGCACCAGAAGAGGGCACCAGATCCCATTACAGATGGCTGTGAGCCACCATGTGGTTGCTGGGAATTGAATTCAGAACCTCTAGAAGAGCAGCCAGCGTTGTTAACCTCTGAGCTATCTCTCCTGCCTCCATTTTTTTTTAATTTTTAAAATAGATTTATTTTCCATGTGAACGTGTTTCTGCCTTCCCAAGACTAGTCCTGCTTTGACTGGGAGACTAGAAATTAATTTTAAAAACGGGGAGGGACCCCAGGATCCCTTCTCCAGGGACCAGCTGGATTGCGTCTGATCAGGAGAATTCAAAGCGCACATTTTTCCTGCACACAAGTGGCTTCCAGCAGCCCTGTGTGTTTACTTCCTGTACCAGGGGGCGGGGCGATGACGCCACAAATTGGCTCGGAAAGGCTCCTGATCCTGAAGACTGCGAGGGGCACAGGGCAGGGACATTGACAGAACACCAGGGACCAGGGAAAACGCTGTGTGCTTTGTGACGACGGGGAAAGCGCTTCCGGGGGATACTTCTGGGTCCTGACAAAGCTTCAGGCTAAGTAAGGAGGAGGAGGATGGCTTGTGAGGGCAGAAGCAGTGCGTACAGCATTCTGGGAATTGTATTTTTGCATCTGTGACTCAGCAAAGCGACGATACAGTGAAACCTGGCTATGTTACTACAAACAATCCCACAAGTCCTTGCTCTGAGGCAGTTCTCACAGAGGCTCCCAGCTGGCACAATGCACTCTGGGATTATTTGTAGTTCCCTGGCTATGTAGTGCTTGACATTTCCGTGTCTGGTACATTTCATCAGGTAGTGCTCTGTCGTAAGGATGTTCACAGTCGTACAAGATAAAACAGATTATTTATTTATTTATCTATTTATTTATTTATTTATTTATTTATTTATTTATTTATTTAGTCTATGAGACACCTATAATAAAACGTGAGTGGCTAGAAGTGGAGCTGAAATGCGGTAGATAGATTTAAAGCCTGGATAGCTCCTAAGAGGGTGGATGGGGTATTGTAGCTTTTGGACAGGACTGTGCTGAATGTTAAGTGGAATGCGAGCACCCACAAGCATACATGCCATGTCTTCAATGTGTTATGTACTGCTGAAAAAGCAGGCGCTTGAGGACAACTATAAGGTTATATTCCAAGAAGCTGGCAGTTGGTGGAAATTCAAAGTTCAAGAGTTAGCATGGCACCTCTTCATTTTCCTAGTTCCTCATTCTGCATCCTGTTATTTTCAGGTATTTCAGACCGAACAAACAGCATCTTTTCAGGCTGGAAATGGACTGTAGTTTTAAGTTCAGATAGGTAGTAGCATATAATTTTTGAGGATTCTCTTAGAAAACCCTTCCCAGTAACTCAAAAGTTGACTTCTCATGCCTGGTGTTGGAGTTTTTTGTTAGATGGAGGGACAATTGTCATCACAGATGGCAAAATTTCATTTAAACTAAATTTTAGTTTTATACAACAGCTTACATGGATTATACATAGTTACTAGTATGATTCCATAATACTTTTTCAGACATCCTTACTGTTATTTTACCATCTTCCCTTTTGTATTTCTTTCTGTCTTACCTCCGAAATTATTATACCCCCTTCAAGTTTTTCCCATTTTCTCTTTCAAATCTCTATACCTTTCTACTTCCTACTGCCCCCACACACTTCCATTCTCACCTTGGAAATGGTCACTATTTCATTCTTGGTTTTTTAATTACTGCCGGATATGGACTCACATATGAGTACACACATATTCAGTTTACAGCTGGGAAACTTAGAAGAGAGAATATGTGAAGTTTGTCTTTCTGTGTTTGGATTACCTCATATTTTTTTCTAGTTCCATCTATCTACCTGCAAGTTTTATGTTTTATGTTTTTATACTACTCAATAGTGATGCATTTTAAAATCATGACCTAAAGAGCTAAAATTTAATTCATTTTTAAGGTTATTTAATAATTACATCATTTTGTGCCTTTTCTTTTCTTCCCTCCAAACCTTCCCACAGACCTCTTCTATTTCTCTTTCAAATTCATCTTCTTTTTTCAAATTGGTATTATGCTCTTAATATAAGTTTCTCAGTTTAATAATGTTACTTCCATGCATGTTTTCAGGGTTGATTGCTTGGTATTGGATAACTAACTGATTTTATGCACTTTCCTGGAAATAGTTTTTTCCTTACACTCTCGGCATTTATTAGTTCCTTGCATATTTTTTCATATGATTAATGTCAATGGTTTCTTCCTAGATCACTTTTGCATATCTATTAGCATTTCCAATTTTCAGCTCGTTTTTATACAGGCATATTGGTGAGCATTTTTTTTCTTTATTTTTTTTATATTGGTCCATCTTATGTGTGTAGCTTCTGGTATTATTAGGAGACACATTACCAGAACATACTCTGATCCTCTGCCTTATATAATTTTTTTTTTACCTCCTGTTATGCATGATCACTGAGACTTAGATCTGGGAATTGTTTTGTAGATGTATCAGATGTGACTGTTCTCCAGAATTCTGCCTTGTGATTGGTTGTGGTTTTCAGTCATGATTGTGGTTCAAAGAAAAGCTTCCTTGGTCAGTGTTGAACGATACATATCTATGTGCATTATTAAAAGTATTTAGGTTGCAACATGTTTATATTCATGCCTGTACTTACATGTATTATAAGGATTTTATGTAGATAATTCACAGTATGATTGCTTAAAACTATTTCAAAAATTTACTGTTATTTCACCCACTTACTTCTTTTATATTTATCCTGTAAGAACTGGGGTTTCACAGCTCAGGAGTTCAAGATTGCGCCCTTCTCAGGAATTCCCAGAGACCACAACTCGATGCAAAAGCAAGGTTTTTTTTTTTTATTATTTCAATTGCGATAGGGTCACCCCTCCAAAGGCAGGAGATGGCCCAGAGCATGCAAAGCACAGTGTTTTTATACTTAAAAATCTGGCCACTTTTGCTCTATACATTGATTGGTCAGCAAGAATAGCATGAAGATAGTTTACAGCTAGTTGTTTGCAGTTTTTGGCTGGTTGTGAGTTTTCTCAAAACAACTCACCCTGCCCTTCAAGAGCTGCTTGTTTCTGCTTCAATTCAAGGCTATCTCAGAGCAGTTAATCCTACCACTTGAGAGCCATATGCCTCTGGCTTTAAATTCAAGGATGGGAATAGTCACAGCTGTTTTTCTTTTACAGTTGTTTTCATTCTCAGGTGGGCTCTCATCCCCCCTTTTCTTTTTGCTCCAATTTTAACCCTAAAATTGCGGATCAACCTCAGAGGTTGATACTGCCTCTGGAGCATCAGGACCTGAACCACACTTACACATTCCCTGACGAAGGCGAGTAATCAGTTAACAATACAGGGTACTATTGTGACAAGGAGCAAAAGGGTAGCAAAAGGTCTCAGTAAGAAAAGCACATAGGGGAGACCATTAAAACCATTCCAAAAAGGAGATTCTATTAATTCTCATCTCCTTTTTCAAGATCTTTTTGTAATTTTTTAATCTTTCCTTTAACAATGCCTGATTTATTAGTGTAAAAACAGCATTTCTCCTGTAGGGCTAAGCAGATTCCTCCTTTTTCGGCCATAAGGAGGTCTAATCCTCTCCAGGTCTGGAGAACTACTTCTGCTCAAGAATTGAGCTGGTCTTGGAGGTCATTGATGGTGCTCGAAAGCAATTGTACATCATTAATTAACTGTTGGGACAGTTTGTTGTATTTATATAATAAAACACACAAACCAGCTGACCCAGCGCCTATGGAAGCAGTCAGCCCAATTCCCACTAACAGAGGAATGAACTGAATGGCTCTCTTCATTCTTCCAGCCATTAAGTCAAAGCTGGGGACTGGGACTGGCTCATCCCTGGAATGATGCTAATATCAGGGAGTTGCCTGTACACAGGTCCCAGTCAAATCTGTGGGCAAGAACGTATTGGCTATATTATTCCTGCATAAGAAAACAGTGTTATTGATAGCGCAGAGAGCTGTGGAGATGTCAATTATTGAATCACAAATGGCAAAGTAGCACCCCCTACAGGTAGATCTGAGCTATCATTTTTGTAGGGTTTTTTTCAAACAGGTAACATTTTGGTTGAAGAGAGGCTGCTCTCTCATAGGGGGTGCTGAGTGTCAGGACCCCTCAGCAGTGGAATAAGTGGTGTTAGAGGTGGGGAGCACCAGAGGAACAGGCTGCCCTTGTCAAAGGCAGAGCCAGCAGTCACTTGCAAGTGAAAGATTGGTATCATTTAGGAGGGTATGAGTGGCAGTAATAACATCTACAGTCTGGGGGTCTAAAATAACTTTTCCTCTACTATCAGAAGCACCAGAGGGTGGTAATTGAGGGATGAGTATTCTTTTTTGTATTAACTCTTCAATGCATTTTTTAACCTGTTCTTGTCTGACCTGATCCTGCAGCCCTCCTCCATCTGAGAGGGGAATGGGAGGTACCTTTCTTCAGCATACAGGCTTCCCTACCATCCCCGAACAAGGGGTTTGGAGTAATTTAGATCCGTGGCCTGCTGTTGGCACACTGTGGGACCAATCGTCTATCCTCATCTCCTCCCTGACTTGGTTCAATATGGCAGTGAAATAGGTGATGTTATCTTTTCCAGTACATTGTTGCACAACCATATAGCAACTGCTATGCACAACCTATTGATAGGTATCACAAGGGCAAGGTCTGGGGCACAAATTTACATAAGGAATCATTTTAGGCTTGGTTACACAATGCCATTCTAAACTTGGGGTGCTCCCTGAAGGTTGTAGGTCTCTATATGCCTATGTATCGCCACACTCAACTTGAGCATAGGCCTTGTTGGGGCTCCAAATCTCACCATTAAGTAAGGTTCTGCCATTCATCGCCCCACTCTTGCAATCACAGGGTTTACCATACATTGCTTCCAGGACCTTATGAGCCTGGTGAGGATCACCAAAGCTCCAGTCAATAGTTACCCAATTGAGTACAAACAGCACCACCCAGAGGTACCATTGTCCAGCAGTTAGTACCACTGGGACAGAGTTTTCTCTAGCAGCTGCTTTAGTCTCCTGATAGGCCGTGTTATTCCCCTTTGTTGCCTCAGAAGTCCCCTTCTTCTGTCCCGGATAATGAATAATGCTTACCTTGTCCGGCAGCAACAAGGCATTGAGCAAAGTCAGAATCTCATTTTTATTTTTTATCTTTTTACCGGCTGATGTTAGCAGGCCTCTCTGATGATAGATGGTCCCTTGCACATGGGCTGTTGCGAAGGTGTACTGACTATCAGAGTAGATGCTTCTTTTTACCCTTTCCCAGAGTTAATGCCTATGTTAAAGCAATCAATTCAGCTCTCTGAGCAGAAGTGCCATCCTGCAACACCTGGACCCATATTACCTATGTCAATCTACCACTGCTGCCATTGCCTTTCTCTTCCTGTTCTCCCAAAACTGCTCTCATCTATATAGTATGTCATTTCAGAGTAGGTCAGAGGCTGATCTTTCAAGTCCTTTTGCAATCCCTGTTCCTCTGCTAGAACATGCAAACAATCATGCTCCAGGAGCTGGATTTCTGGATCCAGCAATAAGGTGTCAGGGTTTAGCCCAGTAGCCTGGGCAAAGGTGACTCTATCGTTATTCAAGTGCAAAGCCTGGTAATGTGTCATGAGGGCGTTCATGAGCCAGCAATCAGGTGGCTGCCTTATGACACTCTCAAGGGCATGAGTTGCATAGATGGTGAGGTCCTGTCATAGAGTCAGTTTGTCTGCATCTTTTACTAGTGCCACCACTACTGCTATTATTTACAGGCACGTTGGGCATCCTGCCACTACTAAATCAAGCTTTTTGGATAGATAGGCTACCGGTCTCTTCCAGGGTCCAATTTTCTGTGTTAGCACCCCATTGGAAATTCCCCAATTGTCGGTCACATAGAGATGGAAGGGTTTGGTCACATTAGGGAGTCCCAATGCTGGGGGCGACATTAAGGCTTGTTTGATATTATGAAATGCAGCTTGTTCATCCTTTCCCCAGATGTAAGAGTCATTGTCCTTTGTAAGGGGATACAGAGGGGCTGCCATCTGGGCAAATCCTGCTGTACTTAAAATTTCCCTCAGTTGTTCAGTAGTCCGTGGAGGGGGAATATGAAATACAGTCTCTTTTCTAGCCTCCAAAAGCCATCTCTTAACTGACCTGTTTTCTGCAGAGCTGGGCCTTTTCCGCCAACTGTCTATAGCTGAGGTCACCCAGCTCTTGCAGCAGCTGGTCGTTGGCTTCAAGTCAGATTTCTTTACAATCTGCAGCTAATAGTATATCATCCACATATCAGAGAAGAGTTACCTGGGGATTGGTGGCCAGGAAGTGCACCAGGTCCCGGTGTAGGGCTTCATCTTCCTTTTGGGACAATCCTTGATCTGGTGTCCTCTTTCCTTGCAATAGGCACACTGATCCTTAGACAGAGGGCCCCTCCAATTGCCAGGAACTCTCTCCCTATCATTACAACTGCACTACAGTGGCCAGGATCTTAGTCAACTTTCTCTCTTGCATCTTATCCTTTTTCATACTTCCTGCTCTTTCTGCTTTCTTTCCTCTTTCTCTTCTTCCATCCCCCAGCTGTCTAAAACCTTTTCTGCCACCTGCACTAAATCCTTCAAGGACTTGTCTTATAAACCCTCTATTTTCTGGCTGACTGGTCTATAAAGATTATAGTCACCATTGGCTTATGCTTATCTGAGGTAGGGTCATAGGGTGTAAACCAGCTGTATGCCTCCATCCGCCATTCAAGAAAGGCTGTGGGAAATTGCCTTCTATACGGACAAAGTGTATGGTGGATTAAATAGGTAGAACCAGAGGGTCCAAGAGGGAAGTTGACACCTTTTGTGGCCTGCCACTGAAGGAGAAATTCAGAAATCATTGAGGAGTCTTTCTGCAAGATAAGTCTCCTCTCTGCCCAAATGCTTAGACTTGCACAGTCCTACCATATTTAGATTGTTGAAATCATACACCGTGAGACTGATGCTGAAAGGAACTTAAGGCAGACAGCACACGCAGAATGCAAGATCTGTTCTAGCCACGTTCCTCCTTGAGCATCAGCCAGAGCTGAATGAATGGCCTTGTGAAAGTAGGCAAAGACTGCTCCTGGCTTCTGCCCCTTCTCCTTGCCTGATCATCAGAAGCCGTGCCTTAGACTCTCCCCTCAAACTCCTTGTGGGCCAACACAGGTGCGTACTGTGAGTTAAGCAGTGGAATTTGGGCAGAGCACAAGGCCACCTGTTGCTGGAAAGGGTTTAGGGTGGGGTATAGGGAAATTCGTAGGAGGAGGGAGGGGTTGCACAGGTTGGAAGCAGAAGGGTGTTCCACAGTTTAGCCTGTAACTGGAGGCCTCGACGGAGTGGGTGGGGACACAGGTCGGTATTTAAGGGGCAGCAGCAGGCCCCTGCTTGCATTTGCCATAGCCTGCACTCTCCTGGGAGTTATTCTGAGTAGACACTGGAGATGAAGGACTCCTGTCAAAGTGTCCTCGGCAGGATGGAAGATCACGCAGATGTGGGTGGCTGTAGCAAGGCCAAGAAATCCCGGCGTCAAAAGACTGTTTGGCAGGCAAAGCAGAAGGAGGCCTTGCTCTCAGTTTTCGCCAAGACACCTTACCCGAGCTTCAGGACCAGGCAGGAACTGGCCAGGGAATTCGGAGTTCCAGAGTCCTCCATCCGCGTGTGGTTTCAAAACCGCAGAAATAGAACTAGCGTGTCGAGGAAGACCTCAAAGCTGACCACCGCAGGCTCCAGCCATGAAGCCTCCCAACAGCCTCCTGAAAAGCTTGTCGCCAGGGTACAACAAGCAAGAGGCCCGCCCTCAGAACGGAGAAGGCCTCGAACGCGGCTTAGTCCAGCGCAGATCAGCATGCTAGTGCAAGCTTTTGAGATCTCTCCATCCCCAGACTATGCCACGAGGGTGTAACTGGCCCTGAGCACAGGTTTGCCTGAGGACACCGTTCACATATGTTTCCAGAACAGAAAGGCCAGGCAGAAAGGCTGTTGGAGATAAGCCCCGAGAAACTTCTGACCTTTTCTCATTCCCTCCACCCTGCTGCACCTGGTTGACCAAAATCCTGCTTGACAGTTACAGAAATGTGCTAAGTGTACCTTGACATCCTAAAATAACTGCAAAGTGTTCCAGGCCCCAGGCCAAGAGATTCTGTAACTTCCACCCTGCCCCTTCCTGATCTGAGAGGCTCTAACGTAGGCCTTTCCAACCTGTCCCTTCCTGAGCTGAGAGGCTCTAAAATAGGCCTTTCCAACCTACCCCTCCCTGAGTAAAAAGGATTCTGCACTGTGCTCCTCCCTCGCCCCGCCCCTATCTAAGGTTGGCCTTAAAAGCCTACTTCGGTTCAATAAAATTTGACTCCTGACAAGTGCACATTTGCTTGAGTCGTTCCTTTCTCTGGGTCGGGGCAAGTGGCGCCCAACGTGGGGCACGAGGTATGGGTCAAGTCGGACGGACCCCCAGAGTATAGACCTTGATCAAGGCAGTCTCTGAGGCTCCCACTTTGGCACCCGAGGAGCAGCAACGCCTGGTGAATTTCTATGTTACATTTCCGTCCCATAAAGATGGGCCATTCTTTGTCTAAAGAAGCCGCTTTTGTAAAGTTCTTTGTTTTTGTGTTGGACATTTGTCAATGGTTTGCTATTGATGGGCCAGAGATAGGCCGAAAAGTAGGATCAGGTTGGAGCCTGCCCTCTCGAGGACCTTAGAGAAAGAGGTCGAGATAAAGATAATAATTATCCCCCCGTCATTACTGTTAATTCCCTAGCTTTCCCCGTTTTTCCCAAAGAAGGCCCTGACCAATTAGACCCCTCAGAGGAGAGTGATTTGAAAGAGGCTTCCAGGTAGCATAACTCTGATTGGCCACCTACACTTGGCAGTGCAAGCAAATGTTAAGAGATAGTACATATAAAAGAGCTGGTACCAAAAAGCCTCCTAAAGAAGAGATAGACCTCATCTCATTACAAATTGAGGATGAAACAGTGTCAGGGGAAGAAACTGCTAAGTCTCATAGCCTACTTCCTTTGCGCTGCTTCCCTTCCACCCAAAACAAAAAAGGCCCCTAGGTGGGCTGGGGCAAAGGGCATGGATCAGAGCCGTAGCCATAGCACGGTGAGCAGGAGGAACGGGGACTCTACTTGTCTCCTTCCCACTCCCCTACTGAGGGCCAGGCTTGCGGAGAACTGGGTGGATGAGAAGGCCCAAACCCTCAGAGGCCTAAGACCTGCCTCTGCCAGCTGCAGAGCTTAGCAGGACTGCAATTTACTTCGCCCCCTCCTACCGGCTTCAGCCAGTGTCAGCTTCAGCCAGCTCTCGAACAGAAACCAGAAAGATGGAGCCACTTCTAGTTTTAAAGATTAAATTGTGTTCACTGATAAATTCTGAATTTTTCTAGTTCTGACTTAAAATCATGGTTATGCTCTGTATATATATTTAAATGTTTAAAAAGCAGGTACCGCGGTTGTTTTTTGTCTTTATCTCTGTGTTTTGTTTTTGTGTGCCGGCCATAAGTGTCTAAATGTTTCTGTGCAATGTTTGTGCATGTAGTACTTTCTGTTCTCTATTCTGAAAATTCCTCAGAGCTCGAGGTGTCTGTATCTGGGTAGCAAGACGTGATCAAAGTGGTCGCACTGGTGGTCACAGCTTCCGAAGTTCAGGGGGACGCCCCTAGCTTCATCAGTATTTTCAGTATTTTGGTGGGTAATCCGTACACCTGGTCCCAGTGAATGCCACTCACTGTCTCCTGAGGCAACAGCCATGTGGTTTGCATTAATTGAGAAAATTACAGTTTTTAAAATGTATCTTGGTGAGAGCTGTTTGTTAAGCTGCTTTGTTTATGGAAAAACATGTTTTCACCTAATTTCTTAAAACTTGTTCTAAGTTCCTTGGAGTTTATTTATGTTACCTTTACGTTATCTGTTACAGGAAAGTAATTAAAAAAAATATTTGGCAGTTTCAGAACTTTTTGTAATAATGTAACTTGTTTTTGATTTACCTTTAAAAAACAAATTGTAGATGTTGGGCTCCAGCAGGATCATGTTAGGATGGAGAGGATTTTGATGAGAGTTTTGTGTTGTCTAAAAAGCAAGAGAGAGAGAGCAAGAAAGTAAGAATGTCTGGTTAAGCCAGAAAAAGGAAGCTAGGAACCTGAAGGTATATAGGATGTTGCAGAAGGTTAGTAAATGTGTTATAAAAAGCCAGAGAGTTAATATGATTTGAGAAAGAACTGTAAAATATGTTGTTATTCATTTAAAAAGGTTGGAGACTCTTCAATGCAAAATGTTTGCTTGTGGTTTTTTAAAAGGAAAAAAGAACTGCAGTTCCATGTTAGTCCAGGGTTACGCAGGGTTATTTTCAGATCATTGTTAACCATTATATAAAATATATGCCTGGCTGCCAGCGCCTAAATAAATAAATTAATGTGGTTTCTTTCTGGCCTATAGATTTGGTATGGCCAAAATACTCTATTTTTGCTGAGGGCTACAAGCTGAGTTTAATTATCTGTTTAATGCTAAATAAAACTTTTGTCCTTTAATTTTTTGCTATTAAGTCTTAATACAATATGGTAGGATTAATAAGATTTGCTAGCCCCTTTATAAACTATGCCTGATTAAAAGTTTTGCTTTAATTTTAGTTTAAAAAGAGCGGATTTAAAGTTATGCTAAAGATTATAGTTAAGTATAAGATTGAGCTTTACCTAGTCTCATTGTTTAAGTTGTTGTTCTGTTTTTAAAAAGGTTAAATCTAAAATGGGTAATCATAAAATCTGACTATATAGATTTACTTAAAATTTGGCTATAAAACATGCATCAAAAATATATCAAAATTGGAAATTATGGCATCCTGTTTTATAGGATGCAATTTAGAGCAGATGATAAAGATAAACAAAGAGTAACTCAAATATGCTGGCCTTCAGGCTTGTCAGAAAACCAATAAATATGGCATTTTAACATATGTAAGCTTATTTTGACAAAGTCCAACCTGTTGATGCATCTTTTCAAGGGCCTAGCACATCTGTGCAAATAACAGAGTTACCTGCAGTATTGGCTGTGTTTTAAAGTTTTAATAAACAGTCTTTAAACATTTTTACAGATAGTGCCTATGTAGCTTAGTCTTTGCCTAGGTTAGAGACTGCAAATTAAATTTAGACATCTTCTTCTGCTAAAATTATTTTTACAAATTCAAAATTTGATACAAAAAGAAAACTTTTCCTTTTACATTGGACATTTACAAGTTCATTTTAACCTTCCAGGACCTTTAACTAAGGTAATTATAAAGCAGACTTGTTTAAACAATGTCCTTCTTGTGTTGTCCTTTTGCCTACTTCCCATCTTGGGGTCAATCCCTGTGGCCTTGTACCTAATGTTATTTGGCACGTGGATGTTACACATATTCCTAAATTTGGTAATTTAAAATATGTTCATGTGTTTGTTGGCACTTATAGTGGGTTTATATTTTCCACACTCCAAACTGGTAAAGCTGGAAAAAATGTTATTGCTCATACGCTGTCAGCAATTGCGATATTAAAACTTCCAACACAACTTAAAACAGATAATGGCCCTGGCTATGTTGGAAATATGCTTTCAAAATTTTAAGAGTGTGCGCCCAGAGACATAAGCCTCAGGTTGTTAGGGGATGAAGCACAGGGAAGTTCAGGAGTGCCATCCTGGCTACTCATAATTGGATGAGAGATTAGGTAGCTGACTTTCAGGTCTGTTCAGTCCTGGCCAGACACCTGAGGAATATCTGATCTTTAATTCATGTTCAGAATCTCCTGCTAGTGGGGATGTGGCTACAGCCAAAGATGGAAGAGCAATTAGCTTCAACCTGTGTCTTCTCTGAGGAGCAAGCCTGAGAGAAGGTCGGAGGCTAAATCCTCCTCTCTCTCAGGGCTTCCTAAGTAACTCTTCTGAGGAACTTTCCAAATTACCATTATTAACACATCTTGGTGGGCCATCCTGTGATTTCTAGTCACTTAGTAACCCTGCCAAAGGCAATTACATTCCTTCTGCTTCTGCCCTTCAACGAAGAGGCCATACATCAAATTAACACATTAACGCCACTGATTTTCAGGAATGCTGGGTGTGTTACTCACCACGGCCACGCTTCTATGAGGGCATAGTCTTACCCTTAGAAGTAATTACAACTAATAATTCTAATGCTTTACGGTGGCAGCACCCAGAGGAGAGTCAGCCCTACAGTCACACAGGTGTCTGGAATTGGAACGTGCCTATTGGGACCTTCTATGCTTCCCCCGGTGGCTTTACAAGAAATTTGCAATATTACTCTTGTAAATTCAAGCTTTACATATATTGCTGCACCTAATGGCACTTATTTTGCCTGCTCCACTGGTCTTACTCCTAATCTTGTAAGCTCCACCTTTTTAGTCCATAGAGATTACTGCTTTTCCCAAGGCTGACTATACATTCTAAGGATGAGTTCCTTCGGTTTTGGGAAAAAGGGGTACGTCCATCTCAAGTTAAACGTGAGCCCTTAACTTCCATTACTCTAACTGTAATTCTAGCGTTGGAGCTGGTACAGGCATAGTCTCCCTAAATACCTCCCAGCAACAATTAATCAACTCTCCCTAGCAGTGGACAAAGACCTACAAGATTTGCAGAAAGGCTTACAGGACCTAAAAGATTCTATGGTGTCTTTATCTGAGGTAGTTTTACAAAACAGTCGTGGTCTAGATTTGGTTTTTCTCCAGGAAGGTGGACTCTGTGCTGCGCTCAAGGAAGAATGCTGCTTTTACACTGACAAAACAGGTTTAGTGCAAAGCAGTATTGATAAGTTTTACTCCAGTTTGGAGGAACAAAAATGGAACAGAGGAAAACAAGAGTCCTGGTATCAAAATTGGTTTTCCACATCCCCATGGCTAACCACTCTGCTTCCCAGTCTGCTAGGACCTTTTGTAGGTATCCTTTTGCTTCTCTCTTTTGGCCCCTGGGCCTTTAATCGATTGACAAGCTTTGTTAAGAGTCAGGTGGATTCTGCAATCAAGCCAGTGGGAGTCCATTACCATCGCCTCGCCACGGAAGAAGAGTCTACCGTTGACCTGCCAGAGGACCAAAACAACCCCACATCTTGACCCTTAGACTTCACCTCCCTACAAAAATCAACTCGGGGGTGGAAATTCTGGTCCTGCCCCTCCAAATAATAACTCAGGTTTCCTTGACCCCTCATATACTATTAAGATATAGGTCATATCTTAAAGGGGTGTGCATCTACTCATTAATATTTTTTATTAAATCATATCAAGAAGCTGAGAACAAAAACAAGTATAGGGGAAGCAACTGCTGTCTCAGTTTCAGGTCCAGCTTGAGGGTGTCCAGTCAACCAATGCTACCTTGGGCTATTGTTTCTGCTTATCAAAAATAAGCAGACCTTATTTTTGATACTTACCTTAAAGCATCCCTGACTTTACTATTAAGAGTGTACTTTTATTAACTTTAAATTAGTCTCTAAGATTTTTTTACATCACAGCCATTAGCAAAAACATCTTTCCCTGACCTTGTTAAACAACCTGTTTTTCCAAATTCTTTCTAAGGGTAATGGTCATTGCTAAGAACCTACATCTATGGTTCCTTTCAAGAGCAGTGGTTAATTCATTAATTAGCAACCATGCGAAAAGAGATCAAGCATTGTTAATTTTAAATGACAGCGGTATTGCCTAGTGAGGGGCTAGAAGCCTCCTTAGAGTTTTCAAACAACTCATGTTATGAGTAATATGGGCATCATAAAGGCATCAAGAGAGCTATATGCCATAACAGCACAAAGTCCTCAGTATAAGCAATGCTTGTGGCTATGCTTCTCCAAGACAAACTCATCATGGCTATGCTGATAGGGGAGCCAAATATCAGTGAGTGATACAGCTGTTTTGCTGTTGCTCTTGCATGGCTCTCGACAGTACCAGGTAGCCAAAATAGTTTGCCTATATATGGGGGAGAGGGGAGTGAGGTTAGCTCAGGTCCTATGCAAGCTTGGAGGACCATATAACATGGAAGGACTGAGGGATTGCTGGGAGAAAATTGGCAGCTAGGTTTGTTTTGATATGTTAAATCCAAACCTCTGACATTAGTTTCAGATTTGAGCCTACATCTATGGAAATACAAACTTCAGAGAGAGCAGCATTGTCTCCATTGGGTAATGATTATCAAATGAGCCCACAGGAAGAAAGGTGACAAAGACAAAGATTTTCTTTTTCTTTCTTTATATCTTCTTTCTTTCCTTTGAGGGAGGGTGTTTACCCAGACTAGACTAAAATATTTGCTTTCTTGCTTTGTTTTCCTAATTATTTTATATTTTATTATTTTTATTTTTCACAATTTATTCATTATATATCCTGATTGAAGGCCACTCCCTCAACTCCTACTGGACCCAACCTCCCTTTCTCTTACCCCTCTCCTCTTCCCCTAGTCCACTCAAAAGGGGAGTTCCCCTCCTCAACCATCCACCCGTACCTTATCTGAATACTACTCAGCTATTAAAAACAACAAAATAAAAGTTCTTTTTTTATTTATTCTCTATAGGCCACTGTGCTCACCTCAGAAGATTTCATACTATGAAACTTGCCTCCAATCCTAACAAACACACGGTATAACTCATTTTAAAGAGTCCCACCCCCATGACACCGGTTGATTGACCATCTCACATGCAGAAACATGTGAAATATGAAATGCGATGAAGTTTGAAACATTTTATCACAATCATTTCAGAGGATGTGGTTCTCTTTATGCCTGGAGAGCTGTTTCTCACTAGCCCAGGGAGACAGGAGGGGGAGAAGATGAGGTATAAAGCTTGGAAGGCCCGAAAGCAAAACAGTGGTCAGACACTCTGGGAACCACCTCAGAAAGTAAGTTCAACTTTAATTCCAGAAAATAGAGGCTATATACCACTTGGGAAGTGACTGGGGTGCTCCAAGGATACGTTTACATAATTGTTTAAAACTAGGCACTTTAAGCATGCTTGATTTGCATTAAACAGCACATTCCTATCATATGAACAAGAACACAGTACCTAGTTATGCTATGTTTTAAGGGAGGGGAGAGTTAGCTGGGATCTGTGTCAAAGGCCATCTATCAAATGTGGTTGGTGGCTTCTATGTCCAAAGATACTCTCCAGATGAAGTCAGGCAGAGAAAATGTACCTTTATCGTGGTTACACAACTAGGCTAGCATCAGGGTCTTACGTGGAAGAGAAAGCCTCCACCCTCATATCTCAAAATTTAGTCTTGGTTGTGATGTTTTTCAATAGTATCCCTGGAACAATAGGTATGTGTACACAAAGAAACCTCTACGGGCTACCACTGTTGTGTTACTCTCAGAGAACTTCCTGGTTGGTGTTAGTTCACCATTCCCCACATATTCATCCACTGGATGAAAATTTTCTTGTGTAAAGCGAGGCAATTGAAAATAGTAAATGATGAGAATCAGAATCAATATGTCTTTCCTAAAAAGTGTTTATTTGCATGTAATTTAGATTTACAATTCATTGTATTCTTTTTAAAAATAAGTTTGTTTATTTATTTACTTTACATTCCAATTATAGTCCTTTCCTTTCTCTCCCCCAGTACTACCATCCATTCTTATTGCCCCATTCCCCTTCCCCTTCAGAAAAGGGAGGTATTTCTATTGAGCTAGTTTTTCAGTTCTGTTGGATCTCAGTGGACGAAAGAACACAAAGGCCTTACCACGTTGCTTATATTCATAGAATTCCTTTCCAGTATGAATCCTTTTATTACAATGATGACTCTAGTTTTATGCAAGGCCTCACCATTTTAACATATTCATAAGTGACCCGTCCCACTGGTTAGTCGAACAGGGTCCACCTGAAAGAGGGAGTGGAAATTGGCAGACAGAGACGTGAAGAATGGAGATGAGACAGATTCTTGATCAAGTCTCAGTTTACTGAACATGCAAACAACACTTATAAAGCAAAGGGTACAAGCAATTTTTTTTCACAGTAGCAGCACATCTGTGCCTGGCAAGGCATGCAGGAATTCACTCAAGGTCACAAAATTTGCTGTCTGGTTCTCAAGGTTGCATGGAGCTTGCTATCTACTTCTCAGGCTCAGAGCACCCCGCCTGCAGAGACTGCCAAGGACAGTTTCTGAGAAATGGAAATATGGATAAGACCCGCATATGCCAAGGCCAGGAGGCAGAATTCCAATTACTACACTCCTTCAGTTCCCCCTTCTTTGTTTTTTTGGAGAGACTGCCTTAGGTTGGCAAAACACGCATTTTTCTCTTACCATCAAGGTCTCGGATGTGATTTTCACGAGCCTCTGTCTTAGGTTGGGAAAAACACAATTTCATACTTACTCATCATTGGCTTAACTCCATGTCAAACAGGGTTGTTAGAGATATTTAATTTAAATTCATGCAACTGTACTTGCATGGGTTGAAGTTGTTGAAGAAAGAACTGTAACACAGAAGGAAAGCAGGCACAGGCCAAGAAACCCATACCCGCCATGCCTGCAAGTGTCAGTCCCCATTTAAGAACAGAGTCACAGGATGGAAAGTTCCTCCTGGGGTTAGTAAATATATCCCAGGCTGTATTGGCCAATTCCAACCTAGGTTTCTTGGCAGATTCTATGTCATGGATCTTATTTCTCATTGTTAACATGTCCAATAAGAAGTTTTTGCTAGACCAAATACCAGCAAGGTGATTCTGAACCTGAGTCCAATTAAATTTTGTTTCATCATATCAAGAATTAGAAATCCTAACAGGAATCATAACAAAACAGGTTGCTTAACAACTAATACTGAAAGAACATTATTATCAGCACCAACACAATTAGTAATATATTGCAATATACATATTCAATCAAATAGGTATCATTGTTCTTTAAAAGTCTCACTACAATGTTTTTAATTAGCAGTAAATAATGAGAATTAACACATGTCAAAACAGAAGCATATTTGATTAATTCAGCAAAGCTACCTGTATTCCCAGAGAGAATGCCTATATATTCCAAGGTAGCCCCCAATTTCTATACATAGGTTTGCCAATGTTTATTTGAAGTCCTCCAAAGTCCAGCATTAACAGCTTTTTATAAAATGAAAGAACTTTGACTGCCTTTACCAGAAGCCAAGTTTTTAATACAATTGATGACAACTATAGTCCACAACTATAAATGCAGTGTCATTGTCCCAGGAGTAGATGGTGGGCATTTCTCCAATGCATCTTGTCCAACAAACCATTGGTTGAGGACAAGTGTGTTGATCCCCTTTCTCACAGGTGGGTAACTTATTGGAGAGGTAAGACTGTCATTCTTAACTCCCATAGGAAGGGACAATAATATTCCTCCAATGTTTCACTTTGCCTGGTTGCAAAGGGAGGCTTGAACTGCCACCCCAAGTTTAGAGTGATAGGCATTCCAACCTATGACCTGGACAGGGGAGACTGGTAAGCAGTCCTGATGAATACTCTCTCTGGTAAAGCAAAGAGGATGACCTCTTTCCATTCCTGAAAAGTTAAGAGTCTGTTTTACTTGCATTTCTTCAAAAGCAGGAAAACCCAGCAGCCAGGTGTTGTTGACATAAACAATGACTTCTGGATCATCCCAGAAAACTGGATGTGATAAAGGTGGATCAGGAATGTATGTCCAATAAGCAGTCATCCTGGCTGGAGGGGTCTTTATTGACATCATTATCATTGTCAGGAGAAAACTCCTCATTCAATTGTCGAACCAGGCATTCCAGTAGCCATCGAGCTGCATCATTTTCCTGTGAAAAAACAGACAGCTCCTCATCCCTAAATGAGTACAGGGTCTGGTCCATGCCATGCAAAAGATTTTTTGGTTGTTTTTTGTTTTTGTTTCTGTTTGTTTTTTTTGTTTTGTTTTGTTTTGTTTTTTTAGTTTTTGTATGCCAAAATCTATCTGCTGCAGATTTATCATGCTTATTCAAAATTTAAAAATTTAGAATGAAAAGAACATGATTAAGATGATTCTTAGGTGTCTAGGGGAGTAGCTCCCCCTTTTTTGTTTGTTTTGTAAGTAAATTTTTTGTTTATTTTTTAGTTTTTTTTTTAATTTTAGAAAATATAATTGCTTTATTTTTTTGTAAGTAAATCTTAATTGTACAGTGGGCACGTTTTTTTTTGTCCTTGAAGATTATAAGGTATTTTAGTTATATGAGAAACTTGAAACTGTTGACAAAATCTTTTAAAATATTTTCTAGTATATGCTCTTTTATTGTCAGTTTTAAACTGTTTTGGAACACCCAGAACATTAAAAGCCTATAGACAATGAGTAATGACATTTTTTTTGTGGCTTCTCCTGGTTGAGAAGTAGCAAAAATAAATACAGAATAGGTATAAATGGAAACATGTACATATTTTAATTTTTTTAATTTAGGAACATAAGTAATATCTATTTGCCAATTTTGATTTGGAAACAATTCTTTAGGATTGACTCCCAAACGGGGAACAGGATGAAATTGAGGACAAGTACTGTAAGCCTTAACTATATTACAGGCCTGTTTTTTAGTCAACCCATATTTAAGTCTCAAGGTTTGACTATTAAGATGATGTATATTATGGGCATTTTGGGCTCTTTTTAACTGTGAGCAATAAACTTTGGTGGCTTTGTCTGTCAATGTATTTTTTTTAGACAGGGGTCCTGGCAAATTAGAATAAGCCCTCAAATGTCCTATAAAAAAGAGAAAGTTTTTTTAGTATTTAATTTTAAATTTGTAAAAATAAAATTTTAGCAGGAGAAGATGTCTGAATTTGACCTGCAGTCTCTAACCTACGTAAGTATTGAGCTACGTATGTATTATCTGTAAAAATGTTTAAAGACTGCCTACTAAAACTATGAAATATTGCCAACACTGTAGATAACTCTGCTATTTGCATAGATGTGCTAGACATTTGAAAAGAAATAATTTTTTATAAGTATAGGCAGCAACACCAGATAATGGACCATTAGTAAATACCGTTAAAACATTAACAATTGGGCTGACTTTTGTTTTAAATGGAAAAACTATAAGTTGTACCTTTAAAAACTGAATTAATTTGGTTTTTTTTGTGCCTCAATAGGTTGGATTTTATTATAAAAAGCTTACATATGTCAAAATGTCATATTTATTAGATCTCTGACAAGTCTTAGGGCTAGTATATTTGAGTTACTCTTTGTTTAGCTTTACTATTTGTTTTAAACTGTATTGTATAAAACAGGATATTATAATTTTTAATTTTGGCATATTTTCTAAATGTATGATTTAGAGCCAAATTTTAGGTGGATCTATATAGGTCAAATTTATTGTTATCCATTTTAGATTTAACCTTAAACATACACACACACACACACACACACACACACACACACACAACCTAAACAAAGAGACTCTGTAAAACTCAATCTTGTACTCAACTATACTGTTAGCGTGACTTTAAATCTGCTCTTTTTAAATTAAAATCAAAGCAAAACTTTTAATTAAACATAATTTATAAAGGGGCTAGTAAATCTTATTAATCCTATTATATTGTATTAAAACTTAACAGCAAAAAATTAAAGGACAAAAGTTTTATTTAGCATTTAAACAGAGAACTAAACTTAGCCTGCAGCCCTCAGCAAAAATGGACTATTTTGGCCAAACCAAATATATAGGCCAGAAAGAAACAGCATTAAATCATTTATTTAGGTACTGGCAACCAGGCATATATTTAATATAATGGTTAACAATGATCCTAATATTGAAAGACTGCCAAGAGCCTATCTAGACGGGGAGACCCCGATTCCCAAGGAACAGCGAGACCAGCCTTCGGATGCAAACTGCAAGAGGTTTATTTTGATACACGGGTACCCGGGGCGACCAAGCCTATCGGAGGACTTGCACGCCTCTCGGTTGGGGTGACGGGTTTTTATAGGGCTCGGGAGCAGGAAGCGCGGTTACAGAAGCGAGAAGCATAGTTACAGGGGTCTGATTGGGTGGTTTGAACAAAGCCGTAGTTAAGTCACGTACCCAGAACAGGGAAGGCGGGAAGGCAGATTGTGAGCAGGGTCACGTACCCGGAACCGGGAAGGCGGGAAGGCAGATTGTGAGCAGGGTCAGCATTATGCTAGGACTTTATTCTTTCATTCCCCCATTTTTCTTGTAGCTTAGAATGGAATCCTTCATTCTGCGGGTCTAGGGAGAGTCAATCTCCGTCTCCAGCTGCTTGAGTTGATGATACTGCTGGGTTAGCACTAACGTCTGTATGACGGAGAGCCGGTCCTTCATAAACTGAACTAACCTATTTAGAATGCAAGGCCCGAAAAGTAGAATTAAAAGAATTATAATTAAGGGGCCCATAAGAGAGGAAACAAGAGTGGTGAACCAGGGGGCCTTATTGAACCAGCTTTCATACCAACTTTGTCTTTCATTGAAGAGCTTTTCTCTCTGATTAAGTCTCTCTCTAAGTTTGGCCATATTGTCTCTGACTAGTCCGGTGTGATCGGCATAGAAACAGCACTCCTCTTTTAGAGCCGCACATAGTCCTCCCTCTTGCAAAAAGAGGATATCTAGCCCTCTACGGTTCTGTAGAACTACCTCAGACAGTGAGGTCAAGGATTTCTCCAAGGCACTTACTGATTCTTCTAACGCCTGTAGATCGGCATGCATAGCTTGTTGAAGTTGTAGGAACTGATGGGTCGCTGATAGGGCGGTGGCCCCAGTCCCAATCCCTGCGGCTATGCCCCCAACCATTAGTCCCCCCAGCATTATTGCCAGGGAGCCCCTTTTGACTTAGCATTTCAGCCTGCTAGGGGGGATTTGGGCGTAGATCCGTCTTCTGGAGCTTCTTCGAGCTGACCGTTGGACCGTAGGCATCAGGGGCTAGGAAGGCTGAAATGCCAGTCAAAGCCTGGGCAATGGGGAAGTCCCAAGCATCTGGTTCGTTGATCCACCCGAAGAGGCAGGGAGCAATCATGTCAGTTTCCAGGAAGTCCAGATCTCAGCTTGCAGTCCACAGCTGATCCCGGACAGAGTTAAACAGGTGAAGATCTGCTGAGACAAATTCAGATTGGAGACAGGAGTTAAAATTTGTCTATTAAATGGGAAAGATCAGGGAAAATCTCATCTGCGATCCTTTTGAGCTATGCCAGATCGAGGTCACATCCCTGAAACTCATATGAAATTTTAGTACACAAAAGGAAATATACATAATTTTAAATACTCAGAAAAGTAACATATCAGCAAATCAAACATTTTGAGAGGAACAGGTAAAACTGCATCCCACTGAATGAGTATCAGTTAGCTGTTTGTTTTATAACCTTTATACACCACCTAAGTGTGTCCACAGTAACACATTTCTTTTTTTCTGTGGGCATAGCTGTTTGTAATTAGTCACGAATGAAGCTTGGCTATTTTTATACACTCAGCATATACTTTTAGTTTTCACTTTTACTTTTATGTTTACACTGGAAAGTTAGGCAGAAATACATTACTGGCTTTTAGTGCTAAAGCCTGGATGCTAACTTTCCTTAACAAAGCAACTAGAAGGAATAGGTTTAGGATATTTCTGTGTCAAAATCTACCCCAGAAATGGCAGATATTAAGAATACCATACTAAAAGCTATGACTTTTGGGTCAGATACACACATTAAACAGATGTTTTTAAAATAACGAGAAGCACCTTTAGTCTATCTTCAGAAGCCAACAAAGGAAATTAAAATCTTAACATGGTGACTGAATAATAAGCAGTTATTGCTCCATCAACTTATCAGAACTCTATTGATCAATGCCAACACTCTGAACTTTTAAAATTTTATAACATAAGCACAACAGTAGCAAAGGGGGGAGAAATTTAAAATATTTCCCATTTTTAATCTGCTTTAAAATATTTTTATCTCTTTATAATTTATAATTATATCTTAAAAAAACTACTTAGACTCTCCAATCTTTTGAATTTATCAACCCTGAAACATTTTTTTAAACTAAATAATAACACTCTAGATTTTTACAACCTAAACTCCTATATTTTCAGACCCTATATAAGCTCCACTTATTTATCTTAAGACATGAGTCCTGTGAGCAAAGCAAACCTGTCTTTTTTTCTAAATAAGATATCTAGTACTCTGTGGTTCTAGCTAATGAGCTGATCAATGAGCTAACAGTCGATCTAATTGTCTTTTCTCTAGCTGCAAAGCTACCGTAAGCTTAGCATAGCCGTCAAGGTGTTCAGAGACCTGAGAAGGATAAATTATAAGCTAAATAAATACCAATCCATGTGCCAATCAAAATGACGGGGATGACTAGTTAGCCCATTACCTAGGCAGTGTCCCTGGCTCCTGTGTTTCAGCATCCTGAACAGACGCAGTTCTGCCAGGCACATAAGATGAGAGACTGTTTCTGTGGAGAAAGAAACGAGAGAATGGCCTCACCTCGCCCTAGCAATGTGAAACATTGACTCCAGGTGTCCACAGTTTTGGCTGGGCCTTAGCAGTGGGCCAGTTGAGGCAGTATTGCCCAGTGGTTAGCATACCACAATCCAGAGTAGCATTCATCTGTCGTTGTGCCCAAATCTTCTCGGAGACCTTGGGGGACCTACTGCTAGGATTGCGGGACTTCCTGTCACAATAAGCTTACACATGTTAAAATGCCTAATTCAGATTTCTGACAAGCTTGAGGGCCAGCATATCCGAGTTACTCTGTTTTTATCATCTGCTCTAAACTGTGTCCTATAAAACAGAATGCTATGATCTCTGATTCTAGCATATTTTCGAGATGCATGTCCTAGAAGTATATATTTTAAGACAAATAGACAAGAGACTAGGTAAGGCTCAACTGCAGTATTTAGCATGACTTTAAATCTGTTCTTTCTGAACTAAAATCAAAGCAAACCTTTTAATCGGATACAGTTTATAGAGAGGCTAGCTAATCTTGCTGCTCCTACCACTTGCATTAAAATTGAACATTCAAAAGCTTTGCATTTAGCACTAATGACTAAACATATCTCCGGACCAGCATGGCGGCTGGCCATGTGTAACCGAACTGAGCTGGAATCCTTAAACAAACATGGCAGCCAAACTACAGCTTCACCAGCTCTCTATTGCTGAACCATCATGGTGGCTGACCACGTGTAACTGAACTCAGCTGGAAGTCTTAAACAAATATGGCAGCCAAACTACAGCTTTACGAGCTCTCTATTGCTGAACCATCAAGGCGGCTGGCCATGTGCTAGCATTAGCACAGGCTGTGACTGACAATACCAAACATGGCCATTAGGTGCTGATGATACAGCAAACACTTCGGAGCCTCCATAATCCCCCACAATGGCCATTAGGTGCTGATGATACAGCAAACACTTCGGAGCCTCCATAATCCCCCACAACCAAAAGTTCCCAGTAATCGAACAAGCTTTAGAACCAACTGCATAACAGAACAATTTTAAACTGTAATTATTTTAGCCATACCAAACCTATCAGCTAGAATTTTTTCCTTAAAAGAGCATAAAAAACATTTTGTAATGAGGAATCACCAGCCTTTTAAATGAAGTATAACATTTTAAAATACAGTTTTTCTTTAAATCATATTAACTCTGGCTTTTTATAACACATCCACTAACCTTCTGCAACATGCTATATACATTTAGATTTCCAGCTTTTCTTTTCTGGCTTAACCAGACATGCTTACTTTTTTGCTCTCTTTCTTGCTTTTCAGACGACATAAAAACTCTCACTAAAATCCTTTCCATTCTGACATGATCCTGCTGAAGCCCAGAGTCTACGTACGATTTGCTTTTTATAGGCAAAGCAAAAGCAAGTTACATTACTATAAAGAGGAGTTCTGAAACTGCCAAATTTTTTTTCTTTTAAAATAACTTTCCTGCATCTGATAACATAAAGGTAACAACCAAACTCTAAGGAACTTAGAACAAGCTTTAAGGAACTTGGTGAAACTTCCCCTTTTCTTTGTCTCAAGATAAAGAAGAGGGTGTAAACATGTTTTTTTATAAACAAAGCAGCTTATCAAACAAACAGCTCTCCATAAGATACATTTCAAAAACTGCAATTTTCTCAGTCATAGTCATACCCAAATGTCTGATAAACTTTAAACAATTTTTTAAAACCCGTTTTTGCAATATTAAAACAAAGTACCCCTTTTGTAGAAGTCACAAGGCATAAACATAATCTTTAAGATTAAAACCAGATTTTAAAACCAGAATTTACCAGTGCAAGCAGTTTAATTTTTAAAACCAATACCAATTTAAAATAAGCTATCCTTTTAACCTAGAAGGAAATGAGAATTATTTGACCAAGGTTTTTCTTTTTTTTTTTCTTTTATCAATACCAAGATGGTGGTTACATTATAAAATCACATGGTGAAGTCAAGATGGCGGCGAGACACTGAGACACTTTAGACCGCGTGGCAACCTATACAATATGCGCTTATGGATCTAATAAAGCGCATAGGCACACATTTTAAACAAGTTTCGGGAGACCTTTCAGAACAGAAAACAAAAGGTAGACAGACAAATAACACTCACTACACTTATGACAAAAATCAGGCAGACAGAAGACAACACAAACCGCGTGGTACGAGATCGGCGCCAAAGCAAAAACAAAAATTCAGATGGAGACCGTGTCGGAGGTCCGGTTCCTCCATCTCCCAGATGAAGCAAGTAGACTTCTCTCAGGGGCGTCGCCCCAAAGAGTCCCATTCGGCTCGTGTTTCCAGACAGGAGGGAACCCAAGAAGGGTTACCTTTCAGACGGGGAAGCAAATGATTCCCCTACCAGGCACTCCTGAGACGTCTCCCAGGAGGCACGGAAAAGAAGTCCGAGCCCGTCGGCTCCTTCTAGTTTGCTTCCTGCTCCCGAGCCCTATAAAAACCCGTCACCCCAACCGAGAGGCGTGCAAGTCTTCCAAGAGACTTTGTTGCCCCGGGTACCCGTGTACTCAATAAAGCCTCTTGCTGGTTGCATCCGAACAACTGGACTCGTTGATCTTTGGGTACAGGGTCTCCCTGACAGAAGACAACCTTCGGGGGTCTTTCATTTGGGGGCTCATCCGGGATCTGAGACCCCTGCCCAGGGACCACCGACCCAGCATCGGGAGGTAAGATGGCCGGCTTCTTGTTCTGTGAGTCTTGTGTATCGTTGTGTTAAATGGTCTGTCTTTGTGAGTTCGTTTCCAGGGGGTTCAAGTCCCCCTGTAGTCTGAGACTTGGCCAGGTCATCTGTATCAGACGGAAACTAGAAAATCAATCTCTGGAATGGGGGGGTGTATTTTATACAGGTTGAGCCATTCAAAAAATCAGAGTAAGGAATTTTATAAAAGGAAAAAATATCTACTACCTAGCCCTGCTCTCTTTTCCTAGACATATGTAAAATGACTCAACATTGATTTTCATCCCTGTTCTATAGAAGAATCTCAAATACCACCCAAAGCCCTGTCATACTCCCCAAAATAACAAAGAAAACAAGTACTTACTTCATGTACTATTTATCTCAATTACTATCATGTAATTACATTTTGAATATATATTGTCCATAAATTAATAAGTAACATGCATAACTTACTAAAATGTGTTTTCAGCAGCAGCTTTTATTCTGAAATAGAATGTCTGTGATTGTGAGACAAAGTGAGGAGCTCTTGTTTTTGTTTAAATATACATTTCAGAAAAAGGTTACTTAAAAGTATATACATAATTTAATTTTAGTATACTAATGGGTTTTATTAGAAAACTAATACATCAAAATGATCAATTTTTATTTGCTATTTTTTTGTTTTTAATACATCTCAAAGAGTTCTGATCAGGTCTTAAGAGAATAATGTAGCACTTAGGGAAAAAGATGCATCCCAGAAGTCCTGCACTGGAGGCCAAGATGGAGAAGACTTCCACAGCCACCATGGCTTTTCCCTTGGTGCTCTGGTAGACAGGGATGAAGGTGACCCAGACACTGCAGAACACCAGCATGCTGAATGTCAGGAACTTGGCCTCATTGAATGTGTCAGGCAGGTTTCTCACCAGAAAAGCCACAGTGAAGCTCCCTAGGGCCAGGGTCCCTAAGTAGGTCAGTACATAGTAGAAAGCAGTAACTGAGCCCTTATTGCATAAAATGATGACATGAGCATATTCAGAGTGTACATCTTTGTCAATATAGGGAGGAGAGGTTCCTAGCCAGACTCCAGAGAGAATGAGTTGGATCAGAACACAGATGGGAATGACAGCATTATAGACACCTGAGACAAACAACCTTCTCATTGTTCTTCCTGGCTTCATGACCCTAAAGGCCAGAATTACAGTTATAGTTTTTGCCAAAACAGTGGAAACAGCCAAGGTGAACACAAGTGCAAATGTTATTTGTTGCAGTATGCAAGAGGTTGTGTTTGGGTGACCAATAAAGAAAAAGGAGCAGAAGAAGCAGAGAAGAATGGAGATGAGCAGGATGTAGCTGAGAGTCCGGTTATTGGCCTTAACAGTGGCTGATTCTCGGTGTTTGAGAAAGATCCCCAGAACTGCAATTGTGATGATAGAGAAGCACATAGCTATGCAGGCCAGAGCCATGCCCAGAGGATCCTCAATGGAAAGGAAGGTCACTGCCTTGGGCAGGCAGTGGTTTCTCTCGGGGTTTGGGTACTCTTGACTTGGGCAAGGGATGCACTCGTGCTGATCTGTGTGGAGAAATTGGATCAATATTTCACCTTATATAGGTATCTATTCATTGCACATTTAATTCATTAGACTGCTTTTCCAATGATGTGTGTGCCCTGGTATATTCTGCTTCCTGTTATTGCCAAGGACATGAACTCTTTATAATTCCCATTTCTACTGTATATTTTGTTTAATTAAAAATAAGCTTTCTGCTCAACAGCTTAACCAGTTTCCCTAGGGCAGTAAAATCTATTTTACTCATATTGAGATAAAGTAATACTGTCAAGTAAGCCTGCAATTGTTTTTTGTATACTTTGAGTTTCTAAGTATGTGTATATTTTATTTTGATGATATCAGTGTATAAAATGCACTTTCATGTTTCCATCATCATGAGTTCACCTCATTTTTCTTGTTACTCACTGTTTCAGTGGATATTTGTTATCCCACTCCTATAATTTTTCTAAGGTAACATGGGAGTAAGATAGGTCCCATCTCCATGGAACAGTTCTGATTTGGAGGTTATATGCAACACTTGTATCAACAAATTGCAATGATAAGCTCAGATCAATCATTACCTATCTCAGCTGTGGAAATTGCAAATAAAATTCTATAGTCTTTTACATCCTTTGACTCAGGACAGGACTCTTTGTCTTTCATTATTAATTCCAGAATAATCCTGGGAATTGTTCTAATTCTCACTCTTGTTCTTCCAGTAATATTCTGAAGACTAAAATGACTATATGTCATAGATACCATATATCCATAAACTATTAAATCAGAAATAGATAATGACACAGCCGTATTCACTAAAATTGTTAAGAGTCATGGAGCCAGCACAGTTGCTTGGTGGTATTCCAGCAAAGCTGAGCAGACTATTGCCATCATTGTTTTTCTATCTCTAACTTCTGTTTGGTTTTTTGTTTGTTTGTTTGTTTGTTTGTTTTGTCTGTGTGTTGCATTATTGGGGACTTTCTGCACTACGATTCAATTTCTATTTTTTCTTCTACAGAAATATGTCTGTGTTTATTTTTTAAATAGGAATTTTTATTAATCATAGTTTATTTACTTTGCATCACAGCTGTAGCAACATTGCTCATTCCCTGCACACCTTCCCAACCTCATCTCCTCCCATGCCCCTCTCCAAGTCTGCTGATAGGGAGGTTCTCCTCCCCTTCCCGCTGACCCTAGCCTATCAGGTCTAATCAGGACTGGCTGCATTGTAAGGGGAACAGGGACTGTTGCTGACATAAACTCAGTGGTTGGCTCTTGATTACATCTCCTGATCAACCTTACCAGGCCATAGAGGAAGACAATGCAGCTAGGCCTGATGAGTCCTGAGTCTTATGTAAATACTAAACTTATCTTTATCTGTCCACTGTTTGCAAATATTCTTTATGCCCTGGAGATGATTAGGCAGAGTTAAGCAAATGAGAGAGATGAGGCCATTATTTCAGGAATTTTCTTGGGGCATGTGCCCCTAAACAGTATATTGGTGCAAGGTAAACAAAGGCAATATGAGAGGGAGAGCCCTGAGAGGCCTGATGATTCAGGTATAAATTTAAGATCCTTATATTGTCAGTTTAGAGCTCTCTGAAAATGTAGTTTAAAGCTAGAAGGTCACAGAGGGTTCACTCCCAATGAAATAAAATTTAGTAAATAAGATAGATTGACTTAAATAAACTTTTTCTACTTTGTAGCATAGATGATGATACATATAGCAAAGGGAGCTATTTATTTGTATTTGCTATGCATAAAAAAGAGCAGTTAAAGTATTTTCTGTTTTTCTGGACTGCACTCATACTGCAAACAATGCCAGCCTTAAAACACGATTTCATATAGGAAATGTGTTTTCTTTGAAGGAGACCTTCTTTAGATTCCTTAAAGTAGAGTTATAGGGCTAATAATGATAATCAAGTATGTTCTGTGTGTACTTTTAAAATTGTAACTGAGCTTTTAACCCTGGATATCTAATGAAAAAAATATCAAACACCCATTCTGTACCACTTTATAATCAATAATCTGTTTGTACTCTGAAACTTGTATAAAGAAAGAAAGCCTTGTCAACAAGTCAGAACCAAAGAAAGGTCTGTATTTTAGAAGTCAGCTGCTAGAGTCCACTGACCACCTCAGCTGACTAACTCCCTCTCATCACTGACCTCTCATCTCCTCTCTGGAGCACCCTATAGGCAAAGACCTTTCCTTTCCATGCTCAGGATTCCCCGACAGAAAGGCTCCTGGTGTAAGCTCACAGAGAATGCACTGACAACAGTAGATCATGCATGTCACAGATCTGGGCTCTCTTCACACATGTAACAGCTGTGCAGCTTGGTATTTGTGGGGACACCAAACAATAAGACCAAAGCTTTCTCTGACTCTTTTGTCTGCCATTGGATCCTTTTCTCCTAATTGGACTGCCTTGTGTAGCCTCAATAACAGAAGTTGTACATAATCTTCTTGCAACTTTATATACCAAGGCTGGTTGATATCCAAGGGAGACTTCTTTTTTATTTTTGACAAGAAAGAGAGGAGGGGCACATTGGGTTGGGAGGTGAGGTGAAAGGGAGAGGCTGGGAGGAGAGGTGTTAGCAGATGCTGGAATAGTACACAATTAATAATATATTAAAAAGAACTAATAACATTGTAGTAGAAATGAATAAAACAGAAACAAATAAAACAATACATAGAATTAACAAAAGGAAGAGCTGGCTCTTTCTGAAGAAACAAAATTGAGAGACCCATATCTCAAGTAAATGAAGGAAAAAACAGAATACTCAAATTAACAGAATCAGAATTTACAGAAAAACATTATTAAAGAAACCAACGAAATTCAGAATATTCTAAGGAAACATTTTTAAAACATACTGTATTCCAGTAAGCTTAAAAATGTACATGAGATGGATAAGTTTTATATTTTCCCAAGCAACCATTGTTCAAAGATGAATTCAACAATAATTCAACAACTTAAATAGACATAAACAGACCCATGAGGAAAGTCAAAAGATCACAAAAGTCTCCCATCAAAAAAGAAAAGAAGGATGAAAGATCAAGAAAAGGAGATTCCAAGATGGTGGAGATCAGTGTGCCCCAAATCTGAAGGGGCAGAGATTCAGAGACTCTGAGACCAGTGTATTGAAGGTGGCTAGATCAGTCCATCAACTTTGCTTCTTCCTGTTCTGGACATGTCATCCAGGAAATGAAGTCAACCTGATCCAGGTCCCCTGGGGCCATCTCAGGGATCCAGGAGCAGCAAACTTTGGGCCACCTGGCCCTTCACATACTCCAGTGAGTTTAGATCCCAGTACCAGTGACTCTCCTCTCTAGCAGCCAGACTTCAGATCCCTCCTGCTCCCTGTGGGACAGCTTCAGGATTACTGGGAGAGCATCCCAGCCACCAAGCCACTGTTCTTCTGGTCACCCTGTGGACACCAGGTGAACAATAGACTTACAGAGATTCCAGATCCAAGAATGCAGAGCGCAGAGGAACCTGAGTATGAGGAGCACATTTTTGGGCAGGTCTGTATGTGGCAGCCCAGCTTTATTTTGAGTACTCCCATGGATGCCACCTGAGGCACCTGCACGTTGCTAATGATGACCACCAGTAACTGCACTCCAAAATTCAGGATTCTGGTGCATGCACACCACTGTCCTTCAATTCACCAGCCCCTACATGTTTATTTGACCATACACTGCCCTGTGCCCTGCCCTTCAAGATGCTAGCATCTGAACTGCACATTTGACATTTTCATGAATCCTACTCTAAAGTGCAAAGACAGGAGGATCCAATCTTTGCTGCAGTTTCTAGGAAAAACAGGTAAGGTTATAGACAACCAGATGGCATAGAGACACAGTGAACAAAAACCAAGACATCCTCGCTCCACCAGAACCCAGCCCTGAGAGCAATGGATATTCTAATGGAGCTGAAACACAGGAAAAGGACATTAAATCTCTGTTTATGCAGTTATTAGAGGTATATAAAGTGGAAAAGAACAAATGTCTCAAAGAAATACAGGGAAATACAAGGAAAACAAAGAGAGGACATCATACAAGAAACCACAATTTAACAGCTGAGGAAAATTATTAAAATTATTCAAATTTTGAAAGCGGGAATTTGAATCAATAAGTAAACACAGAGAATACTCTGGAAATGGACTACATAGAGAAGAGATCAAGTACCACAGAGATAAGCATCACCCACAAAATATAAGAAATGGAGGAGAGAATCTCAGGCATTGAAGATACAATTGAAGAAACTGATCTATCTCTCAAAATATACAATCAGAACAGTTCAAGGACTCCATGAAAATGACCAGGCCATAGTAGAGGACAATGCAGTCACTTTTGATGTGAACTGATAGACTATGTTCAGAAAGGAGAGGAGAACCTCCCTATCAGTGGACTTGGGGAGTCCATGCATGCAGAGGGAGGAGGGAGAGTAGGATTGGGAGGGGAGGAGGGAGGAGCTAATGGGGGGGATGCAGAATGAATAAAGTGCAATTGATGAAAATTAAAAAAAAAAGGAAAAAGAAAAAAAAAAGAAAAGATAATTTAAGAACCTTAAATGACTTTCAAAAGTGGAGGAAAACATGGAGTTAGTCAATTTACATGGAGCACGTCTCTCCCCTGGGGGCAATGGTCTTCTGAACCTACTCAGACCTCAGACACCACCACTGCTAGTTCTAGAACTGATGCAGGATGTTCCAGCGAAGGGGTTAAGGCTTCTCATAATATTTGCTATAAGTCCACACCTGTTTGTGTATATCCCCCATTTTTATTCATTGTTACCCAGGTAGAGCCAAGTAATTGTGGTGATGATACTTGCTTTTTTGCCCAATGCTGGAATGCTAGTGAATTTAGATATGCCCTGGTCACTCGCATGCCTCACTGGGTGCCTGTGCCCGTTGATGCCCCTCACGCTATGACTCTCTTCAGACAGAAAAGGGATCTTGGAACTACAGCCGCCACTGTTACTGCCAACTCATTGGTGGCTGTTGGAGCTACCACCGCGGCATCAGCCATGAGTCATACTGTGCAGACTGCTCAGACCCCGAATAATCTTTTAGCCAATGTAGCTCATGCCTTAGATGTACAAAAAGAAATTAATGCTCAGCTAAAAGGAGGCTTGATGGTGTTCACTCAGAGGATTGACCTCGTGCAGGAGCAAATTGATACCCTATGGCAAATCGCTCAACTTGGCTGTCAATGAAAGTATGCTGGACTTTGAGTCACTAGCATACAACATGATAATTTTTCTTGTGCTGCAAATCTGTCTAAACAATTGTCGAGCTATATTTTAGGTAATTGGACTGGAGAATTCGATACTACGATGGAGCAGCTGAGAGTGGCCATTGTCACGGTAAATTCTACCAGAGTGGACGCAGGACTAGCCACAGGATTTTCATCATGGATTGCTGCAGCCATGAATCATCTGAAGGAATGGGCGGGCATGGGAGTGTTAGCAGGCCTTCTGGTGTTGGTCTCCTTGGTTTTCCTGTGGTATATATGCAAGATTAGATTTTCACAACACTGTAATGCAGCCATGATCATTCAGGCCTTTACAGCCATTGAAGCAAGACAGTCTCCCCAAGCATGGTTGGCTACCATAAAAAGCTAAAATGTTACGCTCAGGATGTGAGGCTAAGCACTGCACTCAGGGTCAGCCACTTTCGACCCAGAGAAGAGCATGTCTGATTGCATGCAGGTTGATGCCCCAGGTCCCGCCTCTGAGAAAAAGGTATCAGACGGGTCTGATGCTCTTTGGGTAGATGACACCTAAACGAACATCGGTACAAAGTCCCAATTTATTTCTAATATCAGAGATCAGACCTCTACTCTTGCCTGATGCATCTAAACCAAAAATGGGGAACTGCAGAGAGCTGCGTAATGCCGAGCCTTAAAGATGGAGCTGGTTTCCACCTTCCACCTTCCCGATGGTGAGTGCTCTCTGTCACGAACAACTCCACATTTGGCTAAGGCCAAGGATCTGGCTTGCTTCCATGTATGTGGACCTATCTGCATTGCCCACATGGCACGCTGGGATTGGCTACCCAGAGGCTATTTAAGCTGTGGGCTGGCTTTCCCCAGGGTCAGATGATTGTTCAAGGTTCCTGAATAAACTGCATTGAAAAAAAAAAAAAGTGGAGAATACCGTAGAACTCATTGGTACAGGAGAAAACTTCCTGAACAGAACACCAACAGCACAGGCTCTAAGAGCAACAATCAATAAATGGGACCTCATGAAATTAAAAAGTTCTGTAAAGCAAAGGACACAGTCATCAAAACAAAACGACTGCGTGCAGATTGGGAAAGAATCATCACCAACCCTTTATCTGACAGAGAACTAATTTTTATTTTTTATATTAATCACATGTTACTTACTTTGTATCCCAGTCATAGCCCCCTCCTTCATTCCCTCCCAATCCCATGCTCTCTCCTTCATCTCCTCTCTGCCCCCTTCCAAGTCCACTGATAGGGGAGGTCCTCCTCCCCTTCCATCTGACCCTAGCTTATCAGGTATCTTCAGGACTGGCTGCCATGTCATCCCCTGTGGCTTAGCAAGACAGTTCCTCCCTTGGTGTGGGGTTAAGGAGCCAGTTGTTGAATTCATGTCAGAAATAGTTCCTGTTCCCTTACTAGGGAAACCCACTTGGTTACTGAGCTACCATGGGCTAGATCTGAGCAGGGGTTCTAGGTTATATCTTTACATGTTCCTTGGTTGGAGAAACAGTTTCATAGAGGGCCCGCTGCCCTGATATATTTTGTCCCTGTTTTGAATTATAAATCAACCTCTCATTCCTGGAATTAGTCCCATTTAGTCATAATTGGTGTTATTTTTCATATAGTATTGTTCATAATTTACTAGTATTTTTAATTAAATTTTTATGTTAATTACATTTTATTCATTTTGTATCACAGCTGTGGCCCCCTCCCTCATTCCCTTCTACCCCCACCTCCCGTCCCTCATCTCCTACCATACCCCTCTCTAAGTCCAGTGATAGGGGATGCTCTCCTTTCCTTCCATCTGACCCTAGCTTATCAAGTCTCATCAGGAGTGGCTGTATTGTCCTCCTCTGTGGCCTGGCAAGGCTGCTCCCCACTGAGGGGTAGGTAATCAAAGAACCAGCCACTAACTTCATCTCAGAAACTGTCCCTGTCCCCCTTTATAGGCATCCCACTTGGATACTGAGCTGTCATGAGCTATATCTGATCAGGGGTTCTAGGTTAACTAGGTTACATCCATGAATGGTCCACGGTTGGAGTATCAGACTCAGAAAAGACCCTTGTGCCCATAAAATCAGACACAATAAATAGGGTAGAAGAAAAACTGGAGAAAAACCTAGAACTCATTAGCACAGGAGACAACTTCCTGAAGAGAACACCAACAACACAGGATCTAACAGCAACAAATGATAAATGGGACCTCATGAAACTGAAAATCTTCTGTAAAGCAAAGGACACTGTTGCCAGAAGAAAAGGACAGCCTACAGACTGGGAAGGCATCTTCACCAACCCTATATCTGATAGAGGGCCAATATCCAGAATATACAAAGAAGTAAAGAAGTTAAAAACCAACAAATCAAGTAATCCAATTAAAAATGGGATACAGTGCTAAACAGAGAATTCTCTGTAGAGGGTTGTAGAATGGCAGTGAAACAATTAAAGAAATGTTCAACATCCTTAGTCATCAGGGAAATGCAAATCAAAACAACCCTGATATTTCACCTTACACAAATCAGAATATCTAAGATCAAAAACAGTACATGCTGGGCAATACATGCTGGAGAGGATGTGGAGAAATGGGAACCCTCCTGCACTGCTGATGGGAATGTAAACTTGTACAACCACTTTGGAAATCTACTGGTATTTTATGAGCTCATGAGGAATGCTGGTCTATACTTTTCTTGTGATATCATTGTCTGGCTGTGGAACCAGAATAAAGCTGACCACCTAGAATGAATGAAGTTGTTGGGAGCCGCGTGAGCGTTTCGCCGGCAGAAATGCACGCGACCACAGGAATTCTTCCGCAACAAAACCTTTATTAGTCACGCGATGAAAGGAAAGGAGAGGGGCCGCCCGGCCACCTCGTGGGCGCGGGCGGCTTCCCGCAGGCCACGGCCCCGGGTGGGGGCCCCGGGCGGGGAAACGGGGAAGGAGGAGAGGGAAGAGGAGAGGGAAGAGGAGAGCGGAGGAGAGGGCGGGCCCCGAAGTGGCGCTGTTTATTTAAGCCCGGGTCGCACCTGAGTGACGTGTGAATACCCTGACTGGCTGCTCACTATTACCCCGCCTGATGACTTGGGCCCATCATGCTTAGCGGGCTTGTGACGTGTCAATACCCTGATTGGCTGCTCACTCTTACCGGCGTGCCTACGGAATTCTTAGCGTGCTTATGCAATCTTTAGCGTGTTTACGCAAACTACGCATGCGCCCTGGAGGTTTACAGTTTTGAGGGCGAGATGTCAGCGCAACCTAGTGGCGTCTGAGTCTCGGCTCTCCACATGAAGTGAAATCCCTCATCTGTTTTGTAGATATGTTTTCAGGTTGGTAGTATTCCATTCTGGTACACAATCTAGTACACTGCACTCATTAAGCACAAACTGATCACAGTATTCTCTTTGTAAAATACCTAAAAGGTCTATGGTGATGACTCCTTTTGCCTATCTAAAGCCCCTCCCCCTCTTTCTTGCCAGTTTTATCAATCTTTAAGAAATCAAACTTTGAGAAAGTGAGGCTCTGTGGATGTCATAGTTTGAATTACACCAACCGAAGAGTAGGAAAAGCTGAAACCGAGGATACTTGCTACTCTGGATGTGCTGACTCTTGCAGTTATGCCAGGCAGTACATCATCTGAAAGGAAAGGTTACGGATCTCAAAAACACTCAGTGTACAGACTGGCCAAACATGCAGTGGGTTGCTCCAGTTCAGCCGGGCAAACAAGAGAGCCATTTTCAAAGTAAACTTCCATTTCCAGGATGAGAAAGAAACATTGGGACATAAGCTCTTAGGAGACACCTGTGGTGAGCAAGGGCCTGTGCCAAGGAGTGTAAAGAATCAGGAAAAAGAGGACTTGGGATTTGTCCATCTTGTAAGCTTTTTCCAGTATGTCCTCTGTGTGTCACCTTGTGCTAAGAGGCAGGCAGATGACTATCAGAAAGTCAGGGGCCCCAATGCTAGAAGAACTACAGGCAACTAAGGAATTCTGAGAGCAGGGAAATAGTCTTCCTCAGGAAGAGCTTCCAATTTGGTAATCCAATGACAAGTGGTCAGTCCTGAAATCATATACACACCTTATGTATAACAAGCATGCTGTATTTATAAATTTAGGAATATATATACAAATAGGTAACAACAATGAAAGAAATAGAGGCAAGGAATTTGAGAAAGAGCAAGGGAATGGGTACAAGGGAGGGGTTGGAGAGAGAGAGAAAGGAAAGAGGAAAAAGAAAGAATTATATTTAATTTCTAAACAATTTTTAAATTAAAATTCCAGGAAGAAACTATGATCAAAGTGCAGTATATGTAAGTATGAAAATGTCACAGTGAAACCAATTATTTTGTACAATCAGTGCATATAAATAAAAATGTAAAGTTCAACTTACCTTACAGACTACAAATATAACACATAAACATGTATGCATACACAAGCCATGAAGTCCCCATATCCTGTGCCAAACCCTACAGTATAGGGTGGCAGTACAAAATGAATAACCTATTCTTGTTAATTAGCTTACATTTGCTGTCATTATTATTAAGTGGAAAGCCTGAACCAAGGATGAGGAAATCCCTCAGCAGATGCCCTGTGCAAGCCTGACACACTGAGTTCAAGACTCAGAAACCCACATACAGATAGAAGGCATCTATTACGACATATTTGTCACTCATGGGCACATACCCCCCCACACACACAAACAAACAAACACACACACACACACACACACACACACACAACAAATAAAATAAAATAAATTTTAAGAAAAGAAGCAAATCAACCTTGACAAGAAAAACAACCCAGCAATTTTTCAGCTAACTATCTGGGAATGATGGTGGTAAACAGTAGGGCATGGGGACAGGAGATACAGAGCTGGGCCAGTACCTAAGGGCTGATGCAAACTTGTTCTTGAATTCGAGGAAACACTTCTGTCAGTGAACTCCTTGCTTGTCTCAAGTTGGTTTGGCTTGGGATTCTACACCTGCCTGTGCACATGCACAGTAAGTAAATAAATGTGAAGGAATTAATAATTAAACAGACACACAAATATGTGAAGAAATGTTTATTTTAATGAGTTCAGTTGAATAATTCCAGAAGTGTGAGTGTGTGTTTACACATGTATATTCAAAACACCATGCTGTACGTGGTAAAGAGAGTCTGGCTGCATACCCACATGCTCCATATTCAAAGAGACAACTGGCTGCATATAGAAAATACTCAGGAGAAAATGCCAGGCATAGTAACACATATCTGTAATCCCAGAACTTGGGAGGCTGAGGCAGGATGGTCTCGTGGTAAGGCTACCTGGGCTGTGGAGGTGTTTCCATTTCCTAGCTATTGTGAGTGAACATGGCTATGTGGGGAGCTGTGGAGTAGGATGTGAGTCCTCTGGGCATGTGTCAAGGAGTGGTATAACTGACACATACTGTAGGTTTATTTTTAGATTGTTGAGTGTCTCCACACTGAATTGCAGGGTGGCTGGAGCAGTTTGTAATTTCTCCAGCAACAAATAAGGCTTTATTTTTCCCTGCATCCTCTCAAGCATTCTTGTTTATTGTTTTGTTGCTTTTAGACATTCTGAATAAGGTAAATGAATCCTCAAGTTGTTTTGATTCACATTTCCATAATTACTAGGCACACTATATATTTTTGAAATATTTCTTAGCCACTTTTTCCTACTTTTGAGAATTCTCTGTTTAGGTCCCAGACCCATTTTTTTTAAATGAATACTTTGATTTTGTTTTTTTTTTTTTTCTTTTTCTCTGTTTTTTGTTTTTGTTTCTTTTGAGTTTTTCATATATTCTTACTATTAAAACTGTCAAATGTATAACTGGCAAGACCCCCATTCTGTGAGCTTCTTCTCACTCCATCATTTCTTTAGCTGTGCAGAGGACTTTGAGTTTTTCTAGGTCCCACTTATAAAACTAATTGTTGGCCTTAATTTTTGAGCAAATGGTGTCCTATTGAGAAAATATTTTTTTTTGCACTTACACCATGCAGAGTACTGCCTGTGTTCTTTTTCTAGACGTTTCAGTGTTCTGGGTTTCAAATTTATGTCCTTGGCCCATTTGTAGTCATTTCTTGTGCAAGGTAATAGATTTGGTTCCAATTTCATTCTTTTACCTGTGGACATCCCATTCTCCCAGAACTATCTGTTGAAGATGCTGCCTTTTTCCAGTGATTGTTTGCTGTTTGTTTGTTTCTTGGTATCTTTGTCAAATATTACATGGCTGCAGCTAAGCTCACTCATGTTTGGGTTTCTGTCTTATTCCCTTAGTCTCCATGTCTGTTTCTGTGTCCGTAGCATTCTGTTTCAGTAATATAGTTCTTAAGGTATCTTGATATCTGGGATGGAAATTCCTCCAGCATGGTTCATGGTTCTTCTGGCTATCCAGGGTCTTTTGTGATTCCACGTGAATTTTAAGATAGTTTTTGTTTTGTTTGTTGTTTATTCATTTGTTTGGTTTTGCTTTTGTTTTAATGTTTCCATGAAGAAAGAAATGGAGGGGGGGTTGTTTGGGGTTGCATCAAATTTGTAAATGGCTTTTGATCATTTTCACTATGTTAATTTACAAATCCATGAGTCACCTGCTTTTGAAAATTACATTTTCAGGAGCTCCACAAGGAGAGCAACAAAAGCAAAAGAGCAGGGCACTGTTTTTTTTTTCTGAGACTGATACTCCAAAAAAGGACCATGCATGGAGGTAACATGGAACCCCTGCATAGAAGTAGCCCATGGCAGCTCAGTGTCCAAGAAGGTTTCTCAATAATAGGAACAGGGACAATCTCTGACATGAACTCATGGGCTGGCTCTTTGATCACCTCCACCTGAGGGGAGGGAGCAGCCTCACCAATCCACAAAGGAAGACAAAGAACCCAGTCCTGAGGGGACCTTATAGACTAGCATCAGATGTAAGGGGTGTAGGATCTCCCCTATCATTGGACTGGGGGGAGGGGCATGGGAGAAGAAGAAGGAGGGAGGGTTGATGTGGGGAGGATGTGGGGATGAGGACTACAGCTGGGATACAAAGTGAATAAACTTAATAAAAATTAAAAAAAGAAAATTACATTTTATTGGAGTAAAGAGGTACTAAGCTGTTAAAAGCATGTATCACTTCCCAGCACCCACCAAAGAGGGCTAATAACCTGTAGCTCCAGCTTCAGGGCATCCCACAGCCTCTTTGACCTCTTCTTAAACTCATATATACAGATACATACACATATAGACATTTCTAAGTGGGTCTTGGGCTAGACAGACTGCCTGGGTGTTAAGAATGCTGGCTGTCCCTCCAGGGTGCTAGGGTTCAATTCCTAACACCCATATGGCACCTCACAAATGCTGATTACTCCAGTTACAGGGAATCTTATTATTATTTTTTACTGGCCTCTACAGACACCAAACATGCACAAAGTGCCCAGATACACAGGAACAATACCTATACACATAAAATAAATAATAGAAAAAATTTAAATAAATCTTTTTGTAGAAACTACATTTCATTTTCCTATTGTGTAGGCAGGAGAGGTAATATAAAGATACAAGGATGTAGTGGTGTATACATGGACACAAAAAGCACAGCTCAGGTCTCAAAGAAAATAAAACTCAGTTTATTCTGGAGCCAAACTGAGTGACTGCCCAAGAAACATGCAGATAAGTCAGCTCAGGTTTCATGTTCTCACACTAACGTAGTTTTATGTTTATGTTTTATAGCTGCAGAATAAAGAAAACCCTAAAACCAGAGCCAATTTAAAATACACTGTCGGGTTCATCAAAGAGACAGTGACAGCAAGATGCTGGAGTCACTTCCCCAGGTCTCAGATGCTATCTGATGACATCATCAGCTTCAGGGTTGGTGGATGCTAGTGGTCTGCTCAGATAACTGATGGTTTTTATCTGTTAACTACAGGACGTTTCGTCCAACACATAGGTGGGCAAGGAAATAGCTAATGGAAGGCAAAAACGACTTCCAAGATAAGGTACAATTTGGCACTGGGCTGCAACTTTTCCATCTCTGCACATCACTGCATCTCTAAGCAATGAGTCTTTGCAGACCCAACTTCTTTCCAGAGACTCTCCTTCACAGAGGTCAGAGGACAGCTTGATGGAATGGATACCCTCCATGCACCATGTTGGTTCCAGGGATTAAACTCAATATATCAGGCCTAGCAACAAGTGCTTTTACTGACTGAGGTATCTTGATGGCTTAGTAAACAGCCTCCTTGTAATCCTCTCCATACTGAAAGGTGTGCTGGCTAATTTACATCAACTTGACATAAACTTGTGTCATTTCGAAAGAAGAACTTCATCTGAGAATATTTTCCCATCAGTCTGGCCTGTGGGAAAGTCCTGTGGTATGTTTTCTTAATTGGTAGTCCATATGGGGTCTCTTCAAGTTGCTATGGGGAGTGTCACTCTTTGGCTGTGCTGGTAATCCTGGATACTGTTACAAGGCTGGCTCCAGAAAAAAAAATCCTTCTTTCCTCTCTGCTGGGTGCTGGCTGCTTGCTGTTAAAGTGGGCAAGTTCATGAAACTTGGGAAAGTGTTGCTCGTCCTAGCTGGATGCCACTCCAGATGCAAACCCATCACTGTGAAGAATATTGGTGATGGCACCTCAGAAAGCCCTTACCCTGTCATGCCCTGATGGCTGGAATTGACCACTATCCTCAAAAAGTGACAACTGCCCAGGACCAGATGAAAACTGCTAAAAGATGAAAGGTCAAGTCCTTTGTGAAAATTTATAACTACAATCACCTTATGCCCACAAGGTAATCTGTGGACATACCCTTGGACAAGACTGTTGTCAAAAAGGATGTCTTTAGCTACACAGCTCTGAAATGCAAGGCCAGGTGGGAGGCCAAGATCAAGTTCAAAGAACAATATAAGACAGGAGAAGAGCAAATGGTTTCTCCAGAAGCTTCACTTTTAGGTATATTTTTGTTTCCATCATTAAAAATTTAAGAAGGAGGAGGAGAGTTATCCCAGCAAGTCACAAGAATCAAGACAGTAAGCAGCATTCCTCCATGCTCTCAGCTTTAGGTCCTGCCTTGAATTCTCATGAATTTCTGGCTAGTGGACTACAAAATGTCAGTTGAAGTAAACACTGTCCTTTCCAAGTTGCTCTTTGTCATGATGGTTCATCACCACAATAGAATCCCTGACTAAGACACAGCAACACAGGTAAACAAGAAAGGGTGAATGAGGATCACTGAGATGGTGGCTTCTTGTTCCCAGAAGACATTGTTAGGAGAAATGGTGGACAGGCACACAGTTTGGTTTCTAAACAAGACCAGTACTAAAGGAGGGAAGATCATGTGGCCTAAAAAATACCTGCCAGGGTCTTTTTGGTGGACTTCCAGCCTTAGTTCTGTCCTATCCCACTGGGATAAATTGGTACTTCTCTTAATACTCAACCAATATCAGGAATGTCCACAATAGCAGGGCATGTTGGCACACACCTGTAAATTCCAGCACTAAGGGAAGCAGGGCAGGGATATCTCTGTGAGTGCAAGGCCAGTCTGGTCTACAAAGTAAGTCCAGGACAACCAAGAATATGCAAAACACCCAGCCAGTATTAACAAACAAAGAAACAGAAAGAATATCTAGTTATCCCTCAAGTATAACCCTCATGAGCCTTGGGCTTAAATTCATTGTGTAACAGATAATTGGCAAATTTCCAGGTATGATGAATGTAGAAAAATAACATTGTTCTCATTCATTTTTGCTTGTGAGAAATTGGGTCCAGGTTCAGCATATCCCACATAGACAAAGACACATGGAGCTTGGGAGTAAAATCCAGCCCAGGAGAAGTAGCTGAAATATCCCAATTAGGCCTCAAGGGGCCATTCTCAGCCAGCATGTCCTCTATGAGACCTTATCTCAAAAATAAGCAAATAGAACCAGTGAGATGCCTCAGCAGATGAAGGCACTTTACTGGCATAATCATGATAACCTGAATCACACACCCAGTTCCAAAGAGCAAGGAGAGAAGTGAGTCTAAAGAGGTGTTCTCTAACTTCCTCTTACCTGCTGGCACTCATACACATACACAAGGATAAATAAATTATTCCAGTATGTAAGCCAAATAAACCATTTCCTCCTGAAGTGGCTTTGGTCTTGCTGTTTTGTCAGAGCAATGGTAACCCTAACTAGGACATCCTGTTTCAAAAACTTAAGAGAGCTCTTCATTCCTGTTGATCTCAGAAGTCCCAAATGGCCTTCAAATACATGCCAATGTGCCATTTCCAAATTCCTGCCTTATCAATAAGACTTGTAGGCCAGCAAAAGCTAAAGGGGTAGCAGCAAGTAGAAAAACAAATTCCTAGTGAATTGTTAAAAATAAACATTGTTCTTCTTGATTCTTTTTTCAATGCAGTTTATTCAGGAACCTTGAACAATCATCTGACCCTGGGGAAAGCCAGCCCACAGCTTAAATAGCCTCTGGGTAGCCAACCCCAGCGTGCCACGTGGGCAATGCAGATAGGTCCATATACATGGAAGCAAGCCAGATCCTCAGCCTTAGCCAAATGTGGAATTGTTCATGACAGAGAGCACTCCTCATCGGGAAGGTGGAAGGCGGAAACCAGCTCCATCTTTAAGGCACAGCATTCTGCAGCTCTCTACAGTTCCCCCTTTTTGTTTTAGACGCATCAGGCAAGAGTAGAGGTCTTATCTCTGATATTAGAAATAAATTGGGACTTTGTACTAATGTTCATTTAGGTGTCATCCACCCAAAGAGCATCAGACCCGTCCGATACCTTTTTCTCAGAGGCAGGACCTGGGGCATCAACCCGCATGCAATCAGACATGCTCTTCTCTGGGTCCAAAGCAGCTGATTCTGAGTGCAATGCTTAGCCTCGCATCCTGAGCATAACATTTTAGCTTTTTATGGTAGCCAACCATGCTTGGGGAGACTGTCCTGCTTCAATGGCTGTAAAGGCCTGAATGGTCATGGCTGCATTACTCTGTTGTGAGACTCTAACCCTGCAGCTCTTCTTGATTCTTAGAGTCATAAAAACTGTTGATGAGAAAGGCAACAACACATATGAATCTAATTTACACATGTTACATTCTAGAGGATGATGCTCCTAGGTGCTTCATCCAACCCTCACTGTAACCAAATTTCTGTCAGGTCAGCCTGTCACTGTACCAGACAACTGCTCCCAGGAGGAGGGGAACATGACTGACATGGAGTTGTAAGCCCAGAGCCTGGAGATGGAGGCAGAAAGTTCAGGATTTCAAAGCCAGCCTTAGCTACATAGTAAGTTTAGTATACCCCCATAAGAACCTGTCTCAAAAAGAAAATCAAAATTCAACCCAACCCAAACCAACCAGCCAACAACCTTCCCTCCAAACAAGAAACCAAATTTCCAGAAATCCTAGGTGTTCACTGTACAGTGTATGGACATCTTTATGGGTTTATCTTTTCATGTGTGTGATGGAAGTGTTTTGCAGAATGACTGTAGATGTTTGACCACATGTCACCAAGTTATCAGGGCAGCTAAGTTCCCCATTATGAATTGGGTGCCATCCAGCCCTCTGAGGCATAAAGTTGGTCATTTTCGACAGTGGTCCATTATTAAATGAAAATGCTTTACATGAATCAGACTCATGGAAATCCTGAAGGGATAAGTAATTTGCATAAGAAAAGGGTACTAATGCCTTTTCCCTTCACTTGCATCTGTGGTCTCTTACTAGTATTGTTTGACAGGTTAGCTGAGAAGAGACTCTAGGGCTTGTCTCAAGACAGTTCTGCATAATATTTTTGTCCCTACCCAAAAGTGGCTCTGAATAATAAATTGTGAGTGAGGATTTGAATCCAGCATCTACTATAGTTTATTATTATCTTACCATAGTTCTATATTATAATTGCTTCATAGACACAGCAGTCTCTCAAGAAACTGTATGAGAATTAGTTATCAAAAAAGATGCTGTATCCAAATGTAAAGGAGCATTATGATAAATTAATAGGTATTGCCTATATAGACCCAGTCCTTATCAAGCTGTGTCTGTTTCCCTCTAGAACAGGATACAGATAAATAGATTTAATTATAATACAGTCTGATGAAAGGCAAGAAGAGAAAAAAATCAAGTTCTAGAAGAATGTATGGATAGGGCAGGGCCTAGGGGCTCATGTTTAATCCCTGCACTCAGGAGACAGCAGGCTGATGTCTGTGAGTTTGAGTCCAGTTTGTAGCATGGTCTACAAAGTGAATTTCAAGACAGCCAGGACAGATACACAGAGAAATCCTGTCTTAGAAAACAACAACAAAAAGAATATATGGATGATATGGTAGTTACAAGCCTTCTTTCTAGTTGTGGTGGAGAACACCTATAATCTGAGCATTCAGGAGGCAAACAGACAGATCTCTATGGGTTCAAAGCCAGCCTGATCTACATAAGGATATCCTTTCAAAAAATAAAACCGGAAAGTTTTCTGAGAGGAAATAATATTTGAATTGAGATTAAGAAGGTTCAGTAGGAGGCAGGAAGATAGAGTGAAGTGAAACAGGGCAAAAAGGTGGAGGTGAAGGAAAATAAACGTGGTTAGAGAAATAGTAAGTGCCAAGGTCCTGATGTGACAGTCAGCACAGAAAGTATGGACCTTAGAAGATAAAAAGAGAAAGGGCCAGGGATGAGGTTAGGTGACTGTCCTGAGGATGCAAAGTCACTGAAGTTTCAAGGACAAAATCAGTGTCACAATGTCACATTTTATGATGCTTCTGTGACTAAAGCGGTTGTAGTAAAGGCCACGGAGGGAAGTGGATGGCTTGGTATGCCATGGTTAAAATTGGTCACCAGGCATGGTGGCTTACAAATATAATGCCAAGTGAGTGGGAGGCTGAGAGAAGAGAATAGTGTAAGTTCAAGGACAGCCTGATATACACAGTGAATTCCACTGCAGCTTGGGCTACATAATGAAAACTTTCTTTAATTATTAATTAATTAATAACTAATTAAAATCATAGGCAACTATCTGGTATATAGTTTTAAAGCATTTGAAGTAGAAGATTAAACTCTTTCTGTGAATTAATGTTATTGTGCTATTTTAGAATGCAAGATACACCCAGGTGATGGAGTCTGTTTGCTTAAATGTTGGCATTTCCCAGGTGTTCTTGAGGTTTACAGAGATAGAGGTTAGCCTTGTTCCAGTTTTCCAAGCCAGGTGTCAATGACAATTCTCTGACCTTATGTGAACTCCTAAAAGGAGTTTTAGAATAGAAAAATAGAATATATTTCTATTTTGTTCTTTTGAGACAGGACTTCTATGTACAGTCTTGGCTGTCCTGGACTCTCTTTTGTAGACCAGGCTATTCTTGAACTCACAGAGATCCTCCTGCCGTTACCTCCTTGAGTGCTTAAAGGTATGCACATGTGTATTATTCCATCGATCCTTACAGTGCTCCTAGAAGTAGAGACCAATCTAGATGAAAATAAAAGTAGTCTTCAACTATTTAATAGGGTTGTGAGATGTATCAGTCATGGTTGCCCTCAGCTAAGAAAGGCAAGGAAACACTCAAAGCGATAATCGCTGGCTTAAACAATAGGTTTCTGGTATGGGTTGCACATTAGAACTGGCAGAGGAGTTTTAAAACTTACAGAGGCTTAGTTAGGTCCCTTCATCAGAAATTCCAGAGTGAGATAAACAGCAGGTACTGACTTGAAAATTCTATTCGTGATTATAATGAGAATATAATCAGAGTGATAGCCTGTTTACTAGTTTAAAAGGGTAAAGACTGTGTGAGTCTCTCTGTGTGTGAGTCTCTGCGTGTGTGTGCACATGCACATGTGTGCAGAGTTCTCAGCGTGTGCATACCTATATGTGAGTATGCATCCATGCGTGTGCACATGCATTTGGAGGCCATAGGTCAACATCAGGTGTATTATTCATTCATTATTCACTTTGTTTTTCTAAGCAGGGTCTTTCATTGTACTCAGAGTTCTCTGCTTCAGCTACACTGGCTGGTCAGCAAGCTCCTGTCTGTCTCAACAGTGCTAGGACTATAGGTACACACTGTACATCTAGCTTTTCTCATGAGTGATGAGGATCAAAACTCAGGTCTTCATGCTTTTGATAGCCAGTACTTTGTCAACGGAGCCATCTCCCCAGCCAAATACTTTTTTTTTTAACAAAAAAGTGAGTGAAGCAGAAAAGCATAGTTGCTAACAGGCCTCATTGGGGAGTCAGGATCCCTTCTTTCCTTCTTCCTCACCACCCTAAGCTTTAAGCTTTCCTGCTCTTGGTCACAAGACAGATGCTGCTACTAACACTGTGTTTAAGCTCCATGCTAGAAGAAGGCAGCAACAGCAGCTTCTGCCCTCATGGATCTTCTCCATTCTACACAAAAGTGGAAAATTGTATGAACAGGGGCTACCAGCTTCCCAAGCTGTGCTACACTGCTTTCTCCACTGAAATGGAGTCTAGGAGCTTGTATATGATGCAGTCCCTGTAGAAGGCAAGTTGTAAACATTCCTGAGTGAACAAATCTACAGTGTGAGCCAGGAAAAAGGATATTATGTCTTAAAGAAAATGTAAAATAAAGCTACCATTGTAGGACATACAATATCTGGGAGCGCTTTCATCACAACCTGACTCCACACCATTTTGTGTCCCATTTATAAGACTCTGTACAAGCCCCTACTCCATGATACTTTTTTGAGGTTGTATTAATTGGTTAATACAGCTGTCCCTTCAAATTCCAAATTTTCATTTGAGTAGGAAAGCAGCAGTCACTCACCTAAGCCTGGAGAGTAAAATTACCAGAAATTCTTCCCCACAAAGTCCTGGCCTCTTTCTGCCTCGTGGTCATCAAAATGAATTTTCATTTCTTTGCTAACATGAAGTTCACATTCAATTATTTGCTTCAATGTTTTGAGTTACTGCAAAAGTGCCCCTTGGGTCTTTTCCACTTGAATCCATTATCAGGGCCCCCATCACAATCTCTAGCTTGGGAATTACTCCTGTCCAGTCTCTATCCAGAAATGAAGACTTATAATTTACAGCTTTCTTCTGAACAAGAATACCTTGATATGACATGGGTAAATTCAACCCAGGATGTCACTGTGACTCAAGAGGACGTAGGAAGCACCTACAGGGTCTGGCCCAGTGAGTTCCCTGAACAAGGTCCAAGCCTTAAGAGTTTGGGTATCTCTTCCTCATGGACCAGTGATATTATAAGAGCCATAACTGAAGGTTGGTTCTCACACAGAACTTTTCTCTGAAGGGTGTGTCAAAGGGTAGCATTCCAGCCCACCCCACCCCTGAAGTAAAAATGCTCTTCCTAGTAGAACTAGCCAGTGGGCTTCAGGTGGAGTTTGCTTGTGACATCTTCAGGTGTTTTATCTTTGTCTTCTTTGAGGAAACTGAGGCAGATTATGGAAGAGACATTTTCAGGGAAGTGAAGATGACACTCTGATAAAAAGATAAGACTCTGAGCTTGGATTAGATGTGGAGGTACTGGTAAGGAGTTCACAGTATGCTGAGCCAGACTGGCCTGATAGGGGTTCTTAGTCATCTTATGGAAGTCATAGAGGATAGAAATGAACTATCTGATGGTTCTAGAAAGTGCCATTTTCCTCTTTGCCATCTTCAGGAAGATGTAATCACATTCAAGAGTTTCTTTCTGTTGTTATCATGTTGTCCTTAATCTTTTTATTTGCAGTGATTAATGAGCCTGTTAAATGTTTTCTTTTTCATATGCAGTTTTTTTTTTTTTTAATGTCAAATCTAATGCTTTTAAAATGACATAGCGTATTAAGGAACTAACCCTGGATATTTTCTCCTATCAGATGGTGCCTGATAAAACCTGGGATGAGCCATCGCATTCCTGTGTGTTGCATCACAGCTCCTACTCAGGAGCACATTTGGTGAATGACTGAGCTAGATCACCTCTCTGAACATCTGCAGAAGTCCTGGTGGAGGTGGGATAAGGAGGAGTGGTAGGTGTCATATCTGGAAGACCCAACACTGGGCCTTCAAATGATAAAGGGAAGGGGGGAGTGAGAGACCAAACCTTCTGGATATTGGTTTAAAGTTTAAAGCACAAACCTGAATGAAGTCCAGCCAAATGGAGGCATGTGCAGCCACCTAGGGAAAAGAACTAGCTTTACTACATAGTTTTCCTGCCCAATAGAGGTACAGTTGCTAGGAAACCAGCCCAGATGGCCAGGCCAGAATCATTTGTGGTCTTGACACCTACAGTAAACCAATAATTTCAAAAGTCAAATTCCCTTACCCAATCATGTAACACCAAGGCATGTAATACCCTGCTTGCATTTTTCCCTTTACAAAACCTTGTTCTCCTAGACTGAAGAGTTTAAGTTAGCCTGAGTATGACTCCATTTTGAAATAAAGAGCCATCTTGACTGGGAGCTGACCTCAGGTGCCAGGAAATATCACCGAATGTACACATTGGCAGAAAACAAATTTAACTCTTCTAGCAACAGCCTACAGGAAATATCACAGAATAAATACTTCATAGAAAGTAGAGACAATCTACCTGGCAATAATCAATGAGAATCAGTTGGAAATCAGCTGGGAAAATTCTCCCCAATGTTTCAGATATAGTTTAGAAGAATAGCAAATGTGATTATGTGCCTCAGAGAAGGTCACCTCTCCCCTCTAACTTTTACCTAATCCTGTAATGTCAAGACATGCCCCCCTGCTTGTTGTCATGGAAACCCCATGCTCACAGACATTCCCTTTAAAAACCTGCTCACTCAGAGCTCAGGGTCCCACTTCTCTACTGCTGCATCAGTGAGGCTTGCGTCCTGAGTTCGATGCTCTCATAATAAAGCTTTCTTGCTATTGCATCAAGTCATCTCCTGGTGGTCTCTGACGGTCCCATGATACTGGCATTACAAGACCACAAGGCCAAAATCCTCCTCTTCAACCAGGTAGGTTGTTGCCTCCTGGGCTCGAGCTTGAATAAAAGATCCTCATGTATTTGCAGTCGAGTTGATTCTTGGTAGTCTTCGGGGGGGTCTCAGGAACTGAGCATAACAGGGGTAGCTGGTGAGTGTCTTTGGTGGAGTGGAGTAATCTGGGTGGGAGGTGAAGGGTGACGCTCAGCAGTAACTCTGAGATCACCTATGCTAAGCAGAACCTGCAAGATGCTGTGGATGTCAGTCAATTCCCTGCAGTCAAAGGAATACAGGTGACAGGATGCTGGCTAAGAAAAGTTAGGCCCATTTAGATGGCAGTAGTGATTACAAACATGTGATTCTTCTCCACCTTTTCACGCCGTGTAGGAAGCTAGACTGACCTATCACATCTAAACTGGATGCCCCTCTCTACCCACTGTCCCATCTCCCACCCCTCTACCCACCACCACCTCCTAAGGATGAAGAGGACTGGGTGAGGGGCTCAGTTCACTTTTCCACATGGGTGAAGCTGGAGCCCTGGAGCTTCTGGATTCCCCTTTTGATTCTTAAGAGCCCTTTTTCCTCTCAACAAAAGCTGGCTCTCTGCGAGCAAAAAGCTTTGACTTTCAAACTATTGCTTTTGATGTGAGCTTCAAGAGGCTGTTTAAAAAGCCAGAAAACTGAACATTTAGTGGTTTCATTCAGACTGATTCTTTCTGTTTGCATCCTGGTTGCACATATCTTAATTCTCCTCAAGACAATGCTGCTGGCTTACTAGTGGAAAGGTCAAGCGGAAAAAGTGTAGCATGAAAAAGCAGGAGGAATGAAATTGCAAGATTCTTTCTATGTCAGATATACTGAAACACTGCTCTGATATGTCACCTGCCACACCCACACCCTGTAGGCCAGGCTGTCTCTGCTCAGGCCTCACAGCTTTGAAGAAGAGACTCCAAATCTGTCTGTGTATTAAAAGTTCTGACTCATACTCATGAGTACATTATTTTCTTCAAGAAGTCTGGTGTCAAAAAAACAAAAGGGAAGGGGGTTGACTCTATGTTAAGAAATTGTTAGACAGCCTTACTGGGTCACAGAGGAAGACAATGCAGCCACTCATGATGAGACCTGGTAGACTAGGATCAGAAGGAAGGGGAGGAGGACCTCCCTCATCAGTGGACTTGGTGAGGGAGATGGGTGGAGAAGGGGAAATGAGGGCAGGATTGGGAAGGGAGGAGAGAGGAAAGTACAGGGAGCTACAAAGTGAATAAACTGTAATTAATAAAAAATGATAATTAAAAAATAAAATACTAAATTACAAAAAAGCCACTTTTGCACTTTGGTGCATATGTCTTAGACTAGCTTGTGATAAAAATACAAGGGAAGGTCTGTAAATAGTTGTGTTGGTATTTTGATAGGAATTGCATTGAATCTGTAGATTGCTTTTGGCAGAATGGCCATTTTCACTATGTTAATCCTGCTGATCCATGAGCACATGAGATCATTCCATCTTCTAATGTCTTTTTCAATTTCTTTCTTCAGAGACTTGAAGAAGTGTATTTTTTTTCAAACAGGTCTTTCACCTGCTTGGTTAGAGTCACCCCAAGGTACTTTATGTTATTAGTGGCTATTGTGAAAGAAAAATTATCAACTTTATATGGAGAAAAAAAAACCCAGAATTTCCAAAATGATCCTGTACGACAACAGATCATCTGGAGGTATCTCCATCCCTGATCCCAAGCTGTATTACAGAGCAATAATAGTAAAAACTGCATGGTATTGGCATAGAAGTAGAAAGGTGGGTCAATGGAACCAAATAGAAGACCTAGAAATAAACCAACACACCTATGAATACTAGATTTTTTACAAAGAAGCCAAAACCATTCAATGGAAAAAACAGTATCTTCAACAAATGGTGCTGGTCCAACAGGGTGTATACATGCAGAAAAATGAAAATAGATCCATATTGATCACCTTGCACAAAACTAAAGCCCAAGTGGATCAAAGACCTCAACATAAAACCAGATACACTAAACCTGTTAAAGGAAAAAGTGAGGAAGACCCTAGAATTCATTGGCACAGGAAACAACTTCCTGAACAGAACACCAACAGCACAGGTTCTAAGAGGAACAATCAATAAATGGGATCTAATGAAACTGTAAAGCTTCTGTAAAGCAAAGGACACTGCTGTCAAAAGGAAAAAAAAATGACTGCCTACAGACTGGGAAAGGATCTTCACCAACCCTATATCTGACAGAAGGTTTATATTCAGAATATATAAAGAACTAAATAATTTAAAATGTAATAAATCAAGCAATCCTATTAAAAGATGGGGTACGAAGCTAACCAGAGAATTCTCTGTAGAGGAATACAGAATGGCAGAGAAACACTTAAAGAGATGCTCAATATCATTAGCTATCAGAGAGATGGAAATAAAAATGACCCTGAGGTTTCACCTTACAAGCATCAGAATGGCTAAGATCAAAAACTAAAGTGACAACACACGCTGGAGAGGTTGTAGAGAAAGGGGAACATTCCTCCATTGCTGGTGGGAATGTAAATTTGTACAACCACTTTGGAAATCAATCTGGCATTTTCTTAGACAATTAAGAATACTGCTTCCTCAAGATCCAGCTATACCACTCCTAGGCATATATCAAAAAGATTTTCAAGTACACAGCAAGGACATTTGCTCGACCATTCTTGTAGTAGCTTTATTTGTAATAGCCAGAACCTGGAAAAAAACCCAGATGTCCCTCAATGGAGGAATGGATACGTGGTACTTTTACACAATGGAATAGTACTCAGCAATTAAAAACAAGGAAATCATGAAATTTGTAGGCAAATAGTGGAATCTAGAAAAGATCATTCTGAGTGAGGTATCCCAGGAGCAGAAAGACAGAAAGACACACACGATAGATGCATATATACTCATATATATATGTATGTATGTGAGTATATATATATATATATATATGTGTGTGTGTGTAAGTATATATATAGTAGGACAGGAGGCTACTTCAGAGAGCCTCTGAAAGACTCTACCTAGCAGTGTATCAAAGCAGATACTAAGACTCATAACCAAACCTTTGGCAGAGTGCAAGGAATCATATGAAAGAAAGAGGAGTTAGTATGACCTGAGAGAACAGGAGCTCCACAAGGACCAAATATGTCTGGGCAAAGGGATCTTCTATAAGACTGTTTCTCCAATCAAGGGCTGGGTATGGATATAACCTAGAACACCTGCTCAGATGTAGCTCAAAATAGCTCCGTATCCAAGTGGGTACCCTAATAAGGGGAACAAGGATTATTTCTGACAGGAACTCAATGACTGGCTCTTTGACCTCCCCCCTCTGAGGGAGGAGCAGCCTTTCTAGGATACAGAGGAGCATATTGCAGCCAGGCCTGAAGATACCTGATAAGCTAGGATCAGACTGAAGGGGAAGAGGATCTTCCCTATCAGTGGACTTGGAAGGGGGCAGGGAGGAAATGAGGGAGGGAAGGTAGAATTGGGAGGGAAAGATGGAGGGGGCTACTGCTGGGACACAAAGTGAATGACCTGTGATTAATATAAAAAAAATCATCTCTTCAAAAAACATACAAGGGGAATAAATCAAGAGAATATGGTTCTTACCCTAATTGATGTGTGAGTTGAAATGAATTGTTGGACTTCCCCAGACCTCCATAAAAAAATTCTCATAAAAAATTTTTGAGACAGGTTTCTCTGTGCAGCCTTGGCTATTTTGGGTCACTTTGTAGAATAGGCTGGCCTCAAACTCACAAATATCTGCCTGCCTCTGCCTCCCTGAGTCCTGGGGTTAAAGGCATGCACCACCATGCCTGACTAAAATTCATTTTTTTAAAGATATGAAAAATAAAATGTAGTAGAATTTCTTATATGAGAAAACTGGGAAACAACAAAAATGTAACAGTAGGTTTATATGTTAAAACATGTAGGCATCTGAAGAGGACAGGAGCTCCACAAGGACCAAATATATCTGGACACAGAGGTCTTTTATGAGACTGTATCTCCAACCAAGTGTTTAATAACCTAAAACATTTGCTCGGATGTAGCTCATGGTAGCTCAGTATCCAAGTGGGTACCATAGTAAGGAGAACAGGGACTATTTCTGACATGAGCTCAATGGCTGGCTCTTTGACCTCCCCTCCCCTCCTCCAAGGGAGGAGTAGCCTTGCTAGGCCACAGAGGATGACTTTGCAGCTAGGGTCAGATGGAAGTGGAGGAGGACCTCCCCTAATGGTAGACTTGGAAAGGGGCAGGGAGGAGAGGAAGGAGGGAGGGTGGGATTGGGAGGGAATGAGGGAGCAGGCTACAGCTGGGATACAAAGTTAATAAACTGTAACTAATATTTGCTTCTGTAAAGTAAAGGACACTGTCATCAAAGCAAAGCGACTGTCTACAGATTGGGAAAGAATCTTCACTAACCCTTTATCTGACAGAGGACTCATATCCAGTATATATAAAGAACTAAAGAAGCTGAAAAGCAACAAACCAAGTAATCCACTTAAAAAATGGGGAACAGAGCTAAACAGAGAACTCTCTGTAGAGGAATATCGAATGGCAGAGAAGCATTTAAAGAAATGCTCAAAATCATTAGCCATTACGGAAATGCAAATCAACACAACCCTGAGATTTCACCTTACACCCATCAAAATGGCCAAGATCAAAAACTCAAGTGACAACACATGCTGGAGAGGTTGTGGAGAAAGGGGAACCCTTCTCCACTGCTGGTGGGAATGTAAACTTGTACAACCACTCTGGAAATCAATCTGGCACTTTCTCAGACAACTAGGAATAGCGCTTCCTCAAGATTCAGCCATACCGCTCCTAGGCATATATCAAAAAGAGGCTCAAGTACACAAAAAGGACATTTGCTCAACCATGTTTGTAGCAGCTTTATTTGTAATAGCCAGAAGCTGGAAACAGCCCAGATGCCCCTCAACTCCTCAACTGAAGAATGGATGCAGAAATGGTGGTACATCTATACAATGGAGTATTACTCAACAATGAAAAATAAGGAAATCATGAAATTTGCAGATAAATGGTGGGACCTGGAAAGGATCATCCTGAGTGAGTTGTCCCAGAAGCAAAAAGACACGCATGGTATATACTCACTCATATAAGCACACAACATAGGATAAACCCACTAAAATCAGAACATCTAAACAAACTAAGCAAAAGAGAGGACCCTAACTAAAACACTCAATCCCCATCCTTAAAGGCAAAGAGGATGGACATCAGAAGAAGAAGAAAACAGGAAACAACCTAGGAACCTGCCACAGAGGGCCTCTGAAAGCCAGAAGAAGAAAACAGGAAAAAACCTTGGAACCTGCCACAGAGGGCCTCTGAAAGCCTCTGCCCTGCAGACTCTCAAAGCAGATTCTGAGCCTGATGGCCAACTGATGGGCAGAGTGAATGGAATTTTATGTAAGAAGTGGGAAATAGTAAGAGCTGGAGAGGACAGGAACTCCACAAGGAGAGCAACAGAACAAGAAAATTTGAACACAGGGAACTTCCCAGAGACTCATACTCCAACCAAGGACTATTTATGAAGATAACCTAGAACCCCTGCACAGATGTAGCCCATGGCAGTTTAGTGTCCAAGTGGGTTACATAGTGATGGGAAGAGGGACTGCATCTGACATAAACTGATTGGCCTGCTCTCCCTGAGGGGGGAGCAGCCTTACCAGGCCACGGAAGAAGACAATGTAGCCATTCCTGATGTGATCTGATAGACTAAGATCAGAAGGAAGGAGAGGAGGACCTCCCTATCAGTGGACTTGGGGAGGAGCATGCATGCAGAAAGGGGAGGAAGGGTGGGATCAGGAGGGGAGGAGGGAGGAGCTTATGGAGGGATACAAAATAAATAAAGTGTAATTAATAATAATAATAAAGAAATAGTTAAGACCGTAATATTAGTATAAGCACCTCTCATCTCAAGAAACAAAATGTTGCTTATGTTTATTAATTATTATCCATTTATAAATAGTAGTGAAAATTTTGAAGGTTTCCAACTTTGTTGACTAGTTTTATGTCATCTAGACAGAAGCTAGAGTCATTTGAGGGGATGGACCCTCAATTTAGAAAATGCTCCCATCGGACTGGACTGTGGGCAAGCCTTTGGTCCATTTTCTTATTAGTTGACTGATGTGAGAGAGACCAGCCCATTGTAGGCAGTGCTGCCTCTGGGTAGGTTGTCCTGGCTGCTATGAGAAAGAAGGATGAGCAATTTTGTAAGCAGCATTTTTCCATCGCCTCTTTATTAGTTCCTGCCTCTGGATTCTTGCCTTGAATTTATGTGCTGACTTTCCTGGATAATGACTATAAGCTCTAAGATGAAATAAATTCTTTCTTTCCCAACAAAAAAAAAGAAGGAAGTTAGTATGATGGGGAAAGGATAGGAGCTCCACAAGGACCAAATATATCTGGGCACAGGGTCTTTTCTGAGACTGACATTCAACCAAGGACCATGTATGGATATAACCTAGAACCTCTGCTCAGATGTAGCTTGTGGTAGCTCAGTAACCAATTGGTTTCCCATAGTGAGGGGAACAAGGACTATTTCTAACAGGAACTCAATGACTGGCTCTTTGACCTCCCCACCCCCCAAGGGAGGAGCAGTCCTTTTAGGACACAGAGGAGGGCTTCGCAGCCAGTCCTGAAGATACCTGATAAAACAGGATCGGATGAATGGGGAGGAGGTCCCCCCTGTCAGTGGACTTGGAAAGGGGCATGGTGGAGATGAGGGAGGGTGGGTGGGATTGGGAGGGAATGAGGGAGCGGGACACAGCTGGGATACAGAGTTAATAAAATGTAACTGATAAGAAAAAAAATAAAATTATAAAAAAATAAATAAATAAAATTTAATTTTAAAAAACCTGTAGGCACAAAATGATACATTTTACAATCCCACTTCCACTTTCTATGTGTAGAGAACATTTTAAGGAGGGCTGTTGAGAAGCATGTGTAGGAATACCTACCTGTAATCCAGTACTCAGGAGGTAGAGACAGGAAGATCAGGAGTTCAAGGCCAGCATTGACTACATAACAAGTTAGTGTCCAAAAATAAGAGAGAGCTATCAAGGATTCAAGAAAGGGCATGAGCCAGACAGGGTGCACACTTGTAATCCCAGCATTCAGAAAGCAGAAGCAGGCAGATAGTTGTGAATTCGAGGCCAGCCTGCTCTACAAAGCAAGTCCAGGACAGCCAAGGCTACACAAACACTGTCTTGAAAAACAAAAATATTATAAAAATGAATATATTATATATAACAATACATAATATATTATTTATAATATATATATTATAAAACAGAAGTATTACACAGATTGGTAATGACAATTTGCCTTAAATTGACAAATGTGTTTAATTCAGCTCTTCACACCCACTCAAGGATTCCATTCTTAAAAATATGTGCCTGTGTATTAGATGTATTTGTCTATGTGTCTATAATGTATATGTCTATGATGTATTAAAGTGTCTAAAATGTATAGACTAAAATACTAATAATGATTATGAAAAATGAAGGTCTCACGCCCTCTGAGGCACACGGTTCCAGCTGCACGTCCGTCTGTCTGTCCCCCTGCCTCTGGCCAGCACCTGCTCCCTGCACAGCGTGAGGGTGCTGAGTCTTTGTCCTGGCACAGCAAGCCGGCGTGCAGATGGGGGGAGCCTGGATAGCATCTGCAAAAGGCTTTTTTTTCTCTTTCTTTCCGCTTTCTTTAAGGCTATGTATTGACTCCCACATAGGAGAACTTACTAAACTGCTGATACTACTTCCACCACTCTCGGGGACCACGTGTGACTAACAGCAGGGGGCTCTAGGGACCCACTTATGGATGCTAGGGCCCAGTGAGGACTTGGGATCCAAGCAGAGGGTTTTCTAGAGATGTGTGAACATTTTGTCGGCTTTACCTAAGTAGCTTTTTAATACCTGCAGCTGTAACATAAACTCTACTTACATTTAGGTTATGCCTTAGCTTAGGTTCAATGAGGAACCCCATAAAATTGGGAGTATTTTGTGCAACCTAGCAGACCCAATCTGGCCTAACTACTGGGGCTCACCCTACCCAACCTGGTCTGGCTGCCACACAAGCTGGTGAACTCCCACCCAGGACACTCGTTTTGTGCACCCAGATGGACAACAGAGCTCATGACAGAAACATAACTCAAGCATAAGTCTCTATTTCTCGTGGAACTTGTTTTTTGTGCTCAGGAACATCTATGTCTCTTTGATACACTTAAAAGACCTGCTACTTTCTAGGTCCGTGGTATAACTGATGTCCTGAGATGAATGGAGAAGGACTCAAAATCCCCATCAATTAAATCATAACAGAAACCATGATGAGTCTCAAGACAAGATGAGAAAGATGCATTGTTGTCCCTATCAAGAGGAAGAAAATGTCATCGGGAACTCCTTATGAGAAAGAGAGGGAAATTGTCAGCTAGTTTCACACTAAGTGACAATACCATATTTAGAACTGCCTAACTAAAGTCGCCATTAGAATAGATTGACTAAAGTGCTCTGCCATTCTCCAAGACCTGTGTCATCCATACAGAGAAACACAGGAGTACAGTTCATGCGACAGAAATGACACCTAGGCCTGCGGAGTTGGCTCACCAAGGAAAAGAGCTTGCAAAGTGTGGTGGCCCGAATTTGAGCCCTAGAACACACATAAAGATAGGAGGCCAAAAGTTGTCCTTCAGCCTCCGCATGTGAGCCAGTGTACATATACGCATGCACACATGGACACATACACAACAAATATTTTTTTACAAAAATAACCTCTGCATCTTCAAGTCTTTGATGATGGCAATGTCTGTGGATTTTCCCAAAACCACAGCTTTCCTTCTGACTTATTATGTTAGAGAAAAGGGAAGACTTGGGGTGGGAACTTTTAGATAATCTTTTTCACCATGGCACTTACTACACAGGCATGGCTGGAGCTCCTGTGCGAACTGAGCCTGTAACGTCCAACTAAGCTCCTGTGGGAACTGAGCCTGTAACGTCCAACTATATATCCTGAAAGGGAAACGCAAGAGCCAGAGCTCCATTGGACTCACCAGGCCTGCACTTGGGTCCTAACCACCTGAGTGCACAGTGGCATTCTGGGACCTTGGAAATCAGCACAAGGAGGGTTTGACCTCTCATGAACAGAGATGTTGGCTTGCACCCACACTGCAGTTCTGTCTTCCCAAAACAAGAAGTAAGACCTCAGCACTCCCAGGCCAACCCAAACCAAGACCACTCTTCCCTAGATGCATGAACAGAGAATGAATCAGCATTGAGAAAGTTTATTGGTTTGATTTTTCCCAGATCATATATTTTAAGTAAATAGATTATAAGAGTATAATGTCTTTTCTTCTTCCACTAACAGTAATCAGGCGCTCTCCACCTTACAAATATACAAACACACGCACACACAGAACCAAACAACATTATACCTGGCTGAGACATTCACATCTTAAAATAGGGGATGGTAACAATATAATTTCCTTTAAAATGCCTTTAATACAATATATAACAAACAAAAAATATCTCTATGTATTTGAAGTTACAAAAAAGCCCACCTCTTGGCAGCTACAAACTTAAATATGATAGTTACCTCTGGCTGTACAACAAGCATTGCACTTTTCCTCACTGGGTTTTGGAAAGTTCAAGTAGTAATGAGGCTTATTAAACCCTTTGAGAAACCACTTTATGAGCAGGCAAGGCAGTGGCTCAGACCCCTGCCCGGAAGAGTAACAGTCTGTACTCAGCTTATGAAGTGAGCCTGGCTTGATCTTGGGTTCCTCTGCCTCCCCTAGTGGCAGCCAGGCAGATCTCTGCAGGTTTGTCTCAATACGCACCAGTGTGAAGCAGACACCAGTGGGACACTCGCTGTACTATTCATTGCTGCCACCCGTCCCCGGAGGCTGTTGTTGCCTGTGTCTGCTCTTGGGAGGACACCACAGTCTGGGCCTGGAGGACCTCTGGCAGGGAACGCCGGCGCCGGCGGCCATAGCCTTGAGGGCTGATCTTGTTTTGGGTGGCAACAGCGTCCTTACTTTTGTCTGTTAACTGGCAGATCCGTTGGGCCAATTTCTGCAGTATGCAGGTCCCTAAGCAGCATGGAGAGCTAGGGGAGCTGGGTTCATTATTGGGCAGTAGCGTTTGAATGCAATATGGGCTATGCTGGAAGTGCTGTGGAGAAAAGACTCTTGAAACTTAACCAACCAGGGCTTTGGTCCTAACCACCTGGGACCAAGGTCATACAGAACCCGAGGGATCTGTGACCTGCTCCCTCACTAGAGCTGCAGTTCTGCCTGGACAATCCTCTTGGGGCCAGAGTAGTAGAGGGAGCACATCCTCTGAAGAGGACATAGTTACCTGCTTGTGGGGATTTAGATGTGCTCTCCTTGACCTGGACCAGAACAAGAGTTGAGGTAGAAACTTTCTCCTCACCAGCGAGTCCCGAGGAATTGGTGCTGGATGCCTGCAGTTCCATCTCTCCATTGCTTAGCGCCCGCTTATCCCACCTAGGAAACACAAGCAGATGCGTTTGCTTGAGTTCAAGGGATGTCCCGGCCAGCTCCCATCTCCACTTCCTTCTAACCCCTCCAGACCATCCCTCATTGTTCCATGACCGCCATGTATTAGGACTGAAGAAAGCACTGCCCCAAACTCACTGCAAGGACACATCCTATGGCTGTGCAGCATCCACGCCTAGAAAGGCGAGTGAACCCAGAAACATCAGGATGATGGAAACCAGCTTCATTCTGTGCAGATGCTCAGATACCCTGGAAAGGAGCAAGAAGCTGAGGGTTTTCAAACGGGCCAGCTGCACAGCCCTGGAGCAGAAGGAAGGGCAGTGACAGGAGGGGGAGCATCTTGGCGGCACTCTGCCTGGTTCTGCTAATTTTCTCTTCTTGGAGCAGAGAGGCACCCAGAGGCTTTTGGGCTGGTCAGGTTGGTGACAAGCAAAGCAAAGGAAGCCGGAGTGCCAGGCTTCCAGAGGTCTCCAACTCAAGTCCTAGGACCCTGGCCCAACGATTTCAGGTGAGATACAGCAGGGTACATGAGTTAGACCTGGGACATGAGGTATGCTCTACAGTGGATCCCTGTGGGGATCCACTTGTCCAGGTCTCCAAGCTTTGGGGATTTGGCAAAACCACACCCCACTACCCAACATGCTGGAGACCAGCGGTCCCTATCTGCTGAAGGAGTGAGTTGTCAAGCAATAGAAGAAAGCTTGAGATGTCTGGCTGACCCTGGCAAAACCTCCAAGTCCAAGACTTACTGCGATGAGAAGCCAGGAGCGTTAACACTGGAGCTCTCCTGCCTAGTGTCACCAAGAAACCACTGAACAGCAAAAGCCAGCTCCAGAATTTTATACACTCAGAGGCTGGCGGGGCTTGCTCTGCCCTGGAGCCTTCTCTTTACTCCAGCGTGCTGGCTTCTAAGATCAGACCTGTCCAGAAGCTTGCTTGTGGGTATAGGGGTAAGGGTAGAGGTCCCTTGTGGCCAGGCATCTCGGAGATCGGTTTTGAGAGATTAGACTGCTGCAGGACTTCCGCTGCCTTATTTCCTGGCTTAGGGTTCAGGCAGTGAGAAGGAAAAGAAAGCCAGAACAACTTGGGTTAGAGGAATCCTTTTCCTTGAAAGACTACACCCCAGGGTGCTGGTCTGAGCTTTCAGGATAGAGCTGCAAGAACATGGGGACAGGCAAGACACGTGGCTAACCTAGACCTTAGACTTGGGGAGCTGTGGCCTCAAATGGGCCTTGCCCCCTGCCAGCTTAACACCTGGCTGAGCCTTCCTCCCTACCTCTTCATGCAGAGTACACCTGGAAGGGTTAGGTCCTGGCCAGCAAGATTTCATAATAAGGGCAAAGCTGGAAACAGCTGAATTGAAAATTAGGGTTTGGAGAGGGTAGTTATCTGAAGATTGAGAACTCACATTCCTATTTGGAAATACAGGAATAGCCAAAATTAGGAAGAGAGATAGTTCTGGTTTCCTCATAATACTTTTAGCCTTATAAGGTTGTGACCTGAGAATTGGCCTGACTACCTTTTTTCACCCATTGCAAACGTAAGGACTGACTGACAGGGAGAACACTAGTATTGCAGGTGTGCTACTTGTTGTCTCTTTTGATCTTATACATGCTTCTGAACTGGGCTTCTCATGTATCAAAGTGAAGTTTGAAGATTGGAAGTATACTGCCCAGTCATACTAAAGTTGGGAAGCCCAAACTTGAAAGACAGCGAGCGGTGTGGGTGAGAAGTCTCAAATTTTTCTGGCTGGGATCATCATTCTCATCAAGGGAGAGGAAGAAAATTCTTGCCCCCACCCAGAGGTATGTGCTAATTCATGATGAATCAGCTCAAACACTTTTGCCTCTGATTTGTGATCCTCATGGATCCTTGAGTTCACTTTCTTCCCTTCTAGGGCCAAATAGGGAAACAAGGCATAGCCTTGTCTGGCATAGCTCTAGTCAAGTTTCCTAGAAGGTCCCTGAAGTTAAAGATATGATCTACCCAGTTGCTAGCCTCAAGTCCTAGTGATCTGGACACAGATAAGCTCTGTCTGATTCATATCCTGGCTGGCAGATCTCCAGCATTCCTACCAGATCTGAGACCACACACAAAGCCAGCAGGGCACTGTGTCCCATGGACCTTGCTCAAATCAAGGCCTGGGTTGAGCACTGCTGGCTCAGCCCAGTTATCACTCTCCAGAATAAACCATGGACATTGAACCTCGGGGGGGAAATGGCTGCACTGAGGTTACTTATTCAAGGAATCTTCCTAGAAGAGGAGATCTGAGTTCCACCTGGAACAGAGGACAGATTCCAGGTTCTGCTTCTGGTAGAGGCTTGAGATATGGATATAGAAAGGGCTGTAGCTTGATGAACTGGCCCTCATTAGGGCCTTCTGGGTTCCATGACAGTCAATGCAGCAGCCCCAATAAGGTGGTGGTTTGTCTGCACCATCTTCACTATAGTTTTTCTGGCTTCTGTCCCTTTCTTCGCCCTTCCTTTCACTTCATCCCTGGATCAACTGTCAATACACCCACTGTCAGTCTCTCTGAGGATGTGACCTACCTGTCATGAACTTCCAGCTGGGCTTGAGCCACATCAGGTCTTACTTTAATTTCCCTGGCCCAGTCTACCCAAATCAAGGACAGCCGGATGTTGGCTCACAGCCAGGGTATGTCTCATAAGCTGAACTCCTCTCTCTATCCTCTACCAATCTTGAGGGTTCTGTGTGCAGAAAATCCTGCCAGGCTGGACCTCGTTGCCTCCTTGCTGCCTCTCTGAGGAAAGTCAGTGACTTGAGGTTAGCTCTGGCTTTAAACAATGATCGCCAAATATGCTCTTAGATGAAACGTATTGTAGTTATTAATATTATTATTATTTAGTTAGGGAACCCTGTATCCTAGTCTGGCCTGAAACTAAACAGCTATAAGATGACCTTGAATTTCTGATCCTTCTGCTCCATCTCTTATCAACTGAGCTACACCTCCAATCCCTCAAACTTATTTTTTTTTTGAACGTTAGGTGGCTTCAATAAGGAAGTGAACCGAACCCAAATGGGGAAGGCTTGGCTCCACTGAGCTTCTGGGTCTGTGCCAGTGTCCTGGCAAATGTGCCAAGAATACCCATCTGAGTGCTTTGGCACTTGCCTTATTAGCTTGGCTGCACTTAAGAGATTGTCACCTGAGAACCAAGCTGATTCTTTTTAGGTGAGGTCTCAGGCTGGCACCTAGAAAAATTTTGTTAGAAAATCTTAGAAAGCACATGTATGATTGTGGTTTGCATGAATGGGGAACTTCTGTCAATGTGCTCCCCAAAGTGCTAAAGGATATAAGCATGGGGAAAGAGGAGGGGTAGATGAGGAATTAACCATGTCTGGGTATCTACTCCCCACCCAGAAAATGAGTTGCTTTACTTAATCACCAGTGCAAGGAAACAATAGCTAGAATGCATTTGGGGTTCAAGGTTTAGAAGTGAGGCTGCAGGGGTCCTTTTGGCAATGCTTTCGCAGAATTGCATCCATTCAATTGCAATGTTTGTAAATTCACATTGAACAAGGAAGGCAGGGAAGGGGAGGGGAGGGGAGAAAAGGGGGGGGGAGGGGAGGGAAACAAAAAGGAGGAGATGGGAGGAACATGTTCAAACTTTTCCTGGCAAGAAAACAAAAAGGAAAAAAATTGTGCTTAATGAAGTTCCACCTTTTGTGTGTGTGCCCAAGAATTCTGTTTTTTTATTATTTTTTTTTGTTAGATGTTTTTTAACTTTTATTAATTATACTTTATTCAATTTGTAATGTAATCCGTGATAATGTGAAACTCACATGTCAAGGACACGTGACTTTATAAATGTCCACTTGAGAGAAATATGTGACACTTTTCCTGAAATAAGAGTCTTGGACACAGGAACTGTCATTTCTAATTTTTGTATTTACAGCTGCCCAGATAGAGGCACATAGGCCTGCTCAGCTTTTCTCTCAAGCAGGCTGTCCACTTGGCCCTTTTTTATTTTTTTAATTTTTTAATATTAATTACACTTTATTCACTTAGTATTCCCCCATAATCCCCTCCCTCCTCCCCTCCTGATACCACCCTCCCTCCCCCTTCTTCAAGCATGCCCCTCTCCAAGTCCACTGATAGGGGAGGTCCTCCTCTCCTTCCTTCTGATCTTAGTCTATCAGATCTCATTTGGAGTGGCTGCATTGTTATCTTCTGTGGCCTGGTAAGGCTGGTTCCCCCTCAGGGGGAGGTGATGAAAGAGCAGGCCAATCAGATTATGTCAGAGTCAGTCACTCTTCCCATTACTATGGAACCCACTTGGACACTAAACTACCATGGGCTACATCTGTGAAGGGTTCTAGGTTATCTACATACATGGTACTTGGTTGGAGTATGAGTCTCTGGGAAGAACACTGTTCAAATTTTCTGGTTCTGTTGCTCTCCTTGTGGAGTTCCTGTCCTCTCCAGATCTTACTATTTCCCACTTCTTTCATAAGATTCCATGCACTCTGCTCAACAGTTGGCCTTAAGTCTTAGCGTCTGCTTTGATAGTCTGCAGGGCAGAGCCTTTAGAGGCCCTCTGTGGCAGGTTCCTAACTTGTTTCCTGTTTTCTTCTTCTTCTGAAGTCCATCCTCTTTGCCTTTCGGGATAGGGATTAGCATTTTAGTCAGGGTCCTCCCTCTTGATTAGTTTTTTAGATGTACAGATTTTACTAGATTTATCCTATATTATATGTCTATATGAATGAGTATATACCATGTGCCAAGAATTCTTAAGTTGTGTTTATGAGTACATCCTTTCATTATATTTATATGTATATATATGTGTGTGTGTGTATATAGAGAGTATATATAGAGAATATATATGTACATATATATTCTCTCTATACACACACATATATATATACATGTAAATATATGTATAATATAAATATATGTATATATGTACATATATATATATATATAAACTCTAAATGCTTGCTAAATAATGGTGTTTCAATGTCTTTTTTTCACATTTCAACTGAATTATTTTTGGGCCCTAAATCTAAACTTAATTCTTATCAATATTTGGAGATTTTACTTGTTTTGAATGTGTGGTTTAATTTTCTTAGTTAACAGTGTGTACATAGTCCCTTACACCAGAGTCATAATATTTGGGTCTCTAACAAAGTAATGCAAAACAGTAAATAATAATAATAATGTTAATGACTAAACTGAAAGTAGCTGAGTACATAGAACAATGATCTCTGGTGCTCTTTTCAGACAGGACATTTTATAATGAATTTTTTTTCATGAGGCACCAATTCCTGTTAAGCTTAAGGCTTGCTGACAACATTCTCTTGAAAACAAGGTTCAAGATGCATCCTGAAGTCATAACATCAAATGATGTACAGAGAGGATATAATCACCTTTGCAGATATGGTCTCGTTGGGATAAGTATGGTAGGATGCAAAGCCTGGACACTTTCTGAGGATATGAGTGCTCATAAAACCTAATGAAAATATAGATTATTCCCAGAAAATGAACATGTACATAAAACCAACTACATATAAAGCAGGTACAGAGTAACTATCAGGAGAGGGACCAGGTTAAAAACTAACACCAAATAAGTATCACTGTTGCTGTATCTGGAATTTCTATCTTGTTTGGAAGGCAGAGACAGGGAGACTGTTAACCCCTGTATTTAAGGCAGTGCATCTGCATAAAGAAAAGCAATGCTTTGCTTTTCCTGTTCCTTTTTTTTCTCCTCCCCTTCCTCCTCCTTCCTTACCTCCTATATGTGAAGCAAGTGTGTTCTACCTCTGAGTTGTTGTCCTAGCTTTTGTACAAAACAGGCAGATACAGATAGTGTTTGGATATAATAAAGCCAGATGCTAAACCTCACTAAAGCTTAAAGGAAGTAACTTGTTATGGGATAAATTAAAGAGAACACAGAAAAGGCAATGAAGGCAACAGGCATAGAGGAGGCAGTAACAGCAGTAACAGAACAAGATAACAGCAGTAACAACAGTAACAGAACAAGGTAAAAAGACTTCAAGAGAAGTTTATTACAGATAGCACAATGGCTGGCATTAACAAATAAAATGCTACATGCTCCCATCCTCTAGGTGGGAATTCTGTATTACTATCAGATTATGAAGACTTTGTTCAAGGCATTTACTATTTAAAAGGTTATTTGTTCTTCCGCAGATAGTTACTGTTTGTGAATTAGGTACCCAATATTGTGCTTAGTCCTGAACACACAGAAAAAGATTCATGCAAATACCATTCTTTCTCTATAAGCTTACAATCTTGTGGGGTAATCCACCATAAACAAACCCATAGACCATGCATAGAAATGTATACATCACCATAAAATCCACTATGAAACCTAAAGAAAAGCAAGAGGGACCTAACACCCCAGAAGGGATAAAGAACATACATCTTCTTTGCCTAAAGACCCGGAGATGAGAACATTTTAGTTCCATAGGGGAAATGAAGAAAGGTGATTTTTTTTTAATATTAATGGGAAGAAAGTAACAAAAACAACAACAACAATAATAATAGTAATTGCTGGAGCCTGCCAGCAGAGTTAAACGGTTCTTGAGTCGGGAGTGAGGAATGAAATTAATAAACCAGCAGACAACACATGGGACCTTTCTGAGAGGCTCTAGTGGAATCTAGATGCCTTGCTTTATTTCAGACTCCTTTTAAACCAGAGTAAAAGCCCTTTAGTACAATGAGTTAAATTCACAAGGAGGTGAATCAAGAGGTGTGATTTTGACAAGGTATCCTACCTGCTGTCTCAAATAAAAGAAGCTAGACTTGGAAATTCTTCACTAACTCCAGAGAAGGCCTGGAAAAAGCAGTCTTTCTGTTGAGACTTAAATATCAAAGCAGCTGGTAAAACAGTGGTTCCCAACAAGAAATATCAAAGATTAAAAGGAAGCCAGAGGGGCCGAAGAGATGGCTTAGTGATAGAAAATACTTTCTGTGGGGCTGGAGAGATGGCTCAGACGTTAAGAGGACTGTCTGCTTTTTGTCATGAGATCAATTCCCAACAACCACATGATGGCTCACAAACATCTATAATGAAATCTGTTGCCTTCCTCTGGCATGCAGGTGTATATGAAAACACAATATTATATACATAATACATCTTAAAATGAATCAAAACATTCTCTGCTTTTTTGTTTTTGCAGAGTTCCTACTATGTCCATGGTTGTTCACAATCTTCTGTAGCTTCTGTTACAGGAAATTTGATGCCATATGGCCTCCTGAGATATAAGGTACACAGGTAGTACACTTATACACATACAAGCAAAATACTCTTAGCACTCATCTACACAAAAGATAAAAATACAGCCCCTCAAAAAGAGAGAGAGAGAGAGAGAGATCAGCAGGCATGGTGGCACATACTGGATCTCAGTGAGTTTGAGGCCATCCTGGTCAACAGAGCTAGTTCAGTCCAGGCAAAGCTACACAGGGAAATCCTGTCTTGAAAAGCAAAGCAAAACAACAACAAAACAAAACAATAACAAACAAAAAGATCATAAATCAAGTGTTGTGACACATGCCTGTAAATGGAGCATCAGGGAGGTCAGGAATGAAGGTCAACCTCGAGAATATGAAACTCGGTCTCAAAAACAAAACAGTAGCAGCAACAACAAAACAGCACAAGAATCTGAGTGCCTGAGATGCTTTGGGACATTCAAATTTTTATCTTAATTTCTGGCTATATAGGAAGCTATTGAGGAGTATAGTTCTTTGAATGAAAATGACCCCTACTATCTCATATGTTTGAAAATCTGGTCCCCCGTTGGTGGAACATTTTTGGAAAAATTAGTAAGTTTTATCTGGTTGAAGAGGTGTGTCACTGTGGGTCGGCTTTGAGGTTTTAAAATGCCACACCATTCCCAGTTAGCTCTTTGCCTCATACTTATAGATCAGGATGTAAGCTCTTAACCACTGTTCTCTCTGGTGCTCTACCTGCCATTACTGTCTGCCACCATGGTCTCTTCCATGATATTCATGGACTTAAAATCTGAAACTCTAAGTACCCAAACAACTGTTTCTTCTACAAGCTGCTTTGGTCATGATATCTTAGCATAGTGATAGAAAAGTAACTAAGACAAGTGGTTTGAAAATAGGATAGAAATGATTTGGTGTACACTTATCTCAAAGATCTTTTTGTGTTATAAAATTAATAGTAAGATTTCAAAAATTTAAACATACACACACTTTTATGCACTGCCTGGGGATGGGTCCATATGGTATGTTCTTGATTCCCAGAATAACTTAAAGGGGAAACTTACACAATGTCCTGAGCCCTTGATGTCCTTCAGATGAAGTAGGAGGATGTCCTCAAATTCCTTGCCACAGGAACCCAGTTAGGTGGCAGGAACCTTGACTTTCAGATGGAGCAATGCATCTACAAAAGGAAAAGTGATGGTATCTACATCATAAATCTGAAGAGGACCTGTTGCTTGCAGCTCAGGCTATTGTTGCCATTGAGAACATTGCTGATGTCAGTGTCATCACCTCCAGGAACACTGGTGAGCAAGCTGTGCTGAAGTTTGCCGCTGCCACTGTAGCCACTCCAATTGCTGCCACCTTCACACCTGGGATCTTCACTAACCAGATGCAAGCAGCTTCAGGGATCCATGGCTTCTAGTGGTAACTGATCTCAGGGCTGAAACCAGCCCTTCCCAGAGGCTGCTTAGGTCAACCTGCCTACCATTGCTCAGTGCAGGACAGATTCTCTGCACTATGTGAACATTGCCATCCACGTAACAAGGGAGTTCACTCAGTGGTGGATGCTGGCCGAGGAAGTACTCCTCATGCATGGCACTATCTCCTGTGAGCAGTCATGGGAGGTTATGCTTGATCTTTACTTCTACATATACCCAGAGGAGACTGAGAAAGAATAGCAGGCTGCTGCTGAGAAGGCCATGAACAAGGAGGAATTCCAGGGTGAATGGACTGTGCCAGCTCCTGAGTTCACTGTCGCTCATCCCGAGGTGGCAGACTGGTCTGAGGGTATGCAGGTGCCCTCTGTACTCATCCAGAAGTTCCCTACTGAAGACTGGAGTGTCCAGCCAGACACTGAGGACTGGTGAACAGCTCCCACAGCATAGGCCACTGATTGGGTTGGAGCCACCCCTGAGTGGTCCTGAGCTCCTCTGCAGAAACCTGTGCAAACAGAAAAGGTGGAACGAAAATAAAGTTCCTAAAAGCTGAAAATATGCACACACACACACACACACACACACACACACACACACTCTTTAGAAATAATAGTTTTGAGTGTTGGGTGTAATGGTACACTTCTGTAATCCTGGCTCTTAGGAGGTTGGGGCAGAAGGATGGTGAACTTGGGCTATGTAGTGAGATCATCTCAACAATAATGACAAGACTAGAACAACTAGAGATTGTTTTGAGGCTGGGGTATGTAGCTCAGTGGTAAATCATGTGCTAAGCATGCACAAGATAGTTCTAGGTTTCGTTGTTATCTCCAAAATACCAAACAACCAAAGCAGAATATTGGGGCTGGAGAGATGACTTGGAGGCTAATAGAACTGGATGTCCTTCCAGAGGACCTGAGTTCAATTCCTGGCAACCACATTGTGGTTCACAACCACCTATACAGGGATCTGATGCCCTCTTCTGGCATGCAGGTGTATATGCATGTAGAGAACTCATAGACATAAAAATCAAAATCAAAAAAAGAAAAAAAATGGGCCGAAGAGATGGCTCGGAGGTTAAAAACACTAGCTACTTTTCTAAAGGTCCTGACCTCAATTCCCAGCAACCACCCCCCTCTCTACTCCAGCATGCACACAGACTGCACCAACAGAGTCAGCTTTGTGGAAACATAACTTGTTCAGGTACTAGGGATCTGCACTCAGAGGAGCCCACCTTTGTTCTAATGCTCTGCTAAAGCTTTTGAAATCTTTAACTTTTGAACAAGGGATCCTTCACTTTTGTTTTGCACTGGACTCTGCAAATTATGTAGCCAAGGCCTGTGTACCAAATATTCAATCTATATAAGAACAGCCTGCAAAGCCTCTCAGTACCACTGTGACCACTACAGTCCCAGATACTTCGAAATAAAATGTCAAGACACAATGGCCTAAGATACAGTCTGTCAGCCATCTCTGGATTTCTCTTTCCTGCACTCCAAACATAGTTCAAACTGAAAATGTGTGCTTGGTATAGTAACTTTTTTTTTTTCTCAAAATAGGGCTTTTCTGTGTAGACCAGGCTGGCCCTGAACTCAGTGCAACCCACCTGCCTCTGCTTCTCTGAGTGCGGGCTCACAGGTGTGTGCCACTGCTCCAGGCTTACAGACTTAATTTTAAGACTGGGTCAATATCTTGCTTTTTGTCTTTAGGTTTTCTATATAAGGACTTGGAACATAGATCAGTTGGTAAAGTGCTTGCCTTGCATCCATGAAACCTCGTGTTTTGTACACACCTGTAATCCCAATAAGGAGGTGCAGTCAGGGGCATCAGAAGTTCAACATCATCTTAATGTGCTTGGAATTTTTGAGGCTAGCCTGAGATAAGTAAAACCTGATTTTAAAAAATAAGTTTTACATATAAAAAGCCATTTTTTTTGCACAAATGGAACCAATGAAGAGGGAAAAGGGTAAGGAAGGTATTATAAACTATCAAGATGGGAAATGACAATGATGTGAGTGTGAAATCGACATGTGGGAAGTAGGAGCAACAGGACTGAAAGTCGAATGTGGGCTTGAGTGAAAGGCCAGTATCGAGGGTAGCAGTCATTGAGATTTTTGCTTAGGCAACTGTGTGTTTTGAGATATGGCAGTCATCAGGGAAATTTCCACATCTCTCAGTCTCCTAAGTTATGGGTTGGGAGAAGAAATCTGAAGGAGCCCTGGTTGTGGCTGCAGGAAATGTGATCAAATCCAACTCTCAGACTGCCTGCCTAAACTGTAGTGGCTAACCACAGCAAGCACTGGCAATGACTGTACAGTGAAACCACTTACCCCACCACAGTCTACACGGGGAGTATCAGGCTGAGAAATCCCCCCCACACTAGGAATCAGCTTCATCTTGTCTTGTAAGGCAAGAAAGGCTGTCTTCTCTCTTGCATAGCTTTATCACTTGAGGCTCCCAGCCCTCAGCAAAACAAATCTGGACTTTTATTTTTCTCTCCCTTGTTAGTGAAAGATGATGGTAGTTATCTTAGGGGGTGGAATGGCCTTTAGCCAGCCTCATCAATCAGGCTGTCCTGTCCAGGCTTATTAGTTTCAGCAGCCTGGCAGTTGTTAGGTGAGAAACCAAAGTATATCTTCAGTGGATGTTAATGTGTTCATGCATAGATAGAAACACACAGTACTTTTAGGCCTTTACCTTATGTCATGGGAAAACTTCATTTACAAAACAGCCATTTAAATGTCCACTAGTCTATCTAAGACCTTAATAGAATAAACATAGTCAAGAAGGTAGTGCTCAATTCTAGATTTGGAAAACAACTTCGATAAAGAAAAAGAAAGAAATTAAAATAAACTTGCATGTTGGGAATGTAGTTTAGTATTAGTAGGATGAACAATGATTACCTCAGGTTAATGTCAATATTTTCAAAGAGAATTTAAACAATATGCATTTAAAGAGTAAATGGGGGCTGGGGAGATGGCTTAGTGGTTAAGAGAACTTGATTCTCATCCAAAGAACTAAGTTCAGTTCCTAGCATCCATGCTGGATGCTCACAGTTGTCTCTCCCTCTAGATCTGGGGTCTCTGACACTCTCTTTTGGTCATCACATGCACACACATACATACATACACACAAAGAGTTATACACACACAAAATAAACATAGATCTTTTAAAAAAGATAAAATGAGAACCCTATCATTACAAAGTCAACCCAAAATGGATCAAAGGCCAAAATATAAGAGCTATAAGTGTGTAAAGGTTACATAGAAGTGAACTTTCATGATGTTAAATTCAATAATTAATTTTTGAATATGACACAAAAATCATAGAAAACCAATAAAACTTTGCACTTCATCAAAGTAAAGTACTTTTTTGAACCAAAGGGTAATATCAAGAAGATAACATGACAGTCTACAGAAAGAAAGTCTACAGAGTTTTATTTGACAGAAGTCTAGTTTTTAGAATAACAAACACAACAAAAACAAACAGGGCTGGGCTAGGGGTATGGCTCAGTACAACAGAGCTTGCCTAGCATGGGGGAAGCCAAGGGTTAGACACCTCAGCAGGGTGTGGTAAAGGTGTAGTTAGGCAGAGGACTAGAATAGATATTTCTCCAAGGAAGATTTAGAAATGGCAGACATACAGAGGAAAATATGCTGAACACCATGAGTCATTAAAGAAATATAAATCAGGAGGACAGTAAGACATCTACTCAGCTAGGCCTGGTGGTTAATTCCATGCTGTTAACCTCAGTATTGGGGGTGAAAATTAGGCTGGAGGATCCAGAGTACAAGAGTAAACTAGGTCACAGGTTAGTTGGGTCTCTAGTGAGACCCTATCTTAAGAGCAACAGCATAAATTAATAATTCACACTTATTGGGCCAGGCAGTGGTGGCACACTCTTAATCCCAGCACTCAATCAGGAGTACAAGGCAGATAGATCTCTGAGTATGAGGCCAGCCTGGTCTACAGAGTGAGTTTTAGGACAGCCAGGGCTACACAGAGAAAACCCCCCTTTTTTTAAAACAAGCTAAAAAAGTAAAGCAAAACAACAAAACCCCAAACAAACAAACAAAAAGTAATCTATACCTCTTAAGATATCTATAATATTTTAAAAAAACAACCAAGGAAACAACTGTTGACAAAGATATAAAGATAGAAATAAAGTTAGAATTCTTGTTCAGTGTTGGTAGGTAAAATCATTACCATATGTAATTTACTACTGTCCATTAGTGCTACTCTCAAGGATATACCAAGAGAATTGCAAACTGGTACTCAGGCACTTTTTTTTTTCTTTTAAGATTTATTCATTTTATGTATGTGAGTGCTTTATCTGTATGTACACTTGCATGCCAGAAAAGGGCATCAAATCCCAGTACAGATGGTTATGAGCTACCATGTTGGTGCTGGGAATTGAACTCAGGACCTCTGAATGAGCAACCAGTACTCTTAACCACTGAGATATCTCTTTAGCCCCACTCACATATTTTCTATACATGGTCATGGCGCTAGACAGAAACAATGCTCTATGCTCTAAATCACCAGTGGATAAGCAAGGCCTGATTTGTACATAGAGAAGAGGGTTATTCAACAGTAAGGGAGAATGCAGTACTGATGCTCTGATATAGTACAGGCAGCACTAATGATAGAGCATGGATAAAACTAGGAAAAAAGCCAGGTGGTGGTGTGATGGCTCACACATTTAATCCCAGCACTCAGGAGGTTGAGGTAGGCAGATCTTTGTGAGTTCAAGGCCAGCCTTGTCTACAAAGAGAGTTCCAGGACATCCAAGGCTACACAGAGAAACCCTCGCTCAAAATATCAACCAACCAACCAACCCAAAAGCAAAACCCCAAAACCTAGGAAACAATATTCCAGACAAGATTAATTCAAGTTATAGGAAACAGGCAAACCCATAGAATCAGAAAGTGAGTGGTTATTGCCAGGGCCTAGAGAGAGAAATGGTAGTGTATATTTAATGGATTTTGGGTGGGTGATGAAAATGGTTTGAAACAAGACAGCTGTATTCATTGTCCAATGGTGAGATATATTAAATGCCAATGGAGTGTATATCTACTTTTATGATATATAAATTTATTCCAAGTATAAAAAGATTGTTTATTTTATGTGTATGGATTTTGCATGTCTCTGACATGAACTGACTGGCCTGTTCTTTGTTCACCTCCCCTTTAGGGAGCAGCCTTACCAGGCCACAGAGGAAGACAGTGCAGCCAGTCCTTATGAGACCTGATAGACTAGGATCAGAATGAAGGGGAGGAAAACCACCCCTAATCAGTGGACTGGCAGAGGGGCATGGGTGGAGAAGGGAGAGGGTGAGTGGGATTGGGAGAGGAGGAGGGAGGGAGCTACAGGGGGGATACAAAGTGAATAAATTGTAACTAATGAAAATTAAAAAAAATAAAAAAGAAATAAAAAATAAACTCAATCGACTAGGATAATCTCTAGACTGGACAAAGAGCCCCATGAATTTATCTGATTGCACTTTTGCAATAGAGCAACTTGGAAGTTAATACCTGTTTCAGCTACCAGAGCTTTGAAACAAAAAAGCAGTGAAATTCAGGTGGGCAGGGCTCCCTGGGGAGCGACAGGACCATTTCAGGAGGATCCCTGGGATGCCCTGTTCTTAGGTGGAACTCAACTCTCTTGGGCACTCAGAGGAAAGCCCAAGGTGAACGCTCCCAGCCCAGGAATCCCAGAAACCATAGGTGTCTCTGAAGATTGCGCAAGTCTTTTTCCCCCCCGGCCAGCTCGGTGGCATGTTTCTAAAATCCCAATCTGCACAACATAAACAGAAAACGTGCAGCCAGAAAGCCTCGGTGGTGCAAATTACAAGCTTCCAGCAGAGGGCGGGAGAATCTTTGCTGCGCGGCCAGTGGCAAGCAGGCAGCAAAGAGCAAGCTTTCCAGTGACCTCACGATCCTCCAAGCCCTTCTCCTCCCACTGCAAAAGGGAGAGAGAAGGCGGAAGGAAAGACCCCTGATAGAGGAAAATAAAGAATAGGGGAGGGGGGCGTTGAGGCAGAGAGCGGACTCTAAGAGCTCCCCCTCGGAGCAGCCGCCCACTTCCTGAGCCCAGGGTCCAAGCGGCCTCGGGGAAACCCGAAGGCCGAGCCCTCTCAAATGGGGCGGGGGAGGGGCTTGCGCGAGGCGCAGCGCAGGCGCAGTGCGCGCCTCCATTGTCAAGCTTGGCGTAAACGCCGTTGCTATGGCTACAGACGCTAAAGGGAAAACGCTGGGCTCTCCTGGGCCTGGTGGGCGGTGGCGGCGAGGGCTGGTGGACCGGAACCCGCTTCCCTGGCACGATGGCGGCGGTCATGGCTCAGCTAGTGGACTACTTCATCATGGTAGGCTGAGACCAGGAGAAGCCAGGTAAGGGTGTGGAGCGGGTGCCTCCTAGGCTCCGCCTCCGCCCCGGGCTCCGCGTCCCTCCTCCCCCGGGCTCCGCCTTCACCTCCCAGGGCTCTGCCTTTCTCCGCTTCCAGGCCCCTCCCCGTCTCCGCTCCGAGCTCCGCCGCCGCCTCCACTAGGCTCCGCCTCTGCTACTGCGGGCTCTGCCTCCCTCATCTTCCGGGCTCCTCCCCCTTCCCCGCCCCGGGCTCCGCCTCCGCCCCCTCGGGCTCTGTCCCTGCCCTGGGCTCCTCCCCCTCCTCCGCCTCTGGGCTCAGCCTCCGCCCCTAGCAGCCATCCATTGGGCTAGATGGTGCTGGGCCTGGCGTCCTGGCTGGGAGGCGAGGAGGAGAGACGGTTGTGTCCCGCGGTGGAGGAGCGGCGGGTCCACGGGTGTCGGCCATCTCGGAGCGGTTGAGTCTGGCTGGCTGTCGGCATATGTGAGGGACCCGCAGGACGGCGGTTGTGGAGGAGGCCAGGGTTGTGCAGTTGGAGGCTGGTGGGCTGGCCGGGTCGGGAGAGCCTGCCCGAGTTCCTCCATGAGCTTCTGTGGAGGCTGTTGCTACCCGGAGCCACGCCCTCGGGCCGCCTGAGTTGGGAGGGCAGGACCACACTGTGTGGAGTTCCTAGGGATACACTTGTGCCCTGCATCCTGAGGAAGAGTGATGCTGGGACCAGTCCTCCTGGAAAGTAAGAGCAGAGAGTCCGGTGCTGCCTCCCCCTGCTCTGGAGCTCGTGGGGTGGGGAGCTTACACATCTGGGCTGAAAGAAAGCAGGGTACTTGGAAAGGCTACAGGATCCGTGCACATTTCTAGGAACATTATTTTTTTCAGGATGTATATGCCAGCATTCCAGAATGAAATGATTCTTCCTAAGTAAAGACAGCCAGACTCTTGGGTAAAGAAAGCCAGTGCTCTCTCTCACTGGGCTTTCATGAGTTTTGATTGTTCCGTTTATTTGTCCGAGAATTCTTCATAAGGAACAGTTTGGCAGATACACTGCTGTTTATACTTTAATGGACTTGCACAACCAGGAGTATACACGGTTCACGCAGGCTTATTTTCTTATTTTTATCTCTTTGTGTTGTTATGTATAGATAACCAGGACATAATAACAAGTTTACTGTAGAGCTGGGAAAGCTCTTTAAATAGGGTAATTCCAGTTTTACACTTGCAAGGAATTTTAGCTACCAGCCCTGCATCCCCTTGTCTCTGGAGGTGCTTAGGTTGTGTTTGCCGATTGTTAGTCGTTGGTAGCACTAGAGTACCAATGTTTATTATTTATTCATTCCTAAGAATTTGTTTCAGAGAAGGGATTCTTCCCAGTTTTTTCTCACTACTGCCTAATTGAGGTCACTTAAAAAACCGCTTGCAGGTCGATGAGATGGCTCAGCAGATAAAAGCTCTTGTTGGGCAAGCCTGGAGACCTGAGTTCAATCCCTGAATTTATGAAAAGGTGGAAGGCAAGAAGTGATTGCACAGAGTTGTCTTCTAACCTTCCTATGTGTTCCCTAGTATGCATGCTTCACCAGCATCATGAACACACACACACAAAGACGACATTGGGCTTTATTTAGAGAATATTCTTGCTGCTCCAAAATGTCATGTCATTTCACTTGTCAGTTTCTTACAGACATAATCTTACCCAGACTGCTAGCGTGGAGATTCAGTTTTGTTTTTAATCTTGTTCAGTTTTCAGTTACATTGTTCTTCCCCCTAAAATAATTTTATTTAGGGTTTTTTTGAGAATTCTCTCTACAGAACCCTGGCTGGCTGTTCTGGGATTCCCTATGTAGTAGAGGCTGGTCTTGAACCTACAGAGATCCGCCTTCCTCTTCCTTCCAATTGCTGGGGTTAAAGACCATGCCCAGCTTCCTCCACAACAATTTTAAAACAATAACAAACTTGAAAAAAGTTCCAAGTATGGTACACAGTTAAGTGCTGTTTTGGACATTTTGAGAGGAAGCTGTTGACCTTATGCCCTGTCACTCTGAATGGTTTAGTGTCAATTTTATGCAAACAAGAATGTTGTCCTACATAATGGCAATGCAGTTATCAAAATAGGAAATTCACGTTGACATAATATTCCATTTAATGTGGGTTTTATTGACTATGTTATTACTCACAAAAATGTCAAAAGAAGCTGGTATATTTAAGTGTTTCATTTTTTTTTATCTCTTTAGTCTCTTTCAGTATGGAACAGTTCCCTCAACTTTTTCATGATCTTGTCACTTTGATGACTATAGGTCAGTAACATTTTTTCTTCATTAATTTATTTATTTGTTCATTTTACAGTCCACTCACAACCCTACTCCCTCATCTTTTGCTAGTCCCAAACTCCCAAACACTTTCCCTGTACTTCCCCCAACCAACCCACCCAGGCACATCAAGTTATATCAGGATTAAGTACCTTCTCTTTCACTGCAGCAAGACAAGGCAGCCCTGGATAAGAATATGGGATCCAAAGGGAGGCAACAGAGTCCAAGTCAGAGACAGCTCCTGCTCTAGTTGCTAGGGGACTGACTTGAGGACAAGAAACCCATCAGTTTCATATGTGTAAGAGGCCCAGGGCTAGGCCAGGCATGTTCATTTGTTGGTGGTTCAGTTTGTATGAGGCCCCATAGTCCCAGGTGAGCTGACTATGTAGGTTTTCTTATGGTCTCCTACCTCTCCAATCCTTCCTGTAACTCTTCCACAAGATTCCCAGAGTTCTGCCTAATGTTTGTTTGACTGTGGGTCTGTGCAACTGTTTCCATTATTTCCTGGATGAAGCCTCTCAGATGACAGTTATGCTGGTCTCCTGTCTACAAGCATAGCAAAGATATGATTAAATGACGAAGGCCCAGGCTTTGGGGTACACCATTGCTTAGGGGTGAAAGAAGAGGAGCAGCAAATGCATTTTGTGAACTTGGAAGAGATATTCAGCTCTCCCTAATAGATATTATATTTCTTGTAGGTGATATGAGCCATAATTTTTGTCTAGTTACATGGCTGTATAGAAGAGATTGTTTTCAAATTAAAACGAATTTTTTACATTTCTTTTTTTCTACTTTTTTGTGGGGGAGAGAAGGAGTCATCAAGACATGGACTCTGGGTGTGTAGTCCAGGCTGTTCTAGAACTCGTCCTCAGACTCACAGAGATCCACCTGCATTTGCCTCAAAAGCACTTGGATTAAAGGCTTGCACCACTTGATAAGCAGTCAGTACTCTTAATCACTGAGTCAACTCCAGTGCTTTTAAAATTTTTAACAGATATAATCATGTGACTATGTCTACATTAGTTGAATATAAATAGAATGATGAATATAATGTTTCAAAAGTGTTCTAAGGGGATAATGGTGTGTATTCCCTCCTAGCCTTTCTTTAGCTGAGACTGGAGATTGGCTGGGAGGTGGTGGCTCATCTTTAATCCCAGAATTTGGGAGGCAAGGCAGAAGCATTTGGATCTCTGCATTAACAGCCATCCTGGTCTATAGATCTAGTTCCAGGACAGCAGGGAAACCTACACAGAGAAACCCAATCCAAGCAAGCAAGCAAGAAATGGACTGGAGATGTAGCAGCCATCTTGGGTAGGATAACTAATGACAGACAGTAGGGTTGCCATAGCAAGTCTAGATAGCTGCTTTGTGGTTTGTTTTTCTTTGTTCTTAACATGATAAATAACAACATTATATGTTTAAAGCAATATAAATCTGAGTTTTCAGTTACATGCTGGCAAAACAGGTACAAGGTGACAGGATGGGTTATCAGGATCCAGGGACATAGATAGTGAAGGAATGTTTTTCAGTGTTATGTGTAACCAATTGAGGGCACCATTGAGAGAAGCAGTTATTGAAAACTTTGTGATTGAATGTACAGATGATCTACTTATATGCATTGTACAGATAAGGAGAAGACTGTAAAGTCTCCCTCCTTCCTGTGGCCTCCCATTTTTTCTTGTGAGTATTTAACTCCATCATTGAATAGCAAATCATGAACTGCAAGTTTACTCTAATGAATGATGTACTCTTTTGAGAATTTATACATTTTTTTTCAGGTATTGGTTGTTGTTGTTTGTTTGTTTGTTTTCCCAAGATAGGGTTTCTCCATGTAGCCCTGACTGTCCTGGAACTTCCTCTGTAAATCAAGAATGTTCTCAAACTCAGAGATCTGCCTGTCTCTGCCTCCTGAACACTGCTGGGATTAAAGGTGTGTGCCATCACTGCTTGGCATAAAGAATCATTTTTAACTCTAACTTTCCTTATTTGATTGTTGTTTTTACTAACCAAATTGCAGAATATTGGTAGAAGTAATGATAAGAATTGAGGTTAGCTGATTAAACACTCCCCCCCATGTGAGAAATCTCATTGTGATAGGTATGAACATATGTTTGGAAAACTTTGAATGCGTTTTATTAAAACTTAAAAAGACCAGCTCCATGTACTAGTGTGGTCTGACTTTTTACTTTCCTTTCTTCCTTCCCTTCCTTCCTTCTTCCTTCTTTGATCTTTATAGCTTGGCTATCCTGGACTCATTTTGTAGACCAGGCTGGCCTGGAAATCAAAAAGATCCACCTGCCTCTGCCTCCCTGAGATGCTGGAATTGTAGGCTTGCACCAAGATGCCCAACTTCAAATCTTTATTTTTTAAAGGACTCAAAGACATTGTATGAGTAGTTAATAATGCTTGATAGTAGTTAATAATAAGCCTCACCTGGGGCCTTTCTGTCCTTCTAAGCAGTCAAGATTACACACTCTGGTTTTTCTAGAATTCTTGCCTTATTGTTCTTTTATTTTCACTATGGACCTTTAACAGTTTAAAAGAATTAGGTATTCATAATCTTTGGAGATGAATATAAATTTCAAGGTGATTTTTTTTACATTACTGTTTATTATTATCATTTATTACAATTTATTCAAATTGTACTGTGGCTGTGCCTCCTCCCTCATCTCCATCTGCTCACATCCTCCTTCCCTCTTCTGTGCCTAAGCCCCTCCCCTAGCCCACTGATAGGCAAGATCTTACTCCCCTTCTATTTGACCCTAGCCTATCATGATGTTTTATACAAGTCTCCCTCCTATTGTTGCACACATATTATTACAGTTATATAACCATCTATCTCACATCTATTATCTGTCTATCTATCATCTTTGTCATATATCTATTACACACACATATTGTTGTGAAAATCTGTTATTTCTTCCAAAGAAACATGGTTCAAAAATTGTTCAAAAACTATGTTTTAAATCAAAAGTAATCCAATCAAAAATGGGGACAGAGCTACACATAGAATTTTCGGTAGAGGAATATCTCAGAGAAACACTTAAAAATGCTCAATGCCCTTAGTTATCAGAGAGATGCAAATCAAAATGACCCTGAGATTTCACCTTACACCCATCAGAATGGCAAAAGCTCAAAAGACTATTCAGGCTTGTGGTCCCCCTCAGCTACAGACCAGGATTATGGGCAGCCAGGGTATATGAGATCCCATCTCAAGAAAGAAAAAAAAAAAAAACAAAAAAAAAACAGTGAACTACTGTGCAGTGATGAACAGAGAAAGTGGCAGAAGATTTGATGGACTTGGCAGTAGGGTTAGCAGGAACTGCAGCAGGTCGATGGGCACAGCAGCTTGGCAGGCACAGTGAGGGTTCTTAGGCACAGTAGTAGTCTCCAGTGCAGGGCAAGCTCATGCTGTGTCCACCTGTCCATCTCTCTGTCTGTCATTCTCAGTTTTTAAGTAGCTTTATTTTATTTATCTGTGTGCATGTGGGTATACATGCCTGGCAAGGGCCAGAAGAGGGTAGGAGATGCTCAAGAGCTAGACATCATTGTGATCCACCTGATACAGATTCTGGGAGCCTAATGCAGTCCTCTGCAAGAGCAGCATGTGTCTTAACTACTGATCTATATCTTCAGTCCAGTTCTCTGGGTTTTGATGGGACAAGCAGTTGGAAACATGAAGCCCAGGTTGGTCTGGAACTCATCATCCTCCCTCAGCTTCTTGTCCTCCAATTACAAGCCTGCACCTTCATGCCTGCCAGTCTTTTTCTTGAATGGTTTCAGGTCCACATTTTGTGTTCCAGGCCACAGACTGCAGATAACAGTGAAACTGACTTTAGCTCTGTGTCCCTGAGGGTGTACAGACAGAGTGTTTCCTCTGTTGTTAGGGCGAGGCTAGGGTAGAACTGCCACCCTGCTAGAAATTTAAGAATCATGCTGGGACTGTTTTGTCTAGTGTTGATCTGTGGATCCCAGGTTTCTGTAGATCTGAGGTTGGAGCTCTGTGCCTCAGTACCCAAGCGGTAATCAGCAGCAGGTAAGTGCAGCAGTCATGCATACAGCAGGATGCTAGATCCTGGAGCCAGTGGGAACCCAGAAACTTTTCCTGAACTGCTGTCCTGAGTTTGGAACTGATGTTTCCCCCACCCTATGGTTACCTCCCAACAGGGTGACCCAGTCTGTCCTGTTTTCGGGTCCACAGTTCAGTCTAGGATGTTGAGTAGAACAAACAGGAGCAGGTAAGTGGCTCTATGCTGCTGACTGGGCATCTGAAGGAACCCAAAAACTTTTCATTAGAAGTTGTTGGGGGAGTGTGGTGGAATTCCACTGGATGCCCTGAGGTTGGACTTGATGTTTCTTTCACCATGGGGTTTCCTCCCAACAGGAAACCTGGTCCCTGGTGCTTTGGTACCCACAGTTCTGTGTGGGACAGTGATTTGGGCATACAAGCAGCTCTCTGGCCTGAGCACCTTCTAGAGCCCAGACCTTTTTCAGGGATTTTCTGGGTGACCTGAGGTCAGTCCTGATTGCTTCCTACTCCATGGGGTTTTCTATAGCCTGGAAATCCCAATCTCTGGTGTTGTGGGGCCCACAGTACAGTCTGAGATGGTGACCAGAGCCAGAGCACAGTCATGTGGCTCTGGGCTGGTGACCTATTGCCTGCAGGGACCCAGGAAATCTTCCATGGTTTATCTGGGTAGCCTGAGAAAAGAAGCGATTACTTCCCACTCCATGGGGTTTGTTCTTAACTTGGAAACACAATTGCTGTTGTTTTAGGGCTCAGAGTTTGGTCTGTTGCTTGCTGTGTAGTCACTGCTCTACTGCTCTGCAGAAACTGTCCTCTTGGTACCACCATCTTTGATTCTCCTTTCTTTTATTAAACATTTTTTTTAATTTTTCTTTTCTTTTTTATTTTAATAATTACAGTTTATTCACTCTGTATCCCAGCTGTAGCCCCTCCACCACCCCCTTTCAATCTCACCCTCCCTCCCTCTTCTCCTATGTCTCTCCCCCAGTCCAGTAATAGGGGAGGACTTCCTCCCCTTCCATCTGACTATAGTCAATCAGGTCTCATCAGGACTGGCTTCTTTGTCTTTCTCTGTGGACTGGAAGGATAGTTCCCCACTCAGGTGGAGCTGATCCAAGAACTAGCCCATGAGTTCATGTCAGAGATGGTCCCTAGTACTATTATTGGGAACCCTCTTGGATACAGAGACGCATTGGACTATTTCTGTGTAAGGGTTCTAATTTATCTCCATGCATGGTCCTTGTTTATCATATCAGTCTCAAAAAGAATCCTGTGCCCAGACCTTTTGATTCTGTTGTTCTCCTTGTGGAGCTTCTGTTCCATCCAGATATTTCTATCTTCCCCTTCTATCATAACATTCCCTGCACTCTGCAGTTTAGCTCTGAATCTCAGCATATGTTTTGATACCCTGCTGGGTAGAGTCTTTCAGAGGACCTCTGTGATAGGCTCCTGTTATTTCTCAGACAATTAGGAATAGTGATACCTCAAGATCCAGCTATACCACGCCTAGGCATATATCCAAAAAATGCTCAAGTATACAACTAGGATATTTGCTCAACCATGTTCACAGCAGCTTTACTTGTAATAGCCAGAAGCTGGAAACAAGCCAGATATCCCTCAGTTGAGGAATGGATAAAAAATTGTGGTACATTTACACAATGGAATACTACTCAGCAATTAAAAACAAAGAAATCATGAAATTTGCTGGCAAATGGTGAGATCTAGAAATAATCATCCTGAGTAAGGTATCTCAGAAGCAAAAAGACACACATGGTACATACTCACATATAAGTGGATATTAGACATATAATATAGGATGCTCATATTAAAATCTGTAGACCTAGGGAAGGTAATCAAGAAGGAAGACCATGGTAAGATGCTTAATCTTTTCTTTCTTTATATCTTTTTTTTTTTTTTGAGCAAGGGCAGTTACCCAGACTGAACTCAAATTTTTGCTCTCTGGTTTTGTTTTTCTAATTCGTTTTTCTTTTATTAATTATTTTTAATTTTTCACAGTTTATTCATTATATATCCTGACTGAAGGCCCCTCCCTCAACTCCTACTGGTCACATCCTTTCTCTTCCCTCTATCCCACTCAAAAGGTGAGTTTCCCTCCTCTGCCATCCACCCATGTCTTATCACAATACTACTCAGCTATTAAAACAAGGAAATAATATTTGTGCTCTTATTACTTCTCCATAGGCCACTCTGCTCACGTCAGAAGACTCCATACCCTGAAGCTTGCCTGCAACCTTACTGTGAAATTAACACTAAGTATAACTCATTTTACAGAGTCCCACACACAAGACAATGTTTAATTGACCATCTCACATCCAGAAACATGTGAAATATGAAATGCTATGAAGTCTGAAACATTTGATCACACGCATTTCAAAGAATTTGGTTCTCCTTCTGTCTAGAGGAACCACCTCAGGAAATAAGTTCAAATTGAATTCCAGAAAACAGAGGCTATATACCCCTTGGGAAATGATTGGGATGCTCCATGGATAGGTGTATATAATCGTTCAAAACTAGGTACTTCAAGAATGCTTGATTTGCATTAGATAGCACATTCCTATCATATGAACAAGAGCATAGATCCTAATCATCCTATATTTAAAAGGAGGAGAGAGTTAGCAGGGATCAGTGTCAAAAGCCATCTATCAAATTTGGCTAGTAGCATCTATGTCTAAAGACACTCCCCAGTTGAAGTCAGGCACAGAAAACTCACCCTTACATTGTTACACAACTAGGCCAGCACCAGGGTCATACATGGAAGAGAAAGCCTCCTCCTTCACATCTCAAAATTCAGTCTGGGTTGTGATGGTTTTCAATAGAACCCCTGGAACAATATATATGTATACACAAAGAAACTTCTACAGGTTACCACTATTATATTACTCTCAGAGAACTTCCTGGCTGGTGTTAGTTCACCATTCCCTACATATTCATCCACTGGACTGAACTTTTCTTGTCTAAAGTGAGGCAATGGAAAACAGTAAATATTGAGAATCAGATTTATCAATAAGTCTTCCCTAAACACATTTTATAGTACTTTTGCATGTAATTGATATTCACCATTCATTGTATTCTTTTTAAAAATAATTTTATTTGCTTTAAATTCCAATTGTAGTCCCACTCCCTTCTCTCCCCCATTACTACCCTCCATTCCTATTGCCCCTATTCCCTTTCCCCTTCCCCTTCACAAAAGGGAAGTCATTTCCATTGAGCTAGTTTTTCAGTTCTGTTGGATCTCAGTAGACCAAAGAACACAAAGGCCTTTCCATATTGGTTATAGTCAAAGAATTCCTCTCCAGTAAGGATACTTTTATGATGATGATGACTCTAGATTTGTGCAAGGCTTCACCATTTTAACACATTCAAAAGCTCTCTCCAGTATGAATCCTTTCATGATGATGAAGATTATACAAATATGGAATGGTTTCACCATGTTAAAACCACTGTCCATTAGGATTTCTTTCATGATTGTGAGGATGATTCTGAAGTGCAAAAGTTTTTTTCACATTGGTTAAAGTCAGATAGCTTCTTTCCAGTATGTTTTCTTGTATGTATTAGGAGATGTTATGTGCAAAGGCTTTGCCACACAGTTAATTCATATGGTTTCCCTCCAAAATGTGTTGTTGTCTTAGGAGATGACTGTAATATGCAAAGGTTTTATCACACTAATTATCCTCACCAGGCTTCTCTCCACTGTGCGTTTTTCATGTTTCCGGAGACAGCTGTGCAAAGGCTTTATCATATTGGGTATATTCATAAGGTTGCTTTCCAGTATGTGTTCTTTTATGGCTTATGAGATTATTGTGGCGTGCAAAGGCTTTACCACACTCATTACATTCATAAGGTTTCTCTACATTGTGTGTTCTTTTATGGCTTATGAGATGACTGTTTTGTGCAAAGGCTTTACAACACTGGTTACATTTATAAGATTTCTCTCCAGTGTGTGTTCTTTTATGGCTTAAGAGAGTACTGTTTTCTGCAAAGGCTTTGCCACACTGGTTACATTTGTAAGGCTTCTCTCCAGTGTGTGTTCTTTCATGGCTTATGAGATGACTGTTTTTTGCAAAAGCTTTACCACACTGGTTACACTCATAAGGTTTCTCTCCAGTATGTGTTCTTTTATGCCTTATGAGCTGACTGTTTTTTGTAAAGGCTTTACCCCATTGATTACATTTGTAAGGCTTCTCTCCAGTGTGTGTTCTTTCATGGCTTATGAGAACAGTGGTATGGTGGAAGGATTTACCACATAGAGTGCGTTTAAAAGGTTTCTCTCCAGTACAATTGCTTTCATGCCTGCAAAGATAATTGGCACATGTGAAATATTGACCACAGTCATTTGATTACACTAATAAATATATTTATCTATGTGAATCAATTTTATAATTTGGTCTAATGATAAAAAGAATAATCAAATCTTAAACTTTTATCATTTTATTTACATTCATGGCATTCCCCTTCATTATGGGTATTTTTGAAGATCTCTGTGATGGTAAGAGCATTTATTATGTGGTTCACTTTAATAGCATCATTTTTCTATAAGAGGTTTTCTCATGTATATGAAGAGTATTGTAAGAATTCAGAGTTTTACCAAAGCAATCCCATTCACAAATTTTTGTACGGTATGAATGACACTTCATTTACAAAGTGAGCCAGGACAAGCAGAAGAAGTTCCAAATTTCTAGCATTCATAGGTATTTTCAGCAGTATGATTTTGCTAATGAATTCTCAGTGAAGTTGCAAAACCAATTAACTGTTACCTTTTATCACATTCAGAAAATCTACTCAAAGTGGGGACTTTTACAAAATTAATTATTCTTGGAGAAACATAGTTACACTGCTTCTTTCAATATCTCTATGCTCATGTGTCTTATAAACATTGTGACATATGATATACCAATTTAAATTACAAGAATAATAAAAGATTTCCACATTGAATTAACACGTTTTTTTTTTTTTTTTTGTTCATCATAGACATGTCATATAGGGATTAAGGTTTCTCCACAATTTTATTATTGACTCTCAGAAGCTGCTCCTTTCACTAAACTTTACAGTGTTACTACATGAATATGTGTAACACTGGTTGTACTATGAAATATCTGCTCATTAGAAGGTTTTGAAACATACTGATCACCTATTCAATGTGTATACCTCTTACAATATCTGAGTAGATAGAATGAGACTAAACAGATTGGCAGTTTAACTCAGTAGCTGTAATGTCTATATGATTTCAATGGTATTTTCTGTTACAACATTATTTTATTTTCTTCTATCTTAGGGGAGTACCTTGCAAACACAAATCAGATACCTGACATTGAGGTACGTGGAATTATGAGATTTTAATGATCATCAGTACACTTAAAGCAGTGCTCTTTTTACACTGTTGCTTTTCTTTAAAACCTCCTGGACACAGCCAGGTGTGCTGGTACATTCCTTTAATCCCAGCATTTGTGGAGGCAGAAGCAGGCAGATCTGTGTGATTTTGAGATCACATTGTTCTAACAAGCAAGTCTAAGTCAAGCCACAGCTACACAGAATAAAAAAACTATTTCAAAAACAGAAAATAAAAAGCAGCCAACAAACAAACAAACAAAAAAAACCAAACTTCCAGGACACATTAAAATTTCTTAAGATTCATATCTATATCAGTGTGCACATAAAGTTACCTTTTATTACTTGTAGAACTTTGAAAATGTTCTTCAATGGTATGGTCTTCCAAATTGTATCCTAAAATAGAGTACCAGAAAATATATATGACTGGAAATATCATATTATTATTAAAGCAAAACTTAAATCACTATCTTCTATGACCCTTAGAACCATGCCTGATTTAGTCACCTCATTCCTCCTCATTCTCAATTGGAATCATAGAAAAGGATAAATAACAAAGTAAGACTTGTCTCCTTATTTTAAAAGTGAAAGAAAATTTGCTGTCTTACCTATAGCAGTGAGGTTTTTACAGGTCTCTAGCATCACATCATTGTAGAGTTGTTTCTGTGATGGTTCCAGCAAAGCCCACTCTTCTTGGCTGAATTTCACATGCACATCATTGAAGGTCACTGAATCCTAAAATATGCCATGCATTTGTACAACAGAAAGAGTAGCAACAATATTAATTTATACTTCATTGGCAATAGAATCATATAATTCTAGTGCTGCTTCCATTTATTTTCTGACACAGAAGTGCTAGTGTTAGATAGTTGGGTGCTGTGCATGAGGTGAACAAGAGGAGAAGAAAAAGCTTAAAGGTTAGATTGTAAGGAAAACCAAAGGCATGCTTTGGAAACCTTTGTTAAAGGTGTTTCATTAGTTTGTAAGGCATGAATATGAATTAGACATTAGTTGGGTTCTTGAGTAATGTATGAATCATCTTTAGTTACTTGGGCAAGTAGGTCAGGACCCTGTCATGAGACAGGTAGAAGGAAAAAACACAGTCATCATATTTTATCTAGCAACAAATGAGATGTGGCTATCAGGTGACAGTGAACAGATGGGTGGTGTCAGTCAAAAGACAACATGGCACTGGATATCATATTTTGACCAGGGATCAGAGATGTGGCATACCAGTATATGAAAATGGGGGCTCATATATTTGTGGAGGGGAAATTGTACTACAGTGAATAGATGGATAAAAATAATGTGAGTGGCAAGCAACAATAATCATAGCTGATAACATCATATTTCTGAGTTCCCAGACAAAAGAAAAGGCATAGAACACATGATTATTCTTTGATCATTGTTTTGTATATTTTCCTTTTTAAATCATGTATAGGCTATAGTTTAAAATAAAGATTAAAACTTTTCTATTAAAAAATAAGTGTGAATGTTATCACTAAGTCATTTTAGAATAAAACGGAATAAAAAAGTTTAACTGTGCCATATCTGAATAGGATAGAGGTTTGGAATACTCATGGCAATTAATGTGGACAAAGACAAACAGAGAGAAGAGAGCAAAATAGAAAGAGAGAGACAGAGACACACAGAGAGAAATTAACAGATGAACAGTACTAAGTACACATCAGAGAAATATGAACAGTTACTAACTACAAAAAAAAATGATGGACAAGCTGGGTATATTCTGTCATGCCTTTAATTCCATCACTCAGGAGGCAGACACAGGTATATATTATTTAATTGGATGCCAGCATGATCTATACAAAGAGTTCTAGGACAGCCAGACCTATATAGTAAGACAGAGTCACCCCTTTAAATCAATAAAACAAACATAAAACATGGAAAGAACTGAGAGGTGTTTACTGAAGCTTCTACAAGGAATTATACATTCACTCCAGTTGTGTATTCAATTTTCAGAAATCTACAATGCCCTAGCTTAAACTGTAACTTTAATAAGATCTTACTAAAAGGAATGCATGTTTAAATAGCTAAAAATAGAAAGATGAAAATATTAGCAATGTAAATGATGATATATGTAAGCAACATAAGGCAGGAGAGATGGCTCAGCAGTGAGGAGCTCTTGCTGCTCTTGCAAATAATTGGTCTGAAATGTCAGTGTTTAACTGGGACCCACTATTATCAATTGCTATAAGTTCATAAGTTCTGAACACATCTTTGGACTACTGTGACGATCAGGCACACAAGAGGTTCATATTCATGCATACAATCAAAATACTCATATTCAGGAAAAATTAAAAACAGATTCCAGATGGTAGGGCTGATTGCATACTGATCAGTGGGGTAACAGAGACTGCACAGTGACAAATAGTTGGAACAGTTGGTCCCTAAACAACATTGACTGTGTTTACCAGGTGATAAGAAACCCAATGATGAGAAAAACAATTGGGTTCAACCTCAGAGCACCCAGCTAATCCCTGGAAAATTTCCTGGGCTGTTTTGGCAGGAATAAAGTTTTCAAGAAAATAGACCCAAGAAGTGTGTCCTGATCACCTTCCCAGGCTGAACTGTGTGCCCCAGAGCACAAGAGACTGGGAGTCTCACTCTCAAGAAAAACCCACAGGGAAGGAAGCAAGTGGGACTGACTGAATGTCATCCAGTCTATCCATGGAAAAGGTCCTGTAGACTTGCAGGTGCACAGCAGCCAGCCCTGAGTGGGACTTCAGCCGCCAGACCCACATAACCAACTCTCCATCACAGACAGAACTGTGTGCCCCAGGGAACTAAAGGATGGGTTTCCCTGTAGAAAGAAAACCCCACAGGGAGGGAAACAGCAGGTCCCAGCTTAGAGCACTCAGCTGACCCTCCCACCACCACTACCACCACCACTACCACGACCACATATGGGAATATTATCAGAAAAATTTTCCAGGTTCCTGTCCAGTCACCAGCTTGGAGCCACCATTTGCAAGCAAGTGCCTATGCACTCTACACCCCCCAACAGTACAGACTGGATCTTTCTGTTGGGAGAAAACGCAAAGGTGGGGGAAATATCTGGCCCTACTTTAGGACACCTAGCTCCAGAAAAGTTTCTGGTTATCTACAGGCTCCAGACTCTAGCCTCCTGCTGTACACATGAGAGTGGTGCTCACCTGCCACTGATTACCACCTGGGTACTGGGGAACAGAGCTCCAAAATCAGACCTACAGAAGCCTGGGTTCCCTGAGAACAACCCCCAGATACTGCTCCAAGGGACAACCAGTTATCCCTAACTAAACTGACCAAACCATGGGGTACCCAGATTACAGCTTCAGCTCACTAAATTTACAGCAAGAACCCCAGCATCAGGGCAGCTGTCTCCAGGATTTCTCTGGGTGAGAAGAGAGCCCCCTTGACTAACATGGAAAATTTCCACTAACGTCTGTATGCCTAAGGTGAGCTGTGACAATTCCTGAAAAACACCTGTCATTCAGTGACCGTACCCTAAAAGCTAAGGAAGCCTCCTTTGAAAAAAAATTTCTTCCTGCCAAAGGGATTCTCCTTCTCCCCAGCACAGGATTCTAGGAACCACCAGAAACTAACACCCAACACCTAAGATAGCCAAATGGATAGAGGCCAGCATAAAAGCTCAACCAACAAAAGACAGAGCAAAATGGCATCTCCAGAACCCAGTTATCCAGGAGCAAGCAGCCCTGGATACCGCAGCATAAAAAACAATTTCAGGCCAATTTCCCTTATGAACATTGATGCAAAAATACTCAACAAAATACTTTGCAAACCCAATAAAAGAACACATCAAAGATATCATCCACTACAACCAAGCAGGCTTCATGGCAGGTATGCAGGGGTGGTTCAATATACAAAAATCCATTGATATGATCCACCATATTAACAAATTGAAAAAAATAAACACATGATAATCTCCTTAGTTGCTGAAAAAGCATTTGAAAAAATCCAGCATCCATTCATGTTTAAAGTATTGGAGAGATCAGGGATAAAGGGCACATACCTAAACATAGTAAAGGCAATATACAACAAGCCTATAGCCAACATCAAGCTAAATGGAGAGAAAATTAAAGCAGTCCCACTGAACTCAGGGACAAGGCAAGGCTGTCCACTCTCTCCATATCTCTTCAACATAGTTCTTGAAGTCCTTACTAGAGCAATAAGACAATTAAAGGAGATCAAAAGAATACAAATTGGAAAGGGAGAAGTCAAAGTATCACTATTTGCAGATGATATGATAGTATACCTGAATAACTCCAAAACTTCTACTAGGGAACTTCTACAGATGATAAACACCATCAGTAAAGTGGCTGGATACAAAATTAATTCATAAAAAATTTAGCCCTCCTGTATACAAAAGATAAAAGGGCTGAGAAAGAAATTAGGGAAACAACACCCTTCGCAATAGCCTCAAAGGACATAAAGTACTTTGGTGTGACCATAATCAATTAAGTCAAAGACTTGTATGAAAAAACTTCATGTCTCTGAAGAAAGATTAGAAGAAGATATCAGAATATGGAACTATCTGATACTCATGGCTTGGCAGAGTTAACATAGTAAAAATGGACATCTTACCAAAAACAATCTACAGATTCAATGCAATTTCCATCAAAATACCAACAGAATACTTTACAGACCTTGATAGAAGAGTTCTCAACTTCATATGCGATGCAATGAAAGCAGTCCTAAGAGGAGTTTGAATAGCAACAAAGGCCATCATAAGCTATTGGAGACATCTCATACAAGCAACTTAATGGTATACCTGAAAGACCTAGGAAAAAAGAAGCAGACACACCCAGCAAGAGTAGACCACTAGGAAAAACCAAACTCAGGGCTGATATCAATAAATTAGAAACAAAGATAATAATTCAAAGAATCAACGAAACCAAGAGCTAGTTCTTTGAGAAAATAAAAAACACAGACAAATTCTTAGCCAAACTAAGTAAATGGTAGAAAGATACTATCCAAACCAACAAAGTCTGAAAGAAAAAGATATAATAGACACTGAGAAAATCCAAAGAACCATTACCTTTTATGTCAAAAGCCTATATGCCCCAAAATTTGAAAATCTAAATGAAATATACAATTCTATTTAAAATCCACTTAGCAAAGTTGAATCAACATCAGGTAAAGATATTAAATAGTCTTATAGTAAATAAGGCAATAGAGGCATCCATCAAAATACTCCCAACCAAAAAAAAAAGCCAAGGGCCAGATGATTTCAGAGCAGAATTCTACAAGACCTTCAAAGAAGAGTGAATACTGATATTCTCCAAATTATTTCATAAAATAGAAATGGATGCAACATGACCAAATTCCTTTGGTGAGACCACAGTCAACTTGATAAATCCTCAAAGATCCCCAAAAAGAAAGAGAACTTCAGACCAATCTCTTTTATGAACAATGATGTAAAGATACTCAATAAAATACTTGCAAACCAAATCCAAGAACATATCAAAGGTATCATCCACCATGACCAAGTAGGCTTCATCCCAGGCATGCGAGGGTGGTTAAGTATATGGAATCCATCAATGTAATCCACTGTATAAACAAATTGAAAAAAAGCCATTTTGTTAGATGCTGAAAAAGCATTTGACAATATCCAACAGTTATTCTTGTTTAAAGTCTTGGAGAGACCAGGGACAAAGGCACATATCTAAAAAGAGTAAAGATAGTATACAGAAAATATACAGAATATATACAGAATAGTATATAGCTAACATCAAACTAAATGAAAAGATTGTTAAGTCAATTCCACTGGACTTGGAAAAAAGACAAGGCTACACACTCTCTCCAAATCTCTTCAGTACAGTACTCAAAGTCCTATCTAGGGCAATAAGACAACTAAAGGAGATTAAGGGGATACAAAGTGATAAGGAAGAAGTCAAAGTATCTCTATTCACAGATGATATGACAGTATACAAAAATGACCCCCAAAATTCTACTGTAGGGAACCTCAAAAAAATACACTCCTGGATGCCAAAGACAAATGGACTGAAAAAAAATAGGAAAATAACACCCTTCACAATAGGCAGTAAAAAAAAATGTATTTTGGTGTTATCCTCAACAAGCCAGTAAAAAGCCTATATGAACAACAACAACAACAAAACCAAAAACTTCAAGCCTCTGAAGAAAGAAATTGAAAAAGAAACCAGAAGATAGAAATATCTCTCGTGCTCATGGATCAGTAGGACCAACATAGTAAAAATTGCCATCGTAACAAAACAATCTACAGATTCAATGATATTCCCATCAAAATATCAACACAATTCATTAAAGAACTTGAAAGAACAATTCTCAGCTTCATATGGAAAAATAAAAAAGCCAGAATAGCTAAAACAATCCTGTACAATAGGAGATCTTCAGGAGGTATCACCATTCTTCATCTCAAGCTCTATTATAAATCAATAGTAATAAAAACTGCATGGTACTATAATAAAAACAATTAGTGGATCAATGGAATTGAAGTGAAGACACATAAATAAACCCACACACCTATGGCCACTTGATTTTTGACAAAGAAGCCAAAACCATGCAATGGAAAAAGGACAGCATCTTCAACAAACAGTGCTGGTCTAACCTGAAGTTTACATGTTGAAAAATGAAAATAGATCCATATTTATCACCCTGCACTAAACTGCAGTCCAAGTTGTTCAAAGACCTCAACATAAAACCAGATACACTAAATCTGTTAGAAAAAAAAGTGGGAAAGATCCTCGATCTCATTCGCATAGAAGGTAACTTCCTCAACAGAACACCAAGAACACTGGCTCTAAGATCAAGAATTAATGAATAGGATCTCATGAAACAAAAAGCTTCTATGAAGCAAAGAACTCTGTCAATAGAACAAAATGACCGCCTACCGACTGAGAAAAGATCTTCACCAACCCTTCATACAACTGAAAGAGCTAATAAACAATATATATAAAGAGCTGAAGAAATTAAACTCCAATAATCCAAATAATCCAATTTAAAACTGGGGTACAGAACTATACAAAGATTTCTCCACAGAAGAATATCAAATGGTGGACATTAAGTGCTCAATATCTGTAGTCATCATGGAAATGCAAATGACATTCCATCTTAAACCCATCATGGCTAAGGTCAAAACCTGAAGTGACAGCAAGTTAGTGAGAATGTGAAGAAAGGAACACTCCTCCATTGCTGTGGGAGTGAAAACTTATACAACCGCTTTAGAAATCAATCTGATACTTTCTCAGACAATTAGAAATAGTGTTACTTCAAGACCCAGCTATACCATTTCTGGGCATATATCAAAAAGATGCTCCACCATTCAACAAAGATATTTGCTCAACTGTGTTCATAACATCTATATTCATAATAGCCATAATAGGAAAACAAACTATATGTCTCTCAACCAAACCATTGTTTTACAGAAATTGTGGTACATTTACACAATGGAATGCACCTCGGGTATTAAAAAAAAAAAGGAAACTATAAAATTTTCAGGCAAGTAGATGGAACTAGAAATGATCATCCTAAGTGAGTTATTCCAAAACCAGAAAGACATGCATGGTATATACTCATTTGTAAATGGATAATGGTCATAATATAGGATAAACATACTACAATTTATAGACCTAAAGGAGCTAAATAAAAAGGAGGACCCTGTGGAGGATGCTTAATTCTTATGCAAAAGTGCATATAAAATCGACACCAGAAGTGACTGAGGAGAGGGAAGAGGATGAGAGCCTAACATACATATCCTCCAAAAGACGCCCAGCAGGGGTTCGAAACAGATGCTAAGATTCACAGCTGAACTTTGGGTAGAGCACAGGGAATCATAGGAAAGAGTGAGAGGATAGAATGTAGAAAGACCCAGAGCTGGCAGGACCTCCATAAGAAGACCAACAAGGACAACAAATCTGGGCCCATGGGGACTTGCAGAGATTGATGGACCCACCAAAGACCATTCATGAAGAGGAAACAGACCCCTGCTCAGATGTAGCTGATAGGCAGCTCAGTCTCCATGTTTGATCCATAGTAAGGGGAGAAGGTGCTGGCTTTGACATGGACTCCGTTGTGTGCTATTTGATCATTTCCCCGTGGTGGAGGGGCATTGCTATGCCACAGAGGAAGAGGATGCAGGAAGTCCTAGTGAGACTTGATAGGCTGGTTTCAGATGGTAGGAGAGGAGGGTTCCCTGTATCTGAGATATAGGAAATGGGATAAGGAGGAAAAAAATGGAGGGTGAGACAAGGAAGAGTCAAGGGAGAAGATTACAATTGGGATGTTAAGTGGATAAATTATTTTTTTAATTTAATTAAGTTATTTATTACAATGTGTTCACTTTGTATCCTTGCCATAGCCCCCTCCCTCATCTCCTGCCAGTCCCACCCACCCTCCTTCTTCTGCTCCTATGCCCTTTCTCTAGTCTCCTAATTGGGGAGGGATTCCTTCCCTTCTAGATTATCAGGTCTCATCAGACCTCATCAAGGTCATCCTCTGTGGCCTTGCAAGGTTGCACCACCCAGGAGGAGGTGATCAAAGACTCAAGTTCATGTCAGAGAATAAATAAAAAAAAAAACAATTTAAATTAAAAATAAATTAAATGTGAATAAAACAAACAAAATTAAAATAAAACAAATACAACTGGTAAGAAGAGCGTCACACACCTACAATTCAATGACTTGGAAAGCTCAGATAGTGTTAGTGTCATAAATAAAGGGCATCCTAAGAAATTAAATATACTCCCTGCCAAATTTCAAATGCAAGATGTTGATGAAGATCAACACAATAACCTATGCTTACATATACAAAACAAAAGAAAATAAATACCTAAAACTCTATATTCCATGCTCAGCAGCCAATGATGGTGATGTTGATGCCAGGCATGTTGGCCTAGATTTAAGCCCAACACTTGACTTGAGTTAGAGCTGTTAAGTTCAAAACCAGCCTGGTCTACATACAAACTTTCAGGAAACATCCAGGAACTCTGGGACATTATGATATCACAAAACATACTAATAATCAGATTAGAAGAAGAAGGATGAGATCAAAGTTCCAGAAGATATTTTCAACAAAATCATACAAGAAAAATTTCTTAACCTAAAGAAGATGTCTATGAAGGCACAAGAAGCATAAAAACACCAAAGAGACTGGACCAGAAAAGAAAGTCCTCTTAGCACAGAATAATCAAAATACAAAACATGCAGAACAAAGAAAGAATATAAAAAGCTGCAACTGAAAACAAAAACAAAAACAAACCAAACTAACCAACCAGACAAACCAAACCAAACAAAACAAAACAAAAAATAACCCACAAAAACCAACCAAAAAAAAAAGAGGCAGATCTATTGGAATTAATCCTGTATTCTCAGTAAAAATGCTAGAAGTTGAACAGCTTAGACAGAGTGCTTCTGACTCTAAAAAACTACAGAAGCCAAGACAAATTACTAACCATGCCCAGAAAGTTTCAATCAGCAAATGAAGAAAAATAAGATGTTTCATGATAAGGTCAAATTTAAACAATATGTATCTATAAATATAGCCCAACACAGGGTGCTAAAACCACCACCACCACCACCACCAAAATACCAGGATTTACAATCACTGTTTGTTGATATCTCTTAATACCATTGACCCAAATTCACCAATAAAAAGACACAGGCTCACAAAAATGGATGATAAAACAAAATCCACCCTTCTTCTAAATACATCAAACACAGCTTCACATCAAGATAGACATTATCTCAAGGTAAAGGGTTGGAAAAGATATTCCAAATAAATGAATTAGAATATCAAGCTTGTAAAGCAATTTTAATATCTAACAAAACAGACTTCAAAATCAACTAATCAAAAGATGGCAAAAGACATGACATATTAAAAAAACATCCAGCAATATAACATTTCAATACTTAACATCAATGCCCCTAACCTAAGAGCACCCAAGTTATAAAAGAAACACTTCTGCAGCTGGCATCACATCCTGGCCCTCATCAACCGATAGGAGAAGACTTCAATATATCACTCTCACCAATGGACAGGTCCTCCTGACCAAACTGAACAGAGAAATGGTCCAGATAACTGACATCAAAACACTACCCAAATGATGTTTACAGAACATCCACCCAAACAAAAAGATTGTTCTCTCTTCTCAGCAACACATATATTGTTCTCCATAATTGATGATATACTTGAACTGTGGAAGTCTCAAAAGATATAAGAAACTTTCAATAACCTCCTGCATCCTATCAGACCACTAAGGTTTAAAGCAGCACATCACCAATAACAAAAACAATAGAAAGCTTACAAACTCATAAAAATTGAACAACACTCTATTAAATAAAAATTGGATCAAAACTGAAATAAAGAAATTAAAGACTTTCTAAAAGTCGATGAAATGAATACATAAGATATCAAAAGTCATAGTACACAACGGAATTGTTGACCAGAAGACAGTTCATACCACTAAGTACATTCAGAAAAAAATAATCAGAAAGATCTCTTAGTAGCAACTTAACAGCACACCTAAATACTCTAGAAAAAAAATGAAGTAAACAAAACTAAAAGGAGTAGACAGTGAGAAATTACTGAACTATGTCTTCACTGGTAAAACCAAATGTTACCACAGGAAAAGAAAGGAGGATCCTAACAAAATTGATAATGATTAGATTTTAATAGTGGAGATCTCCTGAATAAGCAGAGGTAACTTTTCATCAGACAGTGTGGTCATTCACTCCAAACTAACTTAATAAAGACTGAAGTTTTTTTTCTTAAATAAAAAAGATACTTTTGTTGTTTCATATTAAAAACAGTTAAGAGCTTTAAAAAGTTTTAAGTAAATTCTAAGGTATAAATTTTTTGAGTTGGAATAATTTGGAGTGACTATAACATATCTGAGCAGCATGGTGATAGACCATGCATTTAATCCCAGAAGAGACAAGCAGTTCTATATTAATTAGTTGTTTTCTAAATTCAGGAGTTACAATGACAGGGTGTTGGTGGTTCATAGCCTTAATCCCAGCATTTGGGAGGCACGTGCCTTTTCATACCACCTGGGAGGCAGAGGCAGGCACACAGGATTTACACTGATTTTATTTAAAAGCTGCTTGTAAAAGGCAGGCTGAAAATCAAAGTGAATATCCTTTATTATCTAGAAATAAATACACTTTAAGGTATATTTGGAAACTTTCAAAGATTTTTTTAACTTTAATTGAGATATTATACTTTTTCTATTTCGAAAAAAACATTTTGCTCTATAAAAGATATAACATGCCTAAAAAGCTACAACCCTCACCCCAGAATTAGGGATGGGGCAGGGTTTTGATTTAATCTTTTCAGGAGAATAAAATCATCCAACTAAAGAATATGGAGACCACTGGACACATGAAACTTCTGAAGAAAATGACAGATCACCAAAAAAAATGTGAAAAGAGAAGGAGTAAACTGGCCAACTGGTATCACTCACCTTCATGTTATCTCTTCTGTCTTCTACAGATATAAGTGCAAATTGTCTTTATGTGATTGCTAAAGAACAATCCAAAATCTCTATCTCATATCAGAAAAGCCACCTGGTAAGAAACAGAGGAAAACAGAAAAATAAGGGATGATTCCATTGCCATGAATCTCATAATCTTCTGGCATGATGTGACTTTTGTACTTACTACAAACTTCAATAATCAAGAATGTGTACAGTGTTTGTGAAAGAATAAGGGGGTGAGAAAAAAAAAGCCCAAAAAATAAGCCTAAAATATAGCCAAGCTAACATGAAAAGACATAAGTAACTCCTAGCATGAAAAATTGGCATGGAACCAGAGATACCTTTGATTTTCTAATTAATACAAATTAAATAAACACAGATTTCACAACTGCTACAAAACAAACTCAAAGTGACACCTAAACAGTTATATTTTCCTGACCCTCCAGCTACTACTAACCTCCTTTACAGAGAGTCCTTTTGCTTTAGAAGTCTCTTAAAAAATGGAGGTGATCATAAGCTGGGCTATGGCTTGCAGTCCCTCATGTCCCCTTGTGGGTTCAGGCACAGCCCAGCCCTTGCAGACACTCACACACAAAAAATGATGGAGAATAATTTAGTTTCTGTTTCCTTCTGCATGATTTATGTCACAATATGTGGAATCTTTCCTATCCTCTTATTTAAAACCAGGCACACCTGACAAAATTCTGCATCTCAGAAATTCCTTTTGTACCCTGGAATTGAATTTCCCTAAATCATGCCATTGTGACTGGTGGTAGTTGAAAGGTTAAAAAAAATGTAATCAAGTATTGCTGAAAGATGACCACCACCCCTCTTTTCTTCCAGGTTCAAAACAAGTTGTAAAATTTGTTATGCAAATCTCTATGTGGAATACAACATTAATCATTTCTAGAAATGAGACCTTCAGTTTTCCAATCTGTCCACTGCAAAACTTATGCTTGCGTGTGTACACTAGATAGTGATATTATAAGCACCACAATTTTCTACTGCCCAGGCGGCAAAGTCCTCACTTCTCTGGACAATCAACACTCAGGAAGGGTCAGAGGCCAAGGGTCTCTGTCAAGATCACCACATGGAGACCAACAGAACCACAGCCTGAACCACAGTCCATCTCATTCAAAGCAGATCAGGCTGTGATAGCTCAGGAGCCTGCTATTCCTGGCCTGGGGACAATGGCCCCACACTCAGCATGACATGGCCTCTGGTCTCACTCACAGCTCTTTAGAGCTATATCAGAGGAAAATCCCAAAACAAACCCATAAATTACCTCTCACTATTGCTCCTGACTGCTAGGCCTACCCAGAATCCCTCATTAGCTTGAACAATACAGCTGAGTCTTAGGACAGTAGTAGCTCCTCTACCAGTGGATCAAAGATCAAATGATGCTGATAGCAGAGGCATTCTAGCTTTGCCCTAACCCCTATGGGCACACAGAATGCTAATGTTGTTATAAAAGAATGAAAATTCCAATTATTCTATTTTAAAACCTTCCAGTGAAGAGAGGCAGAGAAAGCACCCATCTGGCCATCCTACTCACCTCAACTCCAAGAGTAAAAAGCCCCAAAAGCTCACCAGTTCAGATGACAGATCAGGGGAGATAGGCCAAAGGAACCCAAGGCCAAAGGCTTTCTAGCTCAAAGCTCAAAAAGCCCAAAATCTACTATGTTAAAACTCCTTCCACTTTTACACTCTTTCTTAAATACATTTCAGCTGAAAGTTCCACTTACTCTTTAATCCCTGTCAGCTGGCTTCTTGCTTTGCCTCTTGATCTAGGGTTAACATTATTAAATCCTGTGCACAGAGAGCTTTTGAATTAAAGGTATGTTCCAGGGCTGACGGAACCATACCATAATCACCTCTTTAGAATAAACAGAAAGTTGTTGGAATTAAGGTTTGTGTTAGGGCTCAACCATACCAAACAAAGCACAGGTTTTTACTGTTCACAATCTATGGGATCACACTGGGATCAAATATCCTGCAACATCCTCATCTTGGAAATGTTTTAAAATACAATCTTCTACTTTCCCAGGGCACCTGCTCATCTTCCAAGATACAGGTCATTTATGTTGCACATTCCATTACATGATCAGTGTCCAACGCAGTCATCTCTACCTCATATTTGGGAAGTCCTTCAGCCAAACTTTAGTCAAAGCCAAATAGTAACAACCATTAAAGAAACAAATGGCCATGAATTTGAAAGAAAGGAGTAGGTAATGAGAGCTCAATGAAAATGAGAAATAAAACAAAAAGGATATGGCTGTACCTAGGAATGTTGGAATAGAAAGTTTATTATAGATATATGAGAGAACATAGTCAGACACAGGAACATCTGGGACAGTCTAGGATTGACATGAACTTGAGCCATGTGAGAGGAGAAGAGAGCCAGATGAAAAGGGTGGGAAGGTAAATGATAAATGAAAAAGACCAGGTAACCAAAATGGTTGGAATACATAAGGAATGAGAGCTGGGAGGAGGGCAGCTCAACTTCTGAGGTAGAGATCTGTGTATGACACCCATACCTTGTAACAGGAAAAGATTGAGGGATGCTGGGAGAACCTGACAGCCAGGTCTGCTTTGATTGTTAAGTAGCCTCCTTAAAGATTCATCCCAGCATTTGAGACGTAAGAGCAGAGAGGAATGAAAAGGTTGAAATGATTTCATTATAACCTTAAAATTATTTTTAAAAGTTGAAAATGGCCTTATGGTCCAATATTCTTCAGAGACTTTGAATATGTATTAGAGAACACCAAGTATTACTCACAACTTCTTTTCTCAGGTTGTGCATTTTCAAATGTGGGGAGGGGAAACATCCCTGTTAGTCACTACCACAGCAGTTTATCCAGAACTTCTGTTTTGTTTGAACTCATGCAACTATAGAAATTTGCTTCCCAGAAACAAGCTCAGCAACTAATCCATATTCTTGATTCCCTTTGTGTATGACTCCCCCCAAATGTACAGTTTTCACTTTTATTGACCATCTAAAATTGATTACATGACTCATTACCATCTTCCCTTCTCCCCCTCCCTTTCTGTGTTGTGACTACACCAGCTTCAAAGTAGGTTAGTGAACTCAATTCTTACACAGGTCCCTCTTTATTTGTAATTGCCCACCTCTAAAAATTTAGGGTCTTCAGGGGACATTAATTCACTGTTCTATTTTACTTCACACTCACTAGTCAGGGCCCACCTAAAAAGAGCTGCAGGACTATGTTCTAGGCACTAGGCAGTAGGGGCAGCATTCAGTGTTCCATGTTCCAATAAAGTGTAAACTACATAGCATGTGAAAGGCTGATCTACAGGAGACATTGCTTTAACAAAAACAAATATCAAAGCACTAGGGGAAAAGGAATGAAATTCTTAATGACTGGATTATCAAAGAATATTATCTAATAAGAGACTAGAGCAGTAATGCATCAACAAAATAAAATTTAATAATACCAACAACTGACTTATTTACTTATTTATTTATTCATATATTTATTTATTGTGGATACAGTGTTCTGCATGCATCTACACTTGCATGCCAGAAAAGAGCACCATATCTCATTATAGATGTTGTAAGCCACCATGTGGTTGGTGGGAATTGAACTCCTGACCTCTGGAAGAGCAGCCAGTGCTCTTAAACTCAGAGTTGAAAAAAAAAAACACATAGCATACTGACTTTGAAAAACACAGGCCATTCTCTTGTAGAGGGAAAGCCATTAATAAGATACTGTTTGATGTTATCCCTGTGTACAATATTAGCTGCTGAGACTTGTAACCTGACAGACACAGCTTAAGCCCATAGCCTGTGTCTCAAATTTGAACTGACAGAACTGTGTCAATGAGGATTGTACATATGGGCATAGGACAGTCCCTTAATTTGAAATTCAATATTTACTGGAGCAAGATACCTGACCCAAATTGTACACCCACCAATCTTGTCTGCTTTCATTTGCATTCATGAATTAATAAATACACATTGGGAATTTACAAATTAAAAAGACATAACCCTGACACATTTCTACACAATCCTGGTGAGCAAACATGTGTATCCCGGGATCCTAATCTCTAACAGGTCTGGTTAGCATACTGCATATCTGTGGAGTGTTTTACAGGCAGTCTTCCCTCAGCTAAATTCTATCTGGTACAACTAGTTTCTCAGCGAGAGTAAATCCTTTACATCATCAGTTCTACTCTTCTATATCACAGCTTAATATTTGAGTGCTCTCTGACACAGGACATATAATTTATAACCCCCACAAAATCCAAATGGATCTTTTAGAATGGAGAGACATCTTCAAAGGTCACCAGGAACTAGGCCTAAAAAAGGGCGCTTAAATTTCACCAGAATTGTGACTCTATTATAAAGCCACCAGGAATTGGACCATGGGTCACCAATTCCAAATACAAGGTCGTAAGATTCCTTACCCAAGGAACAGCCTGAGGATAACAAGAATGGGAAGGTATCTTATCTCAAAGTGGGGCATTTGTGCTGAGCAGTCTACCAACTTTGTAGTAGAACCTTCAGTGACAAAGAAAATACCCAACATTCCTGAGGCATAGAGATAGCTCCCTCAATGTTAGTTATGTTAGCTAGCCAATCACTTTGTAAAAAGCTTGCCCTTGCTGAATGTCAACCAATCCTGTAACTATTAAACCAGAACTTCCTGGTCCTTCCTAAAACCCCAATCAAAACCCTGCCATGCACCTGCTCAGGGCTCTCTCTGATCCACTGTGTTTGTAAAAATGGAGAGACCCAGCATAAGCCCAAATAAAACTCTTTGCTCTTGCATATGTGGTCTGGCTCCTGATGATCTTTGGTCACCCTAAGATCTGGCCATAACATAGGGGTTCTTATATTAAATCCCCAAGTTTCCCAAGCACCCCAGGCACATGGAGCTGAACAACAGCCAGTAAATGAGCACTCTGTCTGTATCTTTCTGTGTCTTTCTCTGTGTTTCTCTAGTTTGATTTTTGGGACTCAAGGCAAAATGTGTAATATGTGTCATCAGAAAGGTTAGAGCTGATGCTCTGGACAGCTGTGGGCCACAGGGGGTCTGGAAGACTTTCCAGATCCCCCCCAAAAGGGCACATCTGTAAAGGGAGTTGAGCACCGAGTTTTCTTTGATCTCTGGATCTTTGGACAAGGATAATGCAGGTAGCTCCTGCAGCAGAGATTCACTGATATCCTACTTTCCTTTTCCACTGCAGGAGTGGTGGGATCTGCTGTCTGGCTCTGTGTATTTTTCTGCTGAACAAGCAATGGGATCTAGTCTGTGTCTTGTTTAACTGTTTTGACTCTCGCTGTCATTTTTTTGTCTCTGGGACTGACTGAGGACATGGGACAAAATCCTTCTATCCCCCTAGACCTGATTTTTTTCCCATTTCAGGAGGCTTGAGCCATGCTTCACAGGCTCCAGTGAGAGTGGCAAGAATGTGGCAAGGGATTGATACAGTATGTGGAGCCCCAGGATTGGCACCTCTGCCAATGTTCTCTGGTCTCTGGTCTGGCAGATCTTATCCACTACTCTGGCCTCGGGTCTGGCAGAGTGTGTCCCCTGCTCTGGCCTCTGATCTGGCAGAAATTTGCTGCTGCTGTGGTCTCTGGTCTGGCAGGGTTTAGCTGGTGCTTTGGGCTCTGGTCTGGTAGACAGAGATCAACAAATATGTTGCTGCTCCATTCTCTGGTCTGGCTGAATGCAGGTCATCATTCCCAACTCTGGTGTAGTTGGATGGAGCCTGATTTGGGGGTAGGTCACCACTAATGGAATAGGATAGAGGGCCCATAGAGAGACAGGCCACTGTTCTGAGTTTTGGTATTTTTTCTTCCATTCTCTTTGAGCGCATTATACCCAGTACATTTTTTTTCCTTTGTTGTACTTTTGTGATTTTGTTTGCTTGTGATGGTCTCAGTGGGCTGGTGATCAAACAGCTGTGCTCCATTGTGACTTTGCCTTCCCCATGCTCCCAACACTACAAGCTGGGGCACCTCTGGTCATCAGTGGGAACACATATTTCCACATATTTGGCGAGGAAGGCTCTGTTGGAGAGGGGTCTGTGTGCAGATAATCTTTCTGGGCTTGACCTTATTGCCTCCTTGCTATCTCTATGAGGAAGGTCGGTGACCTGAGGTTAGCTCTAGCTTGGAACAATGACCATCAAATAATGCTCTTAGTTGAAAGGTATTGTAGTTATTACTATTATTATTATTTGGTTAGGGTCCCCTGTAGCCCAGCCCGGCCTTAAACTAAACAGCTATAAGATGACCTTGAATTTCTGATCCTTCTGCTCCACCTCGTATCAAGTGAGCTACACTCCCAATCCCACAAACTTCTTTTTTTTTAGCCATAGGTGGCTTCAACAAGGAAGTGAACCAAACTCAAATAGGGAAGGCTTGGCTCCACTGAGTTCCTGGGTCTGAGCCTGTGTACTGGCACTGTTCACAGAATACCCACCTGAGCATCTTGATATGTCACTTATTAGTGTGGCTGTACTTATGAGATTGTCACCTGTGAATGAAAACAATTCTTTTTTAGTTAAGGTCTCATACTGGCAACTAAAAGAATTTTATTAGAAAATCTTAGAAAGCACATGTATGATTGTGGTTTGAATGGGTGGGGAACCTCTGTCAATGTCCTCCCCAAAGTGCTAAAGGACATAAGCATGGGGAACGGGGAGGAGTAGATGAGGAATTCACCATGTCTGGGTATCTACCCCTACCCCCCAGAAAATGAGTTGCTTTACTTAATCACCAATGCAAGAAAAAAAATAGCTAGAATGCATTTGAGGTTCAAGGTTTAGAAGTGAGGTTGCAGGGGTCCTTTTGGCAATGCTTTGGAAGAACTGCATCCATTCAAGTGCAATGTTTGTAAATTCACACTGAGCAAGGAAGGCAGGGAAGGGAAGGGGAGGGAGGAGAATAAAAAGGAGGACAGGGGAGAAACAGGTTCAAACTTTTCCTGTCAAGAAAACAAAAAGGAAAAAAAAAATCTTAATGAAGTCCCACTTTTTGTATGTGTGCCCAAGAATTTTTTTATCATTATTTATTTAATTTTTTCTGTTAAATATTTTTTTTAATTTTTTAAACTTTTATTAATTACACTTTATTCACTTTGTATCCCCCCATAAACCCCTCCTTCCTCCCCTCCTAATCCCACCTACTTTTCCGTTTCTTCATGAATGATCCTCCCCAAGTCCACTGATAGGGGAGGTCTCCCTTTCCTTCCTTCTGATCTTAGTCTGTTAGGTCTCATGAGGAGTGGCTGCATTGTCTTCCTCTGTGGCCTGAGATCAAAGAGCAGGCCAATCAGTTTATGTTACAGGCAGTCCCTCTTCCCATTACTATGTAACCCACTTAGACACTAACTGTCATGGGCTACATCTGTGCAGGGGTTCTAGGTTATCTCCATGCATGGTACTTGGTTGGAGTATGAGTATCTGGAAAGACCCTGGTGTTCAAATTTTCTCATTCTGTTGCTCTCCTTGTGGAGTTTCTGTCCTCTCCAGATCTTCCTATTTCCCACTTCTTTCATAAGATTCCATGTACTCTGCCCAACACTTGGCCATAAGTCTCAGCATCTGCTTTGATAGTCTGCAGGGCAGAGCCTTTTAGAGGGCCTCTGTGGCAGGTTCCGAACTTGTTTCCTGTTTTCTTCTTCTTCTGATGTCCATCCTCTTTGCCTTACAGGGTAGGGATTGAGCGTTTTAGTCAGGATCCTCCCTCTTGATTAGTTTCTTTGGATGTACAGATTTTAGTAGGTTTATCCTATATTATATGTCTATATGAGTGAGTATATACCATGTGCCAAGAATTTTTAAGTTGTGTTTATGTGTACATTCCTTTCATCATATTTACATATATACTCTAAACGTTTGCTGAATAATGGTGTTTCAATGTCGTTCCCACATTTCAACTGAATTATTTTTGGGCACTAAATCTAAACCTAATTCTTATCAATATTTGGAGGTTTTACTTGTTTTAAATGTGTGGTTTTATTTTCTTAGTTAACAGTGTGTACACAGTCCCTTACACCAGGGTCATCATATTTGTGTCTCTAACAAAGTAATGAAAAACATTATATAGTACTAATAATGTTAATGACTAAAATGAAAATAACTGAGTGCATTGTACAATGATCTCAGATGCTCTTTTCAGACAGGACATTTTATGATGAAATTTTTTTCATGAGGCACAAAATGCCTGCTAAGCTTAAGGCTTGTTTACAACATTCTCTTGAAAACAAGGTTCAAGATGAATCCTGAAGTCATAACATCAAATGATGTACAGAGAGGACATAATCACCTTTGCAGATATGGGCTCCTAGGGATAAGTATGGTAGGATTCAAAGCTCAGGACACTTTCTGAGAATATGACTTCTCATAAAACCTAATGAAAAAATTGATTCATCCCAGAAAATGAACATATACATAAAACCAAATACATATAAAGCAGGTAAATGTCAGGAGAAGGACCAGGTTAAAAACTAACACCAAATAAGTATCACTGTTGCTGTATCTGCAATTTCTACCTTATTTGGAATGCAGAGACAAGAAGACTGTTAACTCCTGTATTGAAGGAAGTACATCTGCATAAAGAAAAGCAATGTTTCGATTCTCCTGTTCTTTTTTTTTTCTCCTCCCCTTCCCCCTCCTTCCTTACCTCCTATATATGAAGCAAATGTTCTACCTCTGAGTTGTATTCCTGCCTTCTGTACAAAACATGCAGATACACATAGTCTTTGAGTATAATAAAGCCAGATGCTAAATCTCACTAAAGCTTAAAGGAAGTAACTTGTTATGGGATAAATTAAAGAGAACACAGAGAAGGCAACAGGCATAGAGTAGGCTGTCCTAGTAACAGCAGTAACAGAACAAGATAAAAAAGACTCCAGGAAAAGTTTTTTACAGATGGCATAATGGCTGTCATTAACAAATAAAATGCTACATGCTCCCATCCTTTAGGTGAGAATTCTGTTTTACTATCAGATTATGAAGACTTTGTTAAAGGAATTTACTTTTTAAAAGGTTATTTGTCCTTCCACAGATAGTTATTGTGAATTAGGTACCCAATATTCTGCTAAGTCCTGAACACACAAAAATGATTGATGTAAACACCACTTTCTCTATAAGCTTACAATCTTGTGGGGTAATCCACCATAAACAAACCCATAGACCATGCATAGAAATGTATACATCACTATGAATTCCACTATGAAACCTAAAGGAAAGCAAGAGGTACCTAACACCCCAGAAAAGATAAAGAACATACATATTCAAAGGCTGAGAGATGAGAACATTTTAGTTCAGTAGGTGAAATGAAAGAAGGTGAATTTGTTTTCAGTATACTAGGGAAGAAGAATGGAATGATGATGATGATGATGATGATGATAATAATAATAATAATAATAATAATAATAATAAAAGATTAAAGAAGGATGGTAGCCATCCCTCTCTGCTGCTGCTGTTTTTTTCATCCTTGCACCCTCTCATGTGACTCTATGCCCTCTAGTGGTGACGGGAGGCAACTTCTCCATCATTTCTATCTGGAACTGTTGATGGTTTGTTTAATCAGCAGAGCCTGCAGGGCTGATGGCCTCCAGGGAGAACCCATGAACGGGAGGCTCTGGCAGGGTGACTCCAGGAAGTGACCATGCTTCCTCAGCCCGGTTCCGGATGGAACTTGGAACCCTGGTTGCCAGGTAACGGGAGGCCAGCAGCAGCAACAGCAGCCTGGACAGACCAGCTGGTCCAGAGGAGCTGGAGAGATGAGTCTGTTCTGCTTCCAGACCTCCACGGGCTCAGGTCTCAGAGAAGACAGCGGTGGTCGCCTGTGCCGCTGCTGGAGACATGTGGTGCGCTCCATGACACATTCCTGGCCTTTTCCCCACTGGGAGACCAAGGTAACCAGGGCTGTCCTGCAGCAGGGAAGCTTTCTGGTCCACCCCACCCCCATCCACCGCGATCGCAGCCTGGAAGAGTGTTCCTGTTGGGACACTGAGGAACGCTTTTCATGCCTGTTTCCCGCTTAGGTGTAGGGAAAGTGGTCATTGGTGCCCCTCGGGGTTTGCACACTTAAAGCATCCCTCCTTCCCTGGTCCTTCCTCATAGCGAAAGGTAGTGAGCCTTACTGCATGGCATCCTCATGCTCAGCAATGATCGCATGGACTATGTGAAGCAGATGATTCCCTATTTGCCCACCTTCTGGCCCTTTATCCAAAGATTGCCACCATCTGGTTGGTTCTGGACCTGATGCTGAAAAGGCAGGAGAGTGGTTCCACCGGGGATCTAGCCAGCTCTCAGATCTTCTCCTGCTGTTTCCCAGGGCCAGTGCCCTGTGCCCTCACAGAACCGGACGTGTGAGTCCCAGCAGCCTGAGTCCCAGGCCAGACGCCTTAAAGTGACATGGCCAAACATGGATGATTGTGGCAAGGTGGGGCTCTAACAGGTACCATTCACCTTCCCCAGGGAATATCACACACCACCCTTTCTCATGCCCTGAGCGACCTTTCCCCGTTTGTGTAAAGGATTCTGGACCCCATTTGCACTGTTTGTTATGGATGGAGCCCCTAGCACCCCCACACCCATCCCTGGGAAGATTCTAACAGTTCCTTCTAGATGTCTGGGTGGCTTGGGGACACGGGGCAGTAGGGGTATCACCCCCATGAACTGTCACAGGTATAGATCCTTCAGGCGGAAAAGCAGACAAAGACATGAGTAGGCTTGGGGTGGAGGGGGAGGTGAGCAGGAAGGGGCGTTTAAGGCCAGGGTAGAGGGCCAATTTTGGCCAGGAGCCTCACCTTTGGCGTTCTCTACCTAGGGACTGTCCTCACGACCTAACCTGCTGGTAGAGGACAGAGGTTTCCTACTGGGCTCCTAGGTTTTGAGCAGCAGAGGGAGAGACAAAAAAGGAAAGGCCCTGGGGGATACCAATGCCCCCCCGCAGTTCCAAAGAGAAGCCAGGCTCCCGACACAGTGTCCCTTTTCCCTGCTCTCACCCACAGTGCCATCTTCTCGTTCTTGTCCCAGTGGCTGCAGAAATTCTCCCAGGATTTCTCTGGGGCCCCCGGACCTTGCCATCGTGAGACGGCTGCTGGACTATGCCAGGATCCATGTGCCCACTGCAGAGTTGGACTGCCAATCTGGGGAGATCCTCCGGGTAATGGATAAGCCCTAGATAAGCTGAAGCCTGAGAAGGAGGAGGAGAATTAGGAGGAGGATGAGGACCCGAGGGAGGCGCCTAGTGAGGTAGCAGCTGATTCTAACCCCGTGTCCCACAGGGGAAGTGTCCTGAAGCTCTGGCCAAGGAAGCAGAGGAGGAAGACTGTCAAATCGACTGTCCTGCGGGTAGGAGAGGGGACTGTGCCTTCTCTGGCATGGAGAGGCCATCTTGGGTTAGCTCACCCCATTCTGCGTGCCTTCAGGCTGCTCCCTTATCCCAGATGATGGCTCACCCCTTTTTTTGCTCAGATCCAGGGCTACTTGGGACCTCAACTGCAGAGCTGCCCATGCAAGACACCTTGGTGGCACAGGAGAAACGGAGGAGCCTGGCTTTGGGGGCAGATGCTAAGCCCCAAAAGGATGCTGAGCTCTTGGATCCCATGGCTGCAGGATCCCCAGTCTTGCCAGAAGCTGGACCAGTGAAACCTCTGGCTTTAGTATCAGAGGATGCACAGGGCCTTGTGGACTTGGCTGATGAGCTACTGTTTTCTCCACTGTAGTGCACTTGGGGGCACCCAATCCCCTGTCCTCGCTGCCCGAGGTAGACAATATAGTTGGTACAATTGCCGGCTGAGCTGCACCCTGCGCCTGCTCCCCTTAGAGAAAAGATTCCCTTAATTTTATATATTTTTAAATTGCTGTTTTTCACTCTTGTGTTATTATTGTTGGTTTCATACTATTATTATTAAAAAGGTGTTGCTTACTCAACTTAAGTGTTGTATTCAGAGATGGGGCCTCCCCATCGGCCCACAGTGGGTGGCTTAGCCAAGGGGTATGGAGCCTGTTTTTGTCGAGAGTTTTCTGCGAGTTGGGCATGTGCATCCATTTATAGAAGATGCTGCCAGGTGTGTAGTTGGTGTGCAGGGGGTCTACTGGGATAGATTGAGCCCCAGAAAAAAAAGCCCAGCAGGGCCAGTGCTTGACAGCAGAATTTGGGGGCCACAGCTGGGCCAAGAGCTAGGCTCTGAGGACCAGGACCAGGACCAGGACCAGGAACAGTACCAGGACGCAGCTCTGTGGACACTATCCCTGAGGGGGAAAAAAAACCTATAATTTGAGATACAAAGTACATTTTAGGGGATCATTTAAATACATGATATTTCTACATAGCCATGCCTGTTTTAGAACTCAGTTTTGGAGCTGGGCATGGTGGCACACACCTGTAATCCCAGCACTCAGGGAAGAAGAGACTTGAATTTGAGGCCAGCCAGGTCTACAAAGTAGATCTAGGACAGCCAAGACTACACAAGGAAATTTTGTCTAAAAAACAAACAAATAAATGAACGAACAAACACAAAAGAGAGCTAATTGTGTGGACCAAGCTGACCATAATCTCAGAAAGATTAGGTTTCCATGGACTCCCAGGTCTACGATGACAGGGATGCATCTCTGAGCAAAGCTAAGATATTTTTAATGACTTATTCTTGAATCAAGGAATGAATGGATAAAATAAGATGTACACAGGTAACATTTTTTTTCTTTTAATGAACAGTAATAAGTCTTCAAATTCTACATTTGTTTACAATTGCAAAATCATTTCTGATGTTGTCAGTAAGTGGGTTTTCTCCTTTGCTTTAATTTCATCCATTGAAAAATGTTTGAGTATGTATGTGCCATGAGAGGACAACTTATTGCTGTTTACTATCTGTTTACATCCCATATATGAGTTTTCAACATGAAACCCAAAGAGTCTTTTGACCAGTGAAAGAACTGGCCCTTATTTAGGTTTAAAAATGATTTATGTATGTGCTGGTGTGTGAATTTGTACATACAAAGGCCCAAGTATAGAAATATTAGAAAAATTCTATAGGAGTAATATTGGCTACCCAGAAATTGAGCTCAAATCATCAGGCTTAGAAACAACCAACTATTCCCACTGAGACAACTCTCTGACATTCACTTGTAGATCTGAGACAGTTTTATGAATAAGTCTTTACTCCTAAGAATGAACTAACACATTCCAAAAAAATGACAGTATTATATCATTTTAATTTGTACATAGCATTTATTATTATTATTATTATTATTATTATTATTATTATTATTATTTCATGTTCTTCCATCCTTATAGGACAATAGGTTTATAATCTGGATAGAAGACAATATTTTACTGATGTAATATTTCAATTAAGTTTATTTGAGTATCAATGAACTCAGTGGGGAATGTCTGTGGTAAGCAAAACTGGCAACATGACTTTGAACATATAACAATGACTAAAATAAACCCCACAAAGCTGTCACCAAGTCTTCATACATTTGTCATGGCCTAAGAACCCATAGTCAGATTACACATACACACACAACATGCTGTTTTGAAATAAATCACATTGCTGTTACATTATTCAGCACCTCTAGATAATTCTCTCAGAAGGCAGTACTTCAACATTATGTGTCATGTAGTAACTAATGGGAACATAAGAAGAATGGAACTTCAAATAACATATATATGTGTGTATATATATATTCATATATATTTATGCATATATACATACATACATATACACTATTAAGCATTTTAACATTAATGTTGGTAAAAATAGAACACATTGGGGGAACATCTTCCACCCTTGGACGTGTACTCAGAAAGCTGACATGAGAATCAAGACTTCAAATGCAGCTTTGCCTAATTACTGACATCCAACTCAGGCTTGAAAACAAACATCTTAAAGGAATTTGTGAAAATGAAAAACAAAAGCACCATGCTTTCTCAGAGGCCCTTCATTGAAAAGCATGATCACATACCACATGGTATAAATAAGCAATGGATCACATTGATGATGGGAATCCCATTCTATACTTTTCAGCAGAAAAATACCTATCAGCAAGTGGAAATGCATTAGATCAACAGCAGCCACAGAAAGAATAACAGATTTACCTAATAAACTTCTGTGATTGGATTTGATACACATACATCAAACTTCAATACCTACTCCAATGTTTCAAAATATAGAACACAACCACAATTGGTGACTTCCTCCTTTACGTTATAAGTGAACATGGTAAATAATTTACTTCCTCCAAGGCTATGATGAAAAACAGATTAAAAAATTTTTTTTAGTAGATTCTTAGGGAGTACAGATTTTAGTATGTTTATCCTGTATTATATGTCTAATACCCACTTATGAGTGAGTAAATACCCTGTGTGTCTTTCTGCTTTTGGGATACCTCACTCAGGATGATCTTTTCTAGATCCCACCATTTGCCTGCCAGTTTCATGATTTCCTTATTTTTAAATGCTTAGTAGTATTCCCATGTGTAAAAGTACCACAATTCCTATATCCATTCCTCAATGGAGTGGGACCTGGGTTGTTTCCAGCTTCTGGCTATTACAAATAAAGCAGCTACAAACATGGTCCAGCAAATGTCCTTGTTGTACACTTGATCAAATTTTGGATATATACCTAGGAGTGGTATAGCTGGATCTGGAGGTAGCACTATTCCTAATTTTCTGAGAAATTACCACATTGATTTCCAAAGTGGTTGTACAAGTTTACATCACGACCAGACATGGAGGAGTGTTCCCCTTTTCACACATCCTCTCCAGCATGTGTTGTCACTTGAGTTTTCGATCTTTTCTGTTCGGATAGGTGTAATGTGATATCCTGGGTTCATTTTGATTTGTATTTCCCTGATGACTAAGGAAGACTTTTGAGGGGGCAGGAGTTCCACAAGGAGAGCATTGGGACTGATACTCCAACCAAAGACCATGCATGGAGATAACCTTGAACCTCTTCAACTCCTGCCCAGATATATTCCATGGCAGCTCAGTCTCCAAGTGAGTTTCCTAGTAATGGGAACAGGAACTGTCTTTGATATGAACTCAGTGTCTGGCTCTTTGGTCACCTCCCCTTGATGGGGGAGCAGGCCACAGTAGAGGACAATGCAGCCAGTTCTGATGAGATCTCATAGGCTAGGGTCAGATGAAAGTGGAGGAGGACCTCCCATATCAGTGGACTTTAGGACAGAAATAGGAGGAAGTTAGGAGGTTGAATAAAGGAGGGGATGAAGGATGGAGCCACAGCATGGATACAATGTGAATAAACTGTAATTTACAAAAACATAAATTTTTTAAAAGTTAAAAAAAAGAAAAAACCTTCAGATACTAGAAGGTTTTTTTGTTTACATCCCAGGATATTGTTTTTTGAGAAAGAGATTTTCTGTATAGCCTTGACTGACCTGTCATACTTTCTAGACCAGGCAGGCCTTAAACTAACACAGATCCATTTCCTTCTGCCAGTCATAGTGCTAGTATTAGAGGCATTTGCCAACAATCCAGGCTTTGATTTTTTTAATTTAATTTAATGTTTTATTTTTGCGACATGGTATCTCAGTGCATCATTGCCAATCCAGGACTCTCTTTGTAAACCAGGCTGACCTTGAACTCACAGAGACCTACCTTCATCTGCCTCTCAAGTGCTGGGACTATGGATGTGTGTCACCATGCCTCGTAAGACTTTCTTATAGCCTTGTCACACTATGTGATTTCAGATATATCTAGCCACACATCTAGCCTGTTTTTTTAGACAATGTTTCTCTCTAGCCATGCATGTCCTGGACTTGCTTTGTAGACCAGGGTGACACTGAACTTACACAGCAGCATGCTTGTGTCTCCTAGAGAGACAGGATTAGAGATATGTGCCACAAAGCCTGGCTCAGATTTTTTATTTCAATAATATATCTATATGATTAAAACATAAATTGAAACATATACATATGATTAAAACAAAATGTATATATTAATATATAACATATTTATTAAATATATTGGTTTATATTACTATATTTAGTGAGAATATATTAATTATACATATGAATATTTTGGTATTTTGAGAGAGGGTTTCTCCTTTTAGCCTTGGCTATCTTGGACTAGATCTGTAGACCAGCCTGACCTTGAACTCACAGAGACTGGCCTGCTTCTGCCTGGCAGAGTACTGGGATTAAAGGCCTATGCCAACTCTTAGTATTTAGGCACCTGTTTCTGTCTTTCCTAGCAACCTGTGATGTCATTACGTGTTGACTGCCAGGGAGGGCAGGTGTGGTTACTTTGCTCCTTAAAAGGATCTGCCTGCCCACTTTGTCTCTCTCTTGGCCTCTCGCCCTCTTGCTATTGCCTTCTTGCGCTCTCCCCCTTCTCTGTTGGGGTGCCCCCTTCTCTCTCTTCCGCTATCATGTCCTGCTGTCTCCTTCTCTCTCTCTCTTCATCTCCATCTGAGAGACCACCTGAGAATGCAAACAACTGTAAAATAAAAAACAGCTGTGACTATTCCCATCTTTGAATTAAAGCCAGAGCCACGTAGCTCTCAAAAGGCAGGATGAACTGCTCTGAGATAGGTTTTACAAAATAACGGCAGGGTGAATTGTTTTGAGAAAACTCACAAATGGCCAAAAACTGCAAACAACTAGCTGTAAACTATCTTCATGCTATTCTTGCTGACAAATCAATGTATAGAGCAAAAGTGGCCAGATTTTTATGTATAAAAATCCTGTGCTTTGCATGCTTGGGGTCGTCTCCTCTCTTTGGAGGGGTGACCGTATCACGATTGGAAAAACAAAAAACAAACAAACAAACAAACAAAAAACTCTTGCTTTTGCATGGAGTCGTGGTCTGTGGGGATTTCTGGGAAGGGCGCAATCTTGAACTCCTGAGCTGTGAGACCCCAGGCCTTACATTTTTGGTGCGTTTGACCAGGAAAGGGCGTGCCCCTTCCCCAACCCTCATCAGACTGAGTTCGGAGGTTGAGCTCAAAACAGGTTAGTCTAATTTCTGTTTTGCTTTGCTTGTTTCTGTCTTACCAATCTGTTTCTGTTTAGGCGCCTATCTAGACCTTTTTTTAGTCATCTGATCATTCATTGTGATAGACAGACGTATCAGACTATCACTTGACTGGGAACTGGAGGACGCTCCGGTTTGGGAGGCTAGGATTGGGACGCTCCTCCTCCCATCTATTTCCTGTTAGAGATGGCTGCCGCCAGGCAGCCTTTCAATCAGAGTTCTGTGGTACCACCCTCAAGGGCGTCCTTGTCTAATTGTCTGTCTCGTTCTCTTTGTCTCTATCTGTGTTTCCTCTTTGACTTTCTTGACAGACGACTTAATTATGGGACAAACTGTGACTACACCCTTATCCCTCACCCTTGATCATTTCTCAGAGGTGAGATATAGGGCACATAACATTTCAGTTGAAGTTAAAAAGGGAAAATGGCAAACTTTCTGTTCCTCAGAGTGGCCTACTTTTCAGGTTGAATGGCCACACGAGGGCACCCTTCACCTTGACAAAATCCTTGCTGTCAAGATTAAGACCCTCCAGACTCCAGGAGGCCCTCTGTCTAAGGATCAGTGTGCATATTGCAAGGAGAAAGGACATTGGATCAAGGATTGTCCTAAAAGGACGAAAAAGCCAGAAAAACCGAATGCCCAAGCCCTGGAGACCCAGGTCCTAACCCTGGATGATGACAGTGATTAGGGGGGTAAAGAGTTTGACCCCTTACCCAGAGCCCAGGGTAACCCTTAAGATGGACGGGAAGCCAGTCGACTTCTTGGTGGACACTGGCTTCCAGCATTCTGTTCTGTTACAAGATTTTGAAGCTAAAAAAGAAGAAATCATCGGTCCAAGGAGCCACTGGATGTAAACAATACTCATGGACTACCCAAAGAATGGTGGACGTTGGAGTGGACCGGGTATACCACTCATTCTTAGTTCTCCCTGAATGCCCATACCCGCTGTTAGGGCGAGATATTCTAACTAAGATAGGAGCCCATATCCATTTTAGACCAGACGGCCCACATTTGACAGACAATAAAGGAGATCCCATTCATGTACTGACAATTCAACTGGAAGATGAATGCCGCCTTTCTGAAAAGGTGGTAAGTCCAGAAAAAGACATTGACTGGTGGCTACAGAGATTCCCCAGGCATGGGCTGAAACAGATGGCCTAGGAAAAGCAGAGAAACAGCTCCAGTTCTGATAGAGCTGAAGCCTCAGGCTACCCCAATCACGGTGTAACAATATCCAATGTCTAAGATAACCCGTGAGGATCCACCCTCACAAACAGAGGTTCCTTGATCTAGGGGTTCTCAGAAGGGGCTATTCTGCCTGGAATACTCTATTGCTGCCAATTCAGAAGCCTGGATGCAATGACTATTGACCCCTACAGGACTTGAGGGAAGTTAACAAACAGGTCATGGACTTACACCCTACCGCACCCAACACATATAACCTGTTGAGTTCCCCTCCCCCTGACAGGGTTTGGTATATGGTCCTGGACCTTAAGGACACATTTTATTTTTTTTGTCTCCAACTCAGCCCTACCAGGCAAGACATTTTTGCTTTTGAATGGAAAGACCCAGACTCAGGGGACTCAGGTGAGCTTACATGGACTCAACTTCCTCAAGGTTTAAAAATTCTTCTACTATATTTGATGAAGCCCTACACTTGGACCTGGCACACTTCCGGGCCATCAATCCCCAGATAACTTTTCCCCAATATGTGGATGACATTCTATTAGCTGCAAATTGTAAAGAAACCTGCCTTAAAGCCACCAACTAGCTGTTACAAGAGCTGGGTGACCTTGGATATAGAGCATCAGCAATAAAGGCCCAGCTCTGCAGGAAACAGGTCAGTTATCAGGGATATATATTAAGAGAGGAAAAGAAATGGCTATCAGAGGCTAGAAAACAGACTGTATTTCATATTCCCCCTCCACGGACTACTAAACAACTGAGGGAAATTTTAGGTACAGCAGGATTTTGCCAGCTGTGGATTGCAGGATTTGCCAAGATGGCAGCCCATCTGTATGCCCTTACAAAGGGCAAAGACTTTTATCTGGGGAAAGGATGAACAAGCCACATTCGATAATATCAAACAAGCCTTAATGTCGGCCCTAGCATTGGGACTCCCTGATGTAACCAAACCTTTCCATCTTTATGTGGCTGAGAAACAGGGAATGGCCAAGGAGTTGCTAACACAGATAATTGGACCCTGGAAGAGACCAGTAGCCTATCTATCCAAAACGCTTGATTCAGTAGTGGCAAGATGGCCAACCTGCCTTCGAATAATAGCAGTAGTAGTGGCACTAGTAAAAGATGCAGACAAACTGACTCTATGACAGGACCTCACCATCTATGCTCCTCATGCCCCTGAGAGTGTCATAAGGCAGCCACCTGATTGCTGGCTCACGAACACTTGCATGACACCTTACCAGGCTTTGCACTTGAATAATGATAGAGTCACTTTTGAACTGGCTATGGAGCTAAACCCTGCCACCTTATTTACGGATCTAGAAATCCAGCCCCTGGAGCATGATTGTTTGCACGTTCTAGCAAAGGAACAGGGATGGTGCAAAGACTTGAAAGATCACCCTCTTCATAAAGCTGAGGTGACATACTGTATGGATAGGAGCAGTTTTTTTTGAGAATGGAAGAGAAAGGCAGAGGCAGTGGTGGTAGATGGACATAAGGTAATATGGGCCCAGGCATTGCCAGAGGGCACTTCTGTTCAGCAGGCTGAATTGATTGCTTTAACCCAGGATTTAACTCTGGAAAAGGGTAAAAAGATAAACATCTACACTGATAGTCAGTACACCTCATAAACAGCCCATGTGCACGGGGCCATCTATCATCAGAGAGGCCTGCAAACATCAGCTGGTAAAGAGATAAAAAATAAAAAGAGATAAAAAATAAAAACAAGATTCTGACTTTGCTCAATGCACTGTTGCTGCCCAACAAGGTAAGCATTATTCAATTCCTAGGACAGCAGAAGGTCGAGACTTCCAGGGCACCAAAGGGGAATAACATGGCCGATCAGGAGGCTAAAGTAGCTGCTAGAGGAAACTCTGCCCCAGTGGTATTAACAGCTGAATTGCCCAGAGAAGAATGACTAAACTGCTCAGAAACTGACTTAAAGTTAATATGGCAAAAATGGGATATTTAACACCAATGTGGGGGCATGGATTGACTTTAAAGGTAAGATCATTCTACCCCAGGAAGATGCTGAGAGATTGATAACTCAGATGCATAAGTGGACTTACTTGGGGGCAAAGAAATTGGCTGAAGTTGCCCTCCAATACCCGTACCGAATACTAAACCTCACCATCCTAACTGAGAGAGTGACTAGGACATGTGAACCTTGCCAGAGAGTAAACATAGGTAAGAATTTCCAGAGCCCAGGAAAGCGGCTAAGAGGAAGTAGACCCAGAATGCATTGGGAGGTGGATTTCACTGAAATTAAACCAGACAGGTATGATAATAAATATCTCCTGGTTTTTGTGGACACTTTTTCAGGATGGGTGGAAGATTTTCCCACAAAGAAAGAAACCACAATGGTCGTGACCAAAAGATTCTGGAAGACATTTTTCCTCAGTAAGGTATTCTAAAGCTAATTGGGTCAGACAATGGGCCAGCCTTCCTTGCTCAGGTAAACCAGGAGGTGGCCAGATTTCTGGGACTTCATTGGAAGTTACATCATGCTTATAGACCACAAATCTCAGGACAAGTAGAGAGAATAAATAGAACTCTAAAAGAGACTCTCACAAAATTGACAATGGAGACTGGGGGTGACTGGGTGGTGCTTCTTCCCTTGGCCCTCTTTAGAGTCAGAAATACTCACTCCCTACTAGGCTTAACTCCCTTTGAATTACTATATGGGGTTCCTGCTCTCCTACCTTGACTCTTCTTGGGGACCCTCTTGACATAACTAGTGGTAACTCTGACTTGTCCAGGCTAAAAGGACTGCAGCTTATGCAGAAAGAAATATGGAGCAAGGTTGACAGTGCATATGCGCCCAGGTCCTTGGAGGTGCCCCATCAGTTCCAGGTGGGAGATCTGGTATATGTGCAGTGACATGGCAGCCAGAATCTGGAACCTCAGTTGAAGGGTCCTTATTACATCCTGCTCACCGCCCCAACTGCCAAAGTAGAGAGCATCACAGCTTGGGTCCATGTGTCACACGTTAAGCCTGCTCTTCATCAACCTGCAATACCTGGAAAGTCCAAGCCTACAGCAACCCACTAAAACTGAAACTCATCAGGGACAATAAACTCTCAGACCAGAACACCCCTTTGTCAGGGAAAGTATAAGTGAAGTTCAGGTCCTGATGCTCCAGAAAGAGTATCAACCTCTCCATGAGGTTGATCTACAATTTTAGGGTTAAAATTGAGACAAAAAGGGGGGGTGTGAGAGACCACCTGGGAATGAGAAAAACAACAGTGATTATTTGAATTGAAGTCAGGTGTAGATAACTCTTGAAGGAAAGGGTCAACTGTTCTGAGAACAACTATCTACAACCACCTGTAAACTATCTACAACCACCTGTAAACTATGTACAACCAGCTGTATACTACCTAAAACCAGGTGTAAACTATCTTCATGCTATTCTTGCTGAACAATCAATGTATAGAGCAAAAGTGGTTTCAATTTCAGGTATAAAACCCTGTCCTTTGCATATTTAGGGCTGTCTCCTGTCTTTGGAGGGGGGACCCTATAGAAATTGAAATAAAACGCTTGCTTTTGCCTCAAGTTGTGGTCTATGAGTGTTCCTGGGAAGGGCACAATCCTGAGCTCTTGAGCAGTGAGACTCCAGGTCTTACAACATGAAACTAAAATGCTTTTGCAATCCATTCTTTAGGTGGTGGAGCAGCTTATAAAATGGGAAACCTCTTTACAAGCTATACAACAGACAGGTTCAATTCTAGACCATTCAAAGAAGTCATAAAATGTAAACATGAACAAAAAAAAAAAAAAAAAAACAATCCAGAAAGATAATCCTCAGTGAGGTGTCCCAGAAGCAGAAAGATATACACGGTATACACTCACTTTCAAGTGGATGCTAGACTTATAAGATAGGATAAACAAACTAAAATCTGTACACCTAAAGAAGATAAATGAGAAAGTAGACCTAGGTAAGATGATCAATCCTCACTTAGAAAGACCAATGAGATGGATATAGGCAAAAACAAGAAACAGGACAGAAGCCTGCTCCAGAGGACCAATGAAAGACTCTACCTAGCAGTGTATCAAAGCAGATGCTGAGACTCATATCCAAACCTTGGGCAGAGCACAGGGAATCATATGAAAGAAGGGAGAGTTATTGTGACCTGGAGAGGACAGGAACTATACAAGGACCAAATATATCAGCACAGGGGTCTTTTATGAGACTGTTTCTCCAACCAAGGACCTTGTATGCATATAACCTACCACCCCTGCTCAAATGTAGTCCATGTGATCTCTGTATCCAAGTGGGTACCATACTAAGTGGAACAGGGACTATTTTAGACATGAATTCAGGGGCTCACTCTTTGACCTCCCCCCTCCCAAGAGAGAATCAGACTGCTAGGCCACAGAGGAGGATATTTCAGCTAGTCCTGATGATACCTGATAAGCTAGGGTCAGTTGGAATAGGAGGAGGCCCTCCCCTATCAGTGGACTTAGAAAGGGGTAGGAAAGAGATGAGGGAAGGAGGGTAGGATAGGGAGGGAATGAGGGACTGGGATACAGCTGGGATACAAAGTTAATAAACTGTATCTAATATTAAAAAATAAAAATAAAAAAGTGGGACATATAACAAATTTCCTAAAGATGAAACACAAAATGCTGACAGTTTTTTGTTTCTTTGAAAACAGAATTTTTTTTTCTGAACAATTTTCCTGTCCCAGGCTCTCTTTATAGAACAACCTGTGCTTGAACGCACAGAGATCCACCTACCTTTAACTTCCTGAGTGCTAGGAATGCAGGCGCTCACCAACAGCCCTAGCTGCTGACAGTTTATTTAGTTTTAGCATTTTATTTTTGTTGTTGTTTCATGCACTACATCTGAACTGCAGTTTCCTCTTCCTCCACTCCTCCCAGACACAATCTATCCACCACTACTCTGTCCAACTCTGCCCAGCTCACCTCTCCTTCACCCACTGCTTTTTTCCATTTATTTTATTTTCAATGAAAAAAAATGTGATGGCATAGCAAGTTATAATAAAACTAGGAACAATCCCTCACATCAGAGTTGGTCAAAGCAATACATGAGGAGAGAAAGTGTAGCTAAAGCAAGAAAAAAGTCAGAGACACCCCCATTCTCACTGTTGGAAGTCCCTCAGCAAAATCAGGATAATAATCATAAGGTGTATGCCAACAACCTAGCTCACAAGACTCATAGAATGTTTATGTTTTTGTCCTTCAGTCTCTGATCCCCTATGAACTCAGTTGACTCAGTGGGCCATGTGCTTGTTGTGTCCTTAATATCTCTGGTTCCTACAATACATATTCCCTCATTTGTGGGGTTCCCCTGGATACATCATTGTGTTTGGATAAGGGTCTCTGCATCTGTTCCCATGAGATGCCTCGTGATGTCTCTCTGATGACAACTGGGCTAGGCACTCATCAATGATTATAGCATAGTATCTTTCATTGTCATTTTATGTCTGTCATGTTTACAGATATCGTGTGTCTCTAGGTTATCTTGACTCTGGTTCATGGTCATCCAGGCAGTGTCAGGCATGGACTTCCCCTCATGGTGTGGGCCTCAATGTGTTTTCTGGAGTGTATTTCACATTATTGGGTTGGGGTTTTCCTTCTAGTATCTTCTGTAGGGCTGGATGGCTGCATATATACTGGGTATAGTAGTCTGGGTTGGCATCGGTGGTCTCTTTGTGTCTGCATGATATCCATCCAAGCCCTTCTGGCTTTCATAGTCTCTGCTGAGAATATTAGTGTGATTTGGATAGGTCTACTCATTATTTGAATGCTATTTTGGTATTAGCAGTGTCATGCATAGAACAGTTAATTTTCATGGTGTCATCCCCATATAAAATAGAATCTCTGTAACCTGAGAAAATAAAAAATGAACACACTATAATGTGTGTTGAGTGAATTAAGACGAAGAAGGGACTAATTTGAGGTAAAAATAAACTATATATAAATGCTGCAAAAAATTAAAATACTTGTAATTCAATTATGATATTTTAGAATATAACTGCATCAAAAAATTTAATTCCTATGCCATCAATATACCCAAAAATGTAGGTAGCATTTTGCCTTTGCATGATGATGAATATTTTTCTATAACTCCTCATATGAAAAGTACTGTTGTTTAAGTGATTTCTGAATGAATTACATAACATTATTAAAAGCAGAAAATTTGGTAGTTCTATGTGAAAGATAATTATATGCATAGTTTATGTTTCCCTCTAACTCTCTCTTTATAGGAAAGGATTTATGAAAATGATTTACAATCTGTGAGTCAATTAATTCAACAGTGGATGCCTAAAAATGGAAAATCGAGGAATCTATCAGTGGCTTAGTCCATGAGGCTGGTTGGCTCAACTCACCTTCATATACACAGAACTCCTCAAGAAGAAGGTTCTATAGTCAATGAAGAAATAGACTTGCTCCCAAAGCGAAAAAGAACAGGCAAAGAGTAAAACATTCCTTCTTCCATGTCCTTGTATAGGTTTCCAGTAGAAGATGAGGCAAAGATGAGTGGTTGGTTTTGCAGTATGAAGATATGGATTAAAGTTATATTTTTCAGCTTTATAGATCCAGAAGAGAAGGAGAGAAGACTATTTCAAACAAGCAAGAGTACTTTACAATTGTGTCCTTAATTTGGGTGTTTTGCTTAATTCCATATGCAGTCAAGTTAAAAACCAAGAGTCATGATCACACCTCTTTTCAGCTTGAAAGATAATCATATCTCCTCTTTACATTAACTTCCAAATGAAAAGAATAACAGGTCATAGTAATGCCTAAAAATAATTTAATGACGCAGAGTACAACAGCAGACAAATTACATATTTATCTTGATAATAACTGAAGCTAACATTATATTACTGTCCTTCAAAACCGTGCAGGTTAGAAACAACAAAGTCCAGGTTAGAAACAACTCTCCACCGCCACTGGGCCACTCCACAACACCTCCCTCATAGGGCAACCCACATTAAGCACAAGGATTCACCTCCCACCTGCTAGGTGTATGTAGGGTCCCTAGGTCCAGACCAAGCATGCTCCTTATTTGATGGCTCAGTCTCTGCAAGCCCCCTGGGGGCTGGGGCAGCTGTTTTTGTTGGTCTTCTTGTGAGGTTCCTCGCACCTCCAGGGCCTTCCATCTTTTCCCCAACACTTACTCAGGATCGCTAGAGCTCTGCACCTTTCTTAGGTGCAAGTCTGAGCATCTGTCAAGCTTATTTCTGGCTGGAGTCTCTGAGACAATGGTCAGGTTAGGGTCCAGGCAACCGGGTTTTACAGTCCCAATTCTGGGCGTTCTCAATGTGGTCAAATATCGTCCAACAGAGCCTGATATTCTTCTTCTGTGAGAGGAGCCTCGAGTGTTGGTTCGATCTGCTCCCATGGTACATCTGGGTCCAGAGCGGCTGGTCCCTGTTCCTCTTCCACTGTTCTCGCCAGTTACTCCAGGAAGAGCTGGACAGGGCAGGAGTTGCTGGATTCTGGGTAGGCCTCTGTGAAGAAGGTGAGTTCGGGTCTTGACATCAACGCTTCTGCACACTGGCCTCCTGCAGAACCCGATGTCAACAAGCTGTCGCGGGAAGCCTCCTGCTCAATGCAACACGATGCTCCAGGAGCCCTTTCCGGGCCAGGAGAGGCAGGCAGGTCCTCACCTTTAGCTGTGCTGCCTCCAGCGCGGCCTTTCTGCCTGGCCTTTCTGTTCTGGAACCATATGTGGACGGTGTCCTCAGGCAAACCTGTGCTCAGGGCCAGTTGCACCCTCGTGGCATAGTCTGGGGATGGAGAGATCTCAAAAGCTTGCACTAGCATGCTGATCTGCGCTGGACTAAGCCGCGTTCGAGGCCTTCTCCGTTCTGAGGGCGGGCCTCTTGCTTGTTGTACCCTGGTGACAAGCTTCTCAGGATGCTGTTGGGAGGCTTCATGGCTGGAGCCTGCGGTGGTCTGCTTTGAGGTCTTCCTCGACATGCCAGTTCTGTTTCTGCGGTTTTGAAACCACATGCGGATGGAGGACTCAGGAACTCCGAATTCCCTGGCCAGTTCCTGCCTGGTCCTGAAGCTCGGGTAAGGTGTCTTGGCGAAAACTGAGAGCAAGACCTCCTTCTGCTTGGCCTGCCAAACCGTCTTTTGACGCCGGGATGTCTTTGCCGTGCTGCAGCCACCCACATCTGCCTGATCTTCCATCCTGCTGAAGACACTTTGACAGGAGTTCTTCCTCTCCAGTGTGTACTCAGAACAACACCCAGGAAAGTGCAGACTATGGCAAATGCGTAAAGTGTCCGCTGCTCACCCTTAAATACCGACCTGAAGCCCCACCCACTCCCTCGAGGCCTCCAATTACAGGCCAAACCGTGGAACGCTCTTCTGCTTCCAAACTGAGAAACCCTTCCTTCCTCTTGCGAATTTTCCCATATCCCACCCTAAAGCAGCCTTTCTAGAAACAGTTGGCCTTGTGTTCTACCCAAATTCCACTGCTTAGCTCACAGTACGCACCTGTGTTGGCCCACAAGGAGTTTGAGGGGAGAGTCTAAGGCACGGCTTCTGATGATCAGGCAAGGAGAAGAGGCATAAGCCAGGAGCAGTCTTTGCCTACTTTAACAAGGTCATTCATTCAGCTCTGGCTGATGCTCAAGGAGGAACGTGGCTAGAACAGATCTTGCACTCTGCGTGTGCCGTCTGCCTTAAGTTCCTTTGAGCTCCAGTCACCCGGTGTATGATTTCAACAATCTAAATATGGTTAGGACCCTGCAAGTCTAAGCATTTGGGCAAAGAGTAGACTTATCCTGCAGAAAGACTCCTGGAATTATTTCTGAATTTCTCCTTCAGTGGCAGACTACAGAAGGTGTCAACTTCACTCTTGGACCCTCTGGTTCCACCTATTTAATCCACCATACACTTTGTGCGTGTAGAAGGCAATCTCCCACAGCCTTTCTTGAATGTCTGATGGAGGCATACAGCTGGTTTACAACCTATGACCCTACCTCAGATGAGTGTAAGCCAATGGTGACTATAATCTTTATAGACCAGTCAGCCAGAGATATTTGTAGAAAGCTCCAGAAAATAAAGGGTTTACAGGACAAGTTGTTGAAGGATTTAGTGCAGGTGGCAGAAAAGGTTTTAGACAGCTGGGATATGGAAGAAGAGAAAGAGGAAAGAAAGCAGAAAGAGCAGGAAGTGAGAGAAAGAGAAAGGAAAAGAGGCAAGACAGAAAGTTGACTAAGATCCTGGCCACTGTAGTGCAGTCATAATGATAGGGAGAGAGTTCCTGGAAATCAGAGGGGCCCTCTGTCTAAGGAATAGTATGCCTATTGCAAGGAGAAAGGACACTGGATCAAGAATTGTCCCAAAAGAAAATTGAAGCCCTACACCGGGACCTGGCACACTTCTGGGCCACCAATCCCCAGGTAACTCTTTTCTGATATGTTGATCATATACTATTAGCTGCAGATTATAAAGAAACCTTACTTGAATCCACAGATCAGCTGTTGCAAGAGCTGGGTGACCTTGGCTATAGACTGTCGGCGAAAAATGCTCATCTCTGCAGGAAACAGGTCAGTTAAGAGGTGGCTATCGGAGGCTAGAAAAGAGACTGTATTTTATATTCCCCCTTCATGGACTACTGAACAACTGAGGGAAATTTTAAGTAAAGAAGTATTTGCCAAGATGGCAGCCCCTCTGTATCCCCTTACAAAGGGCATTGATTCTTGCATCTGGGGAAAGGATGAACAAGCTGCATTTGATAATATCAAACAAGCCTTAATGTCTGCCCCAGCTTTGGTACTCAGATTGTGACCAAAACCTTTCATCTCTATGTGGCCGAGAATCAGGGAATGGCCAACAGATGCTAACACAGTAAATTGGACCCTGGAAGAGACTAGTAGCCTATCTATCCAAAAAGCTTGATTCAGCAGCGGCAGGATGGCCAACCTGCCTGTGAATAATAGCAGCAGTGGCGGCACTCGTAAAGGATGCAGACAAACTGACTGTGGGACAGGACCTCACCATCTATGCTCGTCTTGCTCCTGAGAGTGTCATAAGGCAGCCAACTGATCGCTGGCTCACGAACACCTGTATGACATAATACCAGGCTTTGCTATTGAATAAAGGTAGAGTCACCCTTGCCCTGGCTATGGAGCTAAACCCTGCCACCTTATTGTAGGATCCAGAAATCCAGACCATGGAGCATGATTTGCAGGTTCTAGCAAAGGAACAGGGATGGCGAAAGGACTTGAAAGAGCAACCAATTCCTGATGCGGAGGTGACATACTATATGGATGGGAGCAGTTTTTTGTAGAACGGAAAGAGAAAGGCAGAGGCAGTGGTGGTAAATGGACATAAGGTATTCTGGGCCCAGGCGTTGCCGGAGGGCACATCTGTTCAGGGAGCTGAATTGATTGTTTTAATCCAAGCATTAACTCTGGAAAAGGGTAAAAAGACAAACATCTACACTGATAGTTGGTTCACCTTACCAACAGCCCATGTACATGGGGCCATCTATCAGCAGAGAGGCCTGCTAACATCAGCCGGTAAAGAGATAAAAAATAAAAAATGAGATTCTGGCTTTGGTCAATGCCCTGTTGCTGCCGGACAAGGTAAGCATTATTCATTTCCCGGGACAGCAGAAGGGGACTTCCAGGGCAGCAAAGGGGGATAACATGGCCAATCGGGAGGCTAAAGCAGCTGCTAGAGGAAACTCTGTCCTGGTGGTACTAACTGCTGAACTGCCCAGAGAAGAATGACTAAACTACTCAGAAAGTGACTTAAAGTTAATATGGCAAAAAAAAAAAAAAAAAAAAAAAAAAAACAAAACCAAAAGGGGATATTTGACACCGACGTGGGGGCATGGATTAACTCCAAAGGTAAGATCACTCTACCCCAGGAAGATGCTGAGAGATTAATAACTCAGATGTATAAATGGATTCACTTGAAGGCAAAGAAATTGGCTGAAGTTGTCCGCCAATCCCAGTCCCTAATACTAAACCTCACCCCCTTGAGTGAGTGAGTGACTAGGGCGTGTGAACCTTGTCAGAGTGTAAACATAGGTAAGAATTTCCAGAGCCCAGGGAAGTGGCTGAGAGGAACTGTGGCAGCCTATTTGGAGTATATGGCAAATTTTGAGTTATGGCCTCTGAGCAGTGGAACGCTGCCTATTGGCTTTGGCTATTTTCCAAAGTCCAGTTTCTTATAAACTGACCTTGGTGGTCCTACAGCAGACTGCTCTGACCCTGAGAAACTGTGTGCAACCATAGTAACCAGACAGCAGGCTCTGTGTAACCTTGAGTGAGCTCTCCTATGTCCTGACCAAGTAAAGCTCCTACATGAGAAACTGCTTGTACTTTTCTGCCTACTTAAGTGTTAACCTGACGTCCATTAAATCAACACCTGGATAAGCATGTAGACTTGGTGTCCTTCTCTGTGTCACCCTGTCTCTCTCTTTCTCCCAGCCCTCTCTCAGGTGGTATTCAGCTGTCACTGCTGGCCAGTGACAAGGAACTAGACCTGGAATGCATTGGGAAGTGGATTTCACTGAAAGTAAACCATCCAGGTACAGCAATAAATATCTCCTGGTTTTTGTAGACACTTTCTCAGGATGGGTGGAAGCTTTTCCCACAAAGAAAGAAAGCTCCCTGGTCATGGCCAAAAAGATTCTGGAAGACATTTTTCCTCGGTTTGGTATTCCAAAGGTAATTGGTCAGACAATGGGTCAACCTTCATTGCTCAGTTAAGCCAGGAGGTGGCCAGGTTTCTGGGGCTTGACTGTAAGTTACATTGTGCTTATAGACCCCAAAGTTCAGGACATTTAGAGAGAATGAATAGAACTCTCAAAGAGATTCTCACCAAATTGAACATGGAGACTGGCGGTGACAAGGCGGTGCTCCTTCCCTTGGCCCTCTTTAGGGTCAGAAATACTCTCTCCATATAGGTTTAACACCCTTCGAACTACTATATGGGTTTCTGTTCCCTGACTCTTCTTGGGTACCCCCTTGATAAAACTAGTGGTAAATCTGACTTGTACAGGCTGAAAGAATTGCAGCTTATTCAGAAAGAAATTTGGAGCAAGGTTGGCAGTGCATATGTTCCTGGGTCCTTTTAGGTGCCCCATCAGTTCCACGTTGAAGATCTGGTATATGTGCAGTGACATGGCAGCCAGAATCTGGAACCTCAGTTGAAGGGTCCTTATTACATCTTCCTCACCACGCCAACTGCCGTCAAAATAGAGGGCATCATAGCTTGAATCCACGTGTCACATGTTAAGCCGGCTTTTCATCAACCTGCAACACCTGGAAACTCCAAGCCTCCAGCTACCGACTGAAACTGAAACTCATCAGGGACAATAAACTCTCAGACAAGAACTCCCCTTTTTCTGGGAAAGTATAAGTGCAGTTCAGGTCCTGATGCTCCAGAAAGAGTATCAACCTCTCCATGAGGTTGATCCACAATTTTAGGGTTAAAATTGAGGCAAATAAGGGGGGGTGAGAGACCACCTGGGAATGAGAAAAACAACAGTGATTATTTGAATTGAAGTCAGGTGTAGATAACTCTTGAAGGAAAGGGTCAACTGTTCTGAGAACAACTATCTACAACCACCTGTAAACTATCTACAACCAGCTGTATACTACCTAAAACCAGGTGTAAACTATCTTCATGCTATTCTTGCTGAACAATCAATGTATAGAGCAAAAGTGGCTTCAATTTCAGGTATAAAACCCTGTCCTTTGCATATTGAGGGCTGTCTCCTGTCTTTGTAGGGGGACCCTATAGAAATTGGAATAAAACTCTTGCTTTTGCCTCAAGTTGTGGTCTATGAGTGTTCCTGGGAAGTGCACAATCCTGAGCTCCTGAGCAGTGAGACTCCAGGTCTAACAACATGAAACTAAAACGCTTTTGCCATCCATTCTTTAGGTGGTGAAGCAGCTTATAAAATGGGAAACCACTGTTCCAGCTATGCAACAGACAGGTTTATATCTAGACCATTCAAAGAAGTCATAAAATGTAAACATGAAGAAACAAACAAACAAACAATCTAGAAAAGATCATCCTGAGTGAGGTATCTCAGAAGCAGAAAGACATACACGGTATATACTCGATTTTAAGTGGAGGCTAGACCTATAATATAGGATAAACATACTAAAATCTATAAGAAGATAAACAAAAAGATAAACAAGAAAGAGGACCTGGGTTAAGATGATCAATCCTCACGTAGAAAGACAAATGGGATGAACATAGGAGAAAACAAGAAACAGGACCCTAGCCTACCACAGAGGACCTGGGAAAGACTCTACCTAGTAGTATATCAAAGCAGGTGCTGAGACTCATAACCAAACCTTGGGCAGAGCACAGGGAATCATATAAAAAAAGGGGGAGTTAGTGTGACCTGGAGAGGGCAGGAACTCCACAAGGACCAAATATATCAGGGCACAGGGGTCTTTTATGAGACTGTATCTCCAACCAAGGACAATGTACGCATAGAACCTAGCACCCCTGCTCAAATATAGTCCATGTTAGCTCTGTCTCCAAGTGGGTACCATACTAAGTGGAACAGGGACTATTACAGACATGAACTCAATGGCTGTCTCTTTGACTTCCCCCCTCACAAGGCAGGATCAGATTTGCTAGGTCACAGAGGAGGACATTGCAGCAAACCTGATGATGCCTGATAATCTAGGGTCAGTTGGAACAGGCAGAAGCCCTCGCCTATCAGTAGACTTGGAAAGGTGTAGGTAGCAGATGAGGGAAGGAGGGTAAGAAAGGGAGGGAATGAGGGGACTGGTCTACAGCTTGGATACAAAGTTAATAAACTGTATCTAATATTAAAAAAATAAAAAGTAAAAAAGTGGAACATAAAACAAAGTTCCTAAAGATGAAACACAAAATGCTGACAGTTTTTTGTTTCTTTGAAAACAGAATTTTTTTTCTGAACAATTTTCCTGTCCCAGGCTCTCTTTATAGAACAACCTGTGCTTGAACGCACAGAGATCCACCTACCTTTAACTTCCTGAGTGCTAGGAATGCAGGCGCTCACCAACAGCCCTAGGTGCTGACAGTTTATTTAGTTTTAGCATTTTATTTTTGTTGTTGTTTCATGCACTACATCTGAACTGCAGTTTCCTCTTCCTCCACTCCTCCCAGACACAATCTATCCACCACTACTCTGCCCAACTCTGCCCAGCTCACCTCTCCTTCATCCACTGCTTTTTTTCCATTTATTTTATTTTCAATGAAAAAAAATGTGATGGCATAGCAAGTTATAATAAAACTAGGAACAATCCCTCACATCAGAGTTGGTCAAAGCAATACATGAGGAGAGAAAGTGTAGCTAAAGCAGGAAAAAGAGTCAGAGACACCCCCATTCTCACTGTTGGAAGTCCCTCAGCGAAATCAGGATAATAATCATAAGGTGTATGCCAACAACCTAGCTCACAAGACTCATAGAATGTTTATGTTTTTGTCCTTCAGTCTCTGATCCCCTATGAACTCAGTTGACTCAGTGGGCCATGTGCTTGTTGCGTCCTTAATATCTCTGGTTCCTACAATACATATTCCCTCATTTGTGGGGTTCCCCTGGATACATCATTGTGTTTGGATAAGGGTCTCTGCATCTGTTCCCATGAGATGCCTCGTGATGTCTCTCTGATGACAACTGGGTAGGCACTCATCAATGATTATAGTATAGTATCTTTCATTGTCATTTTTTGTCTGTCATGTTTACAGATATCGTGTGTCTCTAGGTTATCTTGACTCTGGTTCATGGTCATCCAGGCAGTGTCAGGCATGGACTTCCCCTCATGGTGTGGGCCTCAATGTGTTTTCTGGAGTGTATTTCACATTATTGGGTTGGGGTTTTCCTTCTAGTATCTTCTGTAGGGCTGGATGGCTGCATATATACTGGGTATAGTAGTCTCGGTTGGCATCGGTGGTCTCTTCGTGTCTGCATGATATCCATCCAAGCCCTTCTGGCTTTCATAGTCTCTGCTGAGAATTCTAGTGTGATTCGGATAGGTCTACTCATTATTTGAATGCTATTTTGGTATTAGCAGTGTCATGCATAGAACAGTTAATTTTCATGGTGTCATCCCCATATAAAATAGAATCTCTGTAACCTGAGAAAATAAAAAATGAACACACTATAATGTGTGTTGAGTGAATTAAGACGAAGAAGGGACTAATTTGAGGTAAAAATAAACTATATATAAATGCTGCAAAAAATGAAAATACTTGTAATTCAATTATGATATTTTAGAATATAACTGCATCAAAAAATTTAATTCCTATGCCATCAATATACCCAAAAATGTAGGTAGCATTTTGCCTTTGCATGATGATGAATATTTTTCTATAACTCCTCATATGAAAAGTACTGTTGTTTAAGTGATTTCTGAATGAATTACATAACATTATTAAAAGCAGAAAATTTGGTAGTTCTATGTGAAAGATAATTATATGCATAGTTTATGTTTCCCTCTAACTCTCTCTTTATAGGAAAGGATTTATGAAAATGATTTACAATCTGTGAGTCAATTAATTCAACAGTGGATGCCTAAAAATGGAAAATCGAGGAATCTATCAGTGGCTTAGTCCATGAGGCTGGTTGGCTCAACTCACCTTCATATACACAGAACTCCTCAAGAAGAAGGTTCTATAGTCAATGAAGAAATAGACTTGCTCCCAAAGCGAAAAAGAACAGGCAAAGAGTAAAACATTCCTTCTTCCATGTCCTTGTATAGGTTTCCAGTAGAAGATGAGGCAAAGATGAGTGGTTGGTTTTGCAGTATGAAGATATGGATTAAAGTTATATTTTTCAGCTTTATAGATCCAGAAGAGAAGTAGAGAAGACTATTTCAAACAAGCAAGAGTACTTTACAATTGTGTTCTTAATTTGGGTGTTTTGCTTAATTCCATATGCAGTCAAGTTAAAATCCAACAGTCATGATCACACCTCTTTTCAGCTTGAAAGATAATCATATCTCCTCTTTACATTAACTTCCAAATGAAAAGAATAACAGGTCATAGTAATGCCTAAAAATAATTTAATGACGCAGAGTACAACAGCAGACAAATTACATATTTATCTTGATAATAACTGAAGCTAACATTATATAACTGTCCTTCAAAACCATCCAGGTTAGAAACAACAAAGTCCAGGTTAGAAACAACTCTCCACCGCCGCTGGGCCACTCCACAACACCTCCCTCATAGGGCAACCCACATTAAGCACAAGGATTCACCTCCCACCTGCTATGTGTATATAGGGTCCCTAGGTCCAGACCAAGCATGCTCCTTATTTGATGGCTCAGTCTCTGCAAGCCCCCTGGGGGCTGGGGCAGCTGTTTCTGTTGGTCTTCTTGTGAGGTTCCTCACACCTCGAGGGCCTTCCATCTTTTCCCCAACACTTACTCAGGATCGCTAGAGCTCTGCACCTTTCTTAGGTGCAAGTCTGAGCATCTGTCCAAGCTTATTTCTGGCTGGAGTCTCTGAGACAATGGTCAGGTTAGGGTCCAGGCAACCGGGTTTTACAGTCCCAATTCTGGGCGTTCTCAATGTGGTCAAATATCGTCCAACAGAGCCTGATATTCTTCTTCTGTGAGAGGAACCTCGAGTGTTGGTTCGATCTGCTCCCATGGTACATCTGGGTCCAGAGCGGCTGGTCCCTGTTCCTCTGCCACTGTTCTCGCCAGTTGCTCCAGGAAGAGCTGGACAGGGCAGGAGTTGCTGGATTCTGGGTAGGCCTCTGTGAAGAAGGTGAGTTCGGGTCTTGACATCAACGCTTCTGCACACTGGCCTCCTGCAGAACCCGATGTCAACAAACTTTCGCGGGAAGCCTCCTGCTCAATGCAACACGATGCTCCAGGAGCCCTTTCCGGGCCAGGAGAGGCAGGCAGGTCCTCACCTTTAGCTGTGCTGCCTCCAGCGCGGCCTTTCTGCCTGGCCTTTCTGTTCTGGAACCATATGTGGACGGTGTCCTCAGGCAAACCTGTGCTCAGGGCCAGTTGCACCCTCGTGGCATAGTCTGGGGATGGAGAGATCTCAAAAGCTTGCACTAGCATGCTGATCTGCGCTGGACTAAGCCGCGTTCGAGGCCTTCTCCGTTCTGAGGGCGGGCCTCTTGCTTGTTGTACCCTGGCGACAAGCTTTTCAGGAGGCTGTTGGGAGGCTTCATGGCTGGAGCCTGCGGTGGTCTGCTTTGAGGTCTTCCTCGACATGCCAGTTCTATTTCTGCGGTTTTGAAACCACACGCGGATGGAGGACTCTGAAAATCCGAATTCCCTGGCCAGTTCCTGCCTGGTGTTGAAGCTCGGGTAAGGTGTCTTGGCGAAAACTGAGAGCAAGACCTCCTTCTGCTTGGCCTGCCAAACAGTCTTTTGACGCCGGGATGTCTTTGCCGTGCTGCAGCCACCCACATCTGCCTGATCTTCCATCCTGCTGAAGACACTTTGACAGGAGTTCTTCCTCTCCAGTGTGTACTCAGAACAACACCCAGGAAAGTGCAGACTATGGCAAATGCGTAAAGTGTCCGCTGCTCACCCTTAAATACCGACCTGAAGCCCCACCCACTCCCTCGAGGCCTCCAATTACAGGCCAAACCGTGGAACGCTCTTCTGCTTCCAAACTGTGAAACCCTTCCTTCCTCTTGCGAATTTTCCCATATCCCACCCTAAAGCAGCCTTTCCAGAAACAGTTGGCCTTGTGTTCTACCCAAATTCCACTGCTTAGCTCACAGTACGCACCTGTGTTGGCCCACAAGGAGTTTGAGGGGAGAGTCTAAGGCACGGCTTCTGATGATCAGGCAAGGAGAAGAGGCATAAGCCAGGAGCAGTCTTTGCCTACTTTAACAAGGTCATTCATTCAGCTCTGGCTGATGCTCAAGGAGGAACGTGGCTAGAACAGATCTTGCACTCTGCGTGTGCCGTCTGCCTTAAGTTCCTTTGAGCTCCAGTCACCCGGTGTATGATTTCAACAATCTAAATATGGTTAGGACCCTGCAAGTCTAAGCATTTGGGCAAAGAGTAGACTTATCCTGCAGAAAGACTCCTGGAATTATTTCTGAATTTCTCCTTCAGTGGCAGACTACAGAAGGTGTCAACTTCACTCGTGGACCCTCTGGTTCCACCTATTTAATCCACCATACACTTTGTGCGTGTAGAAGGCAATCTCCCACAGCCTTTCTTGAATGTCTGATGGAGGCATACAGCTGGTTTACAACCTATGACCCTACCTCAGATGAGTGTAAGCCAATGGTGACTATAATCTTTATAGACCAGTCAGGCAGAGATATTTGTAGAAAGCTCCAGAAAATAAAGGGTTTACAGGACAAGTCGTTGAAGGATTTAGTGCAGGTGGCAGAAAAGGTTTTAGACAGCTGGGATATGGAAGAAGAGAAAGAGGAAAGAAAGCAGAAAGAGCAGGAAGTGAGAGAAAGAGAAAGGAAAAGAGGCAAGACAGAAAGTTGACTAAGATCCTGGCCACTGTAGTGCAGTCATAATGATAGGGAGAGAGTTCCTGGAAATCAGAGGGGCCCTCTGTCTAAGGAATAGTATGCCTATTGCAAGGAGAAAGGACACTGGATCAAGAATTGTCCCAAAAGAAAATTGAAGCCCTACACCGGGACCTGGCACACTTCTGGGCCACCAATCCCCAGGTAACTCTTTTCTGATATGTGGATCATATACTATTAGCTGCAGATTATAAAGAAACCTTACTTGAAGCCACAGATCAGCTGTTGCAAGAGCTGGGTGACCTTGGCTATAGACTGTCGGCGAAAAATGCTCATCTCTGCAGGAAACAGGTCAGTTAAGAGGTGGCTATCGGAGGCTAGAAAAGAGACTGTATTTTATATTCCCCCTTCATGGACTACTGAACAACTGAGGGAAATTTTAAGTAAAGAAGTATTTGCCAAGATGGCAGCCCCTCTGTATCCCCTTACAAAGGGCATTGATTCTTGCATCTGGGGAAAGGATGAACAAGCTGCATTTGATAATATCAAACAAGCCTTAATGTCTGCCCCAGCTTTGGTACTCAGATTGTGACCAAAACCTTCCATCTCTATGTGGCCGAGAATCAGGGAATGGCCAACAGATGCTAACACAGTAAATTGGACCCTGGAAGAGACTAGTAGCCTATCTATCCAAAAGGCTTGATTCAGCAGCGGCAGGATGGCCAACCTGCCTGTGAATAATAGCAGCAGTGGCGGCACTAGTAAACGATGCAGACAAACTGACTCTGGGACAGGACCTCACCATCTATGCTCGTCTTGCCCCTGAGAGTGTCATAAGGCAGCCAACTGATCGCTGGCTCACGAACACCTGTATGACATAATACCAGGCTTTGCTATTGAATAAAGGTAGAGTCACCCTTGCCCTGGCTATGGAGCTAAACCCTGCCACCTTATTGTAGGATCCAGAAATCCAGACCATGGAGCATGATTTGCAGGTTCTAGCAAAGGAACAGGGATGGCGAAAGGACTTGAAAGAGCAACCAATTCCTGATGCGGAGGTGACATACTATATGGATGGGAGCAGTTTTTTGTAGAACGGAAAGAGAAAGGCAGAGGCAGTGGTGGTAAATGGACATAAGGTATTCTGGGCCCAGGCGTTGCCGGAGGGCACATCTGTTCAGGGAGCTGAATTGATTGTTTTAATCCAAGCATTAACTCTGGAAAAGGGTAAAAAGACAAACATCTACACTGATAGTTGGTTCACCTTACCAACAGCCCATGTACATGGGGCCATCTATCAGCAGAGAGGCCTGCTAACATCAGCCGGTAAAGAGATAAAAAATAAAAAATGAGATTCTGGCTTTGGTCAATGCCCTGTTGCTGCCCGACAAGGTAAGCATTATTCATTTCCCGGGACAGCAGAAGGGGACTTCCAGGGCAGCAAAGGGGGATAACATGGCCAATCGGGAGGCTAAAGCAGCTGCTAGAGGAAACTCTGTCCTGGTGGTACTAACTGCTGAACTGCCCAGAGAAGAATGACTAAACTACTCAGAAAGTGACTTAAAGTTAATATGGCAAAAAAAAAAAAAAAAAAAAAAAAAAAAAAAAAAAAAACCAAAAGGGGATATTTGACACCGACGTGGGGGCATGGATTAACTCCAAAGGTAAGATCATTCTACCCCAGGAAGATGCTGAGAGATTAATAACTCAGATGTATAAATGGATTCACTTGAAGGCAAAGAAATTGGCTGAAGTTGTCCGCCAATCCCAGTCCCTAATACTAAACCTCACCCCCTTGAGTGAGTGACTAGGGCGTGTGAACCTTGCCAGAGTGTAAACATAGGTAAGAATTTCCAGAGCCCAGGGAAGTGGCTGAGAGGAACTGTGGCAGCCTTTTTGGAGTATATGGCAAATTTTGAGTTAATGGCCTCTGAGCAGTGGAACGCTGCCTATTGGCTTTGGCTATTTTCCAAAGTCCAGTTTCTTATAAACTGACCTTGGTGGTCCTACAGCAGACTGCTCTGACCCTGAGAAACTGTGTGCAACCATAGTAACCAGACAGCAGGCTCTGTGTAACCTTGAGTGAGCTCTCCTATGTTCTGACCAAGTAAAGCTCCTACATGAGAAACTGCTTGTACTTTTCTGCCTACTTAAGTGTTAACCTGACGTCCATTAAATCAACACCTGGATAAGCATGTAGACTTGGTGTCCTTCTCTGTGTCACCCTGTCTCTCTCTTTCTCCCAGCCCTCTCTCAGGTGGTATTCAGCTGTCACTGCTGGCCAGTGACAAGGAACTAGACCTGGAATGCATTGGGAAGTGGATTTCACTGAAAGTAAACCATCCAGGTACAGCAATAAATATCTCCTGGTTTTTGTAGACACTTTCTCAGGATGGGTGGAAGCTTTTCCCACAAAGAAAGAAAGCTCCCTGGTCATGGCCAAAAAGATTCTGGAAGACATTTTTCCTCGGTTTGGTATTCCAAAGGTAATTGGGTCAGACAATGGGTCAACCTTCATTGCTCAGTTAAGCCAGGAGGTGGCCAGGTTTCTGGGGCTTGACTGTAAGTTACATTGTGCTTATAGACCCCAAAGTTCAGGACATTTAGAGAGAACGAATAGAACTCTCAAAGAGATTCTCACCAAATTGAACATGGAGACTGGCGGTGACAAGGCGGTGCTCCTTCCCTTGGCCCTCTTTAGGGTCAGAATTACTCTCTCCATATAGGTTTAACACCCTTCGAACTACTATATGGGTTTCTGTTCCCTGACTCTTCTTGGGTACCCCCTTGACAAAACTAGTGGTAAATCTGACTTGTACAGGCTGAAAGAATTGCAGCTTATTCAGAAAGAAATTTGAAGCAAGGTTGGCAGTGCATATGTGCCTGGGTCCTTTTAGGTGCTCCATCAGTTCCACGTTGAAGATCTGGTATATGTGCAGTGACATGGCAGCCAGAATCTGGAACCTCAGTTGAAGGGTCCTTATTACATCCTCCTCACCACGCCAACTGCCGTCAAAATAGAGGGCATCATAGCTTGAATCCACGTGTCACATGTTAAGCCGGCTTTTCATCAACCTGCAACACCTGGAAACTCCAAGCCTCCAGCTACCGGCTGAAACTGAAACTCATCAGGGACAATAAACTCTCAGACAAGAACTCCCCTTTCTCTGGGAATGTATAAGTGCAGTTCAGGTCCTGATGCTCCAGAAAGAGTATCAACCTCTCCATGAGGTTGATCCACAATTTTAGGGTTAAAATTGAGGCAAAAAAGGGGGGGGGGGTGAGAGACCACCTGGGAATGAGAAAAACAACAGTGATTATTTGAATTGAAGTCAGGTGTAGATAACGCTTGAAGGGAAGGGTCAACTGTTCTGAGAACAACTATCTAGAACCACCTGTAAACTATCTGCAACCAGCTGTAAACTATCTACAAGCAATTGTATACTATCTAAAACCATGTGTAAACTATCTTCATGCTATTCTTGCTGAACAATCAAAGTATAGAGCAAAAGTGGTTTGAATTTCAGGTATAAAACCCTGTTCTTTGCATGTTCAGGGCCTTCTCCTGTCTTTGGAGGTGGGACCCTATCGAAATTGGAATAAAACTCTTGCTTTTGCCTCAAGTTGTGGTCTATGAGTGTTCCTGGGAAGGGCACAATCCTGAGCTCGTGAAAAGATAATCCTGAGTGAGGTATCCCAGAAGCAGAAAGACATACCCGGTATACACTCACTTTTAAGTGGATGCTAGACCTATAACATAGGATAAACATACTAAAATCTGTACAACTAAAGAACATAAATAAAAAAGAGGACCTGGGTTAAGATGATCAATCCTCACTTAAAAAGACCAATGGGATGGATATAGGCAAAAACAAGAAACAGGACAGAAGCCTACCCCAGAGGACCTGTGAAGGACTCTCCCTAGCAGTATATCAAAGCAGATGCTGAGATTCATAACCAAACCTTTGGCAGAGCACAGAGAATCATATGACAGAAGGGGGAGTTAGTGTGACCTGGAGAGGACATGAACTCTACAAGGACCAAATATATCAGAGCACAGGGGTCTTTTATGAGACTGTTTCTCCAACCAAGGACCATGTATGCCTATAACCTAGCACCTCTGCTAAACCCTGACACCTTATTGCCAAATCCAGAAATCCAGCCCCCGGAGCATGATTGTTTGCAGGTTGTAGCAGAGGAACAGGGATAGCTAAAGGATATGAAAGATCAGCCTCAGCCCTAATGTGAGATGACATACTATATGGATGGGAGCAGTTTTGGGAGAACAGGAAGAGAAAGGCAATGGCAGCAGTAGTAGATGGACATAAGGTAATATGGGTCCAGGCATTGCTCCAGGGCACTTCTGCTCAGCGAGCTGTATTGATTGCTTTAACCCAGGCATTAACTCTGGAAAAGGTTAAAAAGAAACATCTACTCTGATAGTCAGTACACCTTTGCAACAGCCCATGTGCAAGGGACCATCTATCAGCAGAGAGGCCTGCTAACATCAGCCGGTAAAGAGATAAAAAATAAAAACAAGATTCTGACTTTGCTCAATGCCTTGTTGCTGCCTGACAAGGTAAGCATTATTCATTGCCCGGGACAGCAGAAGGGGACTTCTGAGGCAACAAAGGGGAATAACATGGCCTATCAGGAGGCTAAAGTAGCTGCTAGAGGAAACTCCGTCCCAGTGGTACTAACCGCTGAACTTTCCAGAGAAGAATGACTAAACTACTCAGAACTTGACTTAAAGTTAATACGGCAAAACACAGGGGATATTTGACACCTATGTGGGGGCATGGATTGACTCTCAAGGTAAGATCATTCTACCACAGGAAGATGCTGAGAGATTAATTACTCAGATGCATAAGTGGACTCACTTGTGGGCAAAGAAATTGGCCTAAGTTGCCCGCCAATCCCAGTACTGAACAGTAAACCTCATTGCCCTGAGAGTGACTAGGGCATGTGAACCTTGCCAGAGGATAAACATAGGTTAGAGTTCCAGAGCCCAGGGAAGTGGCTGAGAGGAACTGTGGCAGCCTTTTGGAGTTAATGGCAAATTTGGAGTTAATGGCATCTGAGCAGGGGAATCCAGCTTTGGCTATTTTCCAAAGTCCAGTTTCTTATAAACTGACCTTGGTGGTCCTACAGCAGACTGCTCTGACCCTGAGAAAGTGTGTGTGTGCAACCATAGTAACCAGACAGCAGGCTCTGTGTAACCTTATGTGAGCTCTCCTATGTTTTGACCAAGTAAAGCTCCTACATGAGAAACTGCTTGTACTTTTCTGCCTACTTAAGTGTTAACCTGACATCCATTAAATCGACACCTGGATCAGCATGGAGATTCGGTGTCCTTCTCTTTGTCACCCTGTCTCTCTCTCCCAGCCCTCTCTCAGGTGGTATTCATGTGTTACTGCTGGCCAGTGACAAGGAACTAGACCAGGAATGCATTGGGAAGTGGATTTCACTGAAAGTAAACCATCCAGGTACGGCAATAAATATCTCCTGGTTTTTGTGGACACTTTCTCAGGATGGGTAGAAGCTTTTCCCACAAAGAAAGAAACCTCCCTGGTCATGGCCAAAACAATTCTGGAAGACATTTTCCCTCAGTTTGGTATTCCAAAGGTAATTGGTCAGACAATGGGACAACCTTTGTTGTTCAGGTAAGCCAGGAGGTGGTCAGGTTTCTGGGGCTTGATTGGATGTTACATTGTTCTTATAGGCTTCAAAGTTCAGGACAGGTAGAGAGAATGAATAGAACTCTCAAAGAGAATCTCACCAAATTGACCATGGAGACTGATGGTGACTGGGCAGTGATCCTTCCCTTGGCCCTCTTTAGAGTCAGAAATACTCCCTCTATACTAGGCTTAACTCCCTTCAAACTACTATATGGGGTTCCTGCTACCCTGACTCTTCTTGGGGACCCCCTTGACATAACTAGTGGTAACTCTGACTTGTTGTCCATACTGAATGGACTGCAACATATTCAGAAAGAGAATTTGAGCAAGGTTGGCAGTGCAAATGCGCCCAGGTCCTTGGAGGTGCCCCATCAGTTCCAGGTTGGATATGGTGTACTTGTTATGACACCACAGCCAGAAACTGGAACCTCGGTGGAAGGTTCATTATTGTGTCCTGCTCAACACCCTAACAGCCGTCAAAGTAGAGAGCATTGCAGCTTGGATCCATGGGTCACATATCAAGCCTGCTCTTCATCAACCTGCTGACACCTGGAAAGTCCAAGCTTCCAGCAACCTGTTAAAACTGAAACTCATCAGGGACAATGACAGACAATGGTACCTCTGGGTGGTGCTGTTTGTACTCAATTGGGTAACTATTGGTGGGAGCTTTGGTGATCCTCACCAGGCTCGCAAGGCCCTGGAAGCAATATATGGTAAACCCTGTGATTGCAAGGGTGGGGTGATGAATGGCAGAGTCTTACTAAATGGTGAGATTTGCGGGCCCAACAAGGCCTATGCTCAAGTTGAGTGTGGTGATACATGGGCATATAGAGCCCTACAACCTTCAGAGAGCACTCCAAGTTTAGAATGGCATTGTGTAACCAAGCCTAAAATGATTCTTTATGTAAATTTGTGCCCCATGCCTTACCCTTGTGATACCTACCAACAGGCTGTGCATAGGAGTTGCTATAGGGTTGTGCAACAATGTACTGGAAAAGATAACATCACCTATTTCACTGCCATATTAAACCAAGTCAGGGAGGAGATGAGGATAGACGATTGGTTCCACAGTGTGCCAACAGGAGTCCATGGATCTTAATTATTCCAAGCCCCTTGTTCGGGGATGGTAGGAAAGCCTGTACGCTGAAGAAAGGTACCTCCCATTCACCTCTCAGATGGAGGAGGGGTGCAGGATCAGGCCAGACAAGAACAGGTTAAACAATGCATTGAAGAGTTAATAGAAAAAAGAATACTCGTCCCTCAATTACCACCCTCTGGTTCTTCCTGATAGTAGAGGAAACTTTATTTTAGACCCCCAGACTGTAGATGTTATTACTGCCACTCATAGCCTCCTAAATGACACCAACCCTTCGCTTGCAAGGGACTTCTGGCTCCGCCTCTGACAAGGGCAGCCTGTTCCTCTGGAGCTCCCCCCCAATGCCACTTATTCCACTGCTGAGGGGTCCTGACACTCAGCACCCCCTATGAGAGTGCAGCCTCTCTTCAAGCAAAATGTTACCTGTTTGACAAAACCCTACAAAAATGATAGCTCAGATCTACCTGTAGGGGATGCTACCTTTGCCATTTGTGATTCAGCAATTGACATCTCCACAGCTCTCTGCCCTGACAATAACACTGTTTTCTTATGCAGGAATAATAAAGCCTATACGTTCTTGCCCACAGATTGGACTGGGACCTGTGTACAGGCAACTCCCTGATATTAGAATCATTCCAGGGGATGAGCCAGTCCCAATCCCCAGCTTTGACTTAATGGCTGGAAGAACGAAGAAAGCCATTCAGTTCATTCCTCTGTTAGTGGGAATTGGGCTGACTGCTTCCATAGGCGCTGGGTCAGCTGGTTTGGGTGTTTTATTATATAAATACAATAATCTGTCCCAGCAGTAAATTAGTGGTGTACAATTGCTTTCGAGCACCATCAATGACCTCGAGGACAAGCTCAATTCCTTAGCAGAAGTAGTTCTCCAGACCCAGAGGGGATTGGACCTCCTTGCAGCTGAAAAAGAAGGAATCTGCTTAGCCCTACAGGAGAAATACTGTTTTTAGACTAATAAATCAGGCATTCTTAAAGGAAAGATTAAAAAAAATTACAAAAAGATCTTGAAAAAAGGAGATGAGAATCAATAGAATCTCCCTTTTGGAATGGGTTTAATGGTTTGCTCCCCTATGTGCTTCTCTTACTGGGACCTTTTGCTACCCTTTTGCTCCTTGTCACAATAGTACCCTGTATTGTTAACCGATTACTCACCTTCTTCAGGGAATGTGTAAGTGTGGTTCAGGTCCTGATGCTCCAGAGGCAGTATCAATCTCTCCCTGAGATTGATCCACCATTTTATGGTTAAAATTGGAGCACAAAGAAAAGGGGGGATGAGAGCCCACCTGAGAATGAAAACAACTCTAAAAGAAAAACAGCTGTTACTATTCCCCCATCCTTGAATTTAAAGCCAGAGGCATATGGCTCTCAAATGTGAAGATAAACTGCTCTGAGATAGCCTTGAATTGAAGCCAGAGGCAGGTAGCTCTTGAAGGGCAGGGTGAGTTGTTTTGAGAAAAATCACAAATGGCCAAAAACTGCAAACAACTAGGCATAAACTATCTTCATGCTATTCTTGCTGACCAATCAATTTATAGAGCAAAATTGGCCAGATTTTTAAGTATAAAAACCCTGTGCTTTGCATGCTTGGGGTCATCTCCTGCCTTTTGAGGGGTGACCCTATCGTGATTAAAATAAAAAAATGCTCTTGATTTTGCATCGAGTTGTGGTCTGTGGGAATTCCTGAGAAGGGTGCGATATTGAACTCCTGAGCTGTAAGACCCCAGGTCTTTTACAGGATAAATATAAAAGAGGGAAGTGGGTGAAATAACAGTAAATTTTTGAAAGAGTTTTAAGCAATCATACTGTGAATTATCTATATAAATCCCTATAATACATGTAAGTACATGCATGAATATAAACATGTTGCAACCTAAATACTTTTAATAATGCACATAGATACGTATAGTTCAACACTGACCAAGGAAGCTTTTCCTTGAACCACAATCATGACTGAAAACCACAACCATTCACAAGACAGAATTCTGGAGAACAGTCACATCTGATACATCTACAAAACAATTCCCAGATCTAAGACTCAGTGATCATGCATAACAGGAGGTAAAAAAAAATTATATAAGGCAGAGGATCAGAGTATTGTCTGGTAATGTGTCTCCTAATAATACCAGAAGCTACACCCATAAGATGGACCAATATAAAAAAATAAAGAAAAAAGGCTTACTAATATACCTGTATAAAAACGAACTAAAAATTGAAAATGCTAATAGACATGCAAAAGTGATCTAGGAAGAAACCATTGTCCTTAATCCTATAATCCTATGCAAAAATCTGCAGGGAACTAATAAATGCTGAGAGAATGAGAAAAAAAATCTTTCCAGGAAAGAGCATAAAATCATTTAGTTATCCAATACCAAGCAATCAACCCTGAAAACATGCATGGAAGTAACATTATTAAACTGAGCAACTTATATTAAGAACATAATACCAATTTGAAAAAAAGAAGAT